>NC_092461.1:60548358-60851388 GCF_047495875.1 Pithys albifrons albifrons | reverse complement strand
CACCACCACACCAGCGAGCAGGCTGTGGGTGCCCAAGAAGTTGGGAGGGAACAGAGGTGGGACAGCTGACCCAGAGACAGGGGAAGAAGGAAGGGCAGATGTTGGGAGTGATGATATTTGCCTTTCCAAGTCATCATTATGCATGGTGGAGGCCTGCTTTCCTGGAGATTGATGATGGGAAGAAGTGAATTAATTCCTTGTTTCACTTTGATTGTGTCCGTGGCTTTTGCTTTACCTATTAAACTGTCTTTATCTCAACCCACAATTTTTTTCCTACTTTTACTCTTCTTACTCTCTCCCTGATCCTGCTGGTGGGGGTGTCAACAAGTGGCTGTGTGGGGCTTAGCTGCTGGCTGGAGTTAAATCATAACAGTAACAACGTGCTGTATTTTGTGGGAAGAACTTGCCTGTCATTTGGGTGTACATAAAGAATTCCCACTGGGCAATGAGACTGATTTATTCCGATTTCTGCCTATGTTTGTCTATACCTTTATACTTATCACTTAAATACACCCACTTCCAGAAAGAAATGCATCAATAGATGGGAAGCTCACAGCATCCTACATAACAATCTCTGTCAGAAAGTACCAAATATTGCATTAAGTCAAACTGCTGCAGGAATAACATTAATGGTACCTACAGAAAAATTTTGGCTAACGTGTTTACTCTCCATTTTTGGGAGTAGCGTCATGAGATCCATATAGATGACAACTACCAGACTTCAGCTAGGAGTGACTGAGATTTTTTTATATTCGGTATCTGTTCCCCTTCCTATGCAGTATTTTCATTCAGAATAAGACATGAAGTTCTGAAATATTTCATTAAGTAGCTCTCTTTTTGCATTATATAGTATAACTGGAGAAGTATATAAAGAAAATGTTCAGAAGTTGAACCTCTTAGGGGACAATAATTTATTAAATCACAAGCCCAGAATAAATCTTGATCAAAAGTTTGCAAAATTTCTTTATCAGGGGCTCTGTTACAAGGTATACAAGAGATAACAGAAGTGCACTTTTGACAAGAACATTCTGCTCACTAAATTATGTGATCTGATAAAAAGCATCATCATGGAAAAGGGTTTTTTTAAGCCATCTTGTAAGCACAGGCCTGCTTACAAGGACGTATTTAAACCATCTTTCATCTTGGACTGGTCATGAAATTCTGAAACTCACTCTGCTTGAGTGCTCATTCCAGTGAATTTAAAGTAATCTCACGTGAAATGTGTAAATATTCATGCATTTAGACACTATGAACAGGGTTATTTTTCCACATAAGACTTTCTGAACAGGCTGCCTGAAGAGGGAAATTTGTGTCCCTGGGGAGGTTTGGCTGAGCAGATGCACTGGAAGCAGTGTGGGTGCTGCTGGTGCAGTGTTGTTGTAGCTGCCAGACTCGGGCATGAACCTCCTGAGCTTACCACTCGAGATCCTTGGCAAACTGGTTTTCTGTGTGATGGCATCACTTTGATCAGCTAAGAGACAGTAACTTTCAGCTGAGCCTGTCCTGGGTTCCTGGCACAGATCTCCATGTTTGTAAGGGGGAGCTGAGGGTAAAGGCACCTGTGCTAGCCGAAAGTCTAATTACATTCCATCCTAGACTGATTTGCAGGAGAGTTCAAACTACAAAACTTGTAATTCTTTGCGACAGTACCATCTGCCATGGATGAACCAGATAATCAGGGAGAGTTCACCTAGGACCCAGTCATGTCTGTGGCTAGAATAAAAATTTGCTATTTTATTCATATAGTAGTTCTGTTATTTACTTCAGGTCAATACATATGTCTTCTAAAATAATAAATGAGTAGAGAGGTTATAGTTCTTAAGCAGATACTGAAGAGCTTTCTAAATGATGATCACATTGATCAGCTGTCATTTAGGAGGAGATCAAATAGATATTAACTTAAATATAAATACATGTTTGATGAACTGGTCTTAGGATGTCAATTACTGGTAATACAATCAAGAGGAATGATTTTTTAAGTCTTGAAGAATTGAAAATTTATATAGCCATTGCAGAATGGTTCTTTGCAATTTTTGCTTTCATGGCATAATTTGCTAAATATTGTATTTTAAATGGACTGATATCCTTTCTCTCTCCTTTTAGCAGTGTAAGCTGAGTTACGTTTCTTTCCTGCTGAATACACACACACACACACACACACACACACACACACACACACACACACATATATATATATGTGACATGGTTCATGCATATCTCATTTTAAATTATGCTGATGTGTCAGAACCATTTAAAGCAGAGAAACCAGAGAATACACTTCTGTAGTCATTGGCAAGACTACTCAAATCTGTTCAGGGGTATTTAGAAATCCAGAATGTAGAATATATAATTTGGTCTTAGAATGATAAACTTTGCAATTTTTTTTTTGCATGATAAACTTAGTCCAAGTACTTACAGTATTGTTATAGACTCTAGAGCTTTTATTGTTAATTTGCAAGCAGGCCTTTGCAGATCTCTTAGGATTCAGTTTTCACAGCTAGATACAGACTTCCTATGAGAAGAAGTGTCCAATCATATCAACCAGATCAGGTGATGATCCAACTTCTCATCTAAGTAATGGGGATGAAACTTCTCTGAAGTCCTTAATAGACTTTAGATGAAAAATTGGTTTAACAGAGCTGCCTGTTGTTTGTTTTCTTGAAGAGTGCTACACTGTATCTGACCCTCAGGATGCCTTGAAGTTAACAGAGTATCAATGACATACTGATAATTGAAATAGTGATTTAAATTTACTAATTATTCCCAGAATTAGGTAGCTATTTTGCTGAATATATGCAAACCAGAATGTAACCACACAGTGACAATTGTTTTTTCCTTCCTACTATAGCTGTGTTGATGCTGATGTAACTCTGAGCTATGATGACCCTGAACAAGCAGAACCAACAGTACAAATATACAATCAGTGAACTTACAACTCTGCTATGGATATCCTGTCATCTCGTGGGGCCTCAGGTGCAAGATATTCTTCAAGTTCCTACTAAGTCTGCAGAAAAATTGAATTCAAATCAAACAGGTCCTGAAATGGGACCAGAGTCTGTTTCTGAGCTGGATGTTCACTGTACAGCACCTTCGTGGGGGAACCTGTGAAGCTGCAGATGGGGGCACTGCCAGGGACACATCTCTGCCCCCAGCTGGAAACTTCTATAGGGGGTTTTGGGTATGCTAAGTACATTTTTTTCAGACAGATAAATTTAATGGCTAAAATATCCTCCCAGCTCCATTATTTCTAGGAAGGCAAGTTGTGCTTCCAGATCCCTCAATGGGACCCCTGAGTGCAGTGATTTCAGGACACCAAAGAGCTCGGATACTAATTTCAATCTGCAGTCTTTCCGGTAGAGGATCTTCTTGGGTTTGGAAACAATGGTGCCTGTTCGCTGAGCTCACCAGCTTTATACCCTCCCCTCTCACTGTCTCATGGCTCCATCTGTTTCCCCAATTTCCTGCTTGCGTGCTCTTCTGGGCTGGTCCCTAGACCTGCCCCAACCATGCCCACTGGGGAGAGCTCCTTCAGATGTGTTTTCTCCAGCTCAGCCTCTCTTTGCAGAAGAGGTTTTGGTTCTATTTCCTGACAGCTTCCCATCCTTTTTGATCTTGTGGCATTTTAAAAAGTAGAATGGACTGACAAAGTCTCCTAAAAAATATGAATCCTTTGTTTGCCAACTGAAAAGGGATAAAGTAAAATTACACTGGAAAGAAAAAAAAAACCCTGCCTCTTCAAATGGATGCTAAATGATGACAACAAAGAAGTAAATATTGTTTACTTTTGAGTTCTACAAGTGTAGTATATGCTGTATAAAATAAAAGTTCTCACCCTGTCCCAGAGGACTTGCCTCTATTACTGCTCTGCTGACCTGGGTGTTTAGCGGGGCCTCCAGTAACGACAAAATTGTCAGTAAGGTCTCTGCATTGTCATATATAAAAACTCAGCATCTGAGAATCCATTCTGCATGTGCCAGCATAGCAAGAAGGTGGGTTTTGTTGCTAGTGTTTAATATTTTTTTAATTGTGGTGCTACCTGTGAGCAGATAATGTGTTATATTTCACAGGGAATTGCACCCTTTTATATCAAGTTATGCGTTTCCCGGCAATCAATAGTTTGCATAAGCATTTGTCTTGTTCAAATAAAAGTAACTACACTCCAAAATCATCAAAGGGAGTTAAGTACAAACCAATGTGAATTTCTACCTTTCAGTATTCATCCTTCACTTCTTAAAATATATTTTAGGGCACAAGGGGAAAAAATTTACTGTTTAGTTGGTTAGTAACAGCTGGTGATAGTTTATTTCAGTAGTCCTGTCATTATTAATACAGCAGATAGTCAACATAATAACACTTATCAAAATAAATTAATGAAATGTTCCCATCTTATATGCTTCAACTGGAATTTCATTGCAATTTAGCATAACTGACATGTTCATTTGAGACAAAGTACCGTTAATACCTGAGTTAAACAAAATAATTCTCTTTATGCCTGAGCTCTGGAATATTATTTGCACTGGTTGCTTTAAAGTTGTATGGTCCTGAACTAAATAGCCAAAAATGCTGAAGAACTTCAAAGGTTCATAATACTCAGGTAATCCAACAAGTATTAACAGTCTCTCCTCCCTAAAAAGAGAATCATGACATAACTAATTAATTTGCCATAGTAAGTAATCCACTGACATTTACAATAAGCACCTCTGTTGGAGGTTGAAGTAAATATTAAGTTGCACATAAAACTATAAATAGTAAGAATTTTGATGCCAGGCAGTTTCAAAATGCTATGGAAAATAGATGAGCGCTGGCTGAGTGAAATAAATTAGAAGGTCTCAGCAACATGACCATGCAAAGAGCGCATCTATCTGTGAAAGTAACCACAGAGCAGACCTGCCCTGTCGTGCTGGTAGGGGGCATTGGCCAGGTTGTCCTATGTCTGACTAAAGTGAAGTGTCTGAAGTTCGGTTTTGACAGCTTTAGTTTGTCCCAGCTGGAGGGAGTCTCAGCATGAAGTCCCATTTAAAGGCTGAAGCACAGTTGTGTGTGTGATGGGAGTCTCCCCTCCACTGCTATGGATGGCATGGACAACCCCTTGTAGGATGGAGGCAAAGTAGTTGTGTGAGACCTTCTAGGCAGGGGTTTTATGCAGTTTTGGTTGCTGTCACAGCTGCTTATCTTAGCTGGTTTCTGAGGTTGCTGGTCAAAGCTGCCCACCATGCCCCTCCATGGAGGTTACGGAGCCCTTTGACTGGTTCCTTTGCACAGATGGTCTTATTCTGTTACCGTGAGAGCTCTGGGTGCTGGATGCCGGAACCTCTTGGCTCAGCTTCAGGGCAGGTGGCAGGGCTCACAAAATGATCCAAAGTGTCAAGTATGGAAGCTGTGAGCCGAGTATTCCTGAGCATGGGATATGCTGCACAAACTCCAGTGCTCTGAGGTGCTGTATTAATATTGTGCCTTGACCCCCAGTTACTGCAGATCTTGTGTAGGCCTGAGCAGCCCATGCTGATGTGCCTTCCGACTTGTGTGGCTCACACTTTCAAAACACAGACATGTGAGTCCTAACTTTCTGGAGCCCCAAGAATGAGCACCACCTCCTGTGTCACATAAGAAAGCCCCTGGTTGCTCTTTCACATCATCCTAATGTGCAATGACATTATGTGCTGCCTTGATCTCTGGCTTCCACCACAAGCCTATTTTTGTTTCTGGCATAAGAAAAAGACTAGGTAGGCTTAAGGCCTGATTTCCACAAACCAGTTCCTGAGCAGCACTGACCTAGCTGAAGGTCTGCAACAAGTGATCCACCTCAAACAAATGTCAGTTTGTCATCCTTTCACCAAAAAAAGAGCATTTTTGTAGGTCTTGTTGCCTATGATTTTCTTTAGGTTCATAACTATATATATATCAGTTCTGCATATATACAGATGTAAGTGAAAGAGAGCATTATTTTACTTTGAGCACTTTTGTCCATCAGTAGTGGCTGTGTAGATGAAAGGGATGTGGCCATTGCAAGACAGTGGTTTGAGAACTGATCTCTATTGACTTTATATTCTGTTAATAGTTCAGTGAAATCTGTCACATAAAATAAATGATCTGATATTTTAGGCAACTCCACTGCTTTGGGTAGCAAGTCATTAGATTTGGATAGGCAAGTGGCTGGAATGCTCAGCACACTGTGGGCTGGTGCAGAGAGGATTGACCCTCACTGGCAGCATCAGTCTGAACTCTCGCACATAGATAGGTAGGTGGGGAAACATGGGACTTGGGGTCACCCAAAATCCTGCTACACCAAGGCTATGGATTAATGAGAATAATCAGAGGGTTACTGAACAGAAAAGAGGGATCAGCACTCTCATGCCACTGAACATACATAATTGATTACAAGAATTAGGGAGAAATTTTTACTTTCTTACTTCAGGGTTTTGTTTGACAACTCTGGTATGGTCCCTGTGATAACATTTCCTGCTTGTTTTTTAGGTACTTCATTTAAGGTTTAAATGGTGAATATGTCGATTTTCTTCTATTGCTCTTTCTTTAAAAGATGTGTTGCAAGGAGCTAAGCTTTGAATGGAAGAGGTATGTGGAGTTCCACTGGGTAGGATCATTTCCATTGGTCCTTTGTCAAAATGCAGGATGATAAAGGATCCCAGGCAGAATCTGCAGCCATCACGGTGTTAGAAAATCAGGACATTGCTTTGAAGTTTCATATTTGACTACACACGTTAACACAGTCACTGTTACTATGAAAAACGTAAAACCCGCAAAAGCGCCTACTCAAAAACAGAAATCTCATCAGTATCTCATATTTCTAAATGACACAAACATGTAAAAGTTCACCTCACTCTCCTTTCCATGAAATTCAGGTCCCTTTGCAAATGCTGTCTCAAATTTGTTAGCAGAAAAGCTTCAGTTTTGATGTCAAGGATGAACACCCCAGTGTTTAACAGAGCATATGCCCAGAGTCTTGGATTCTGCAAAGCCATAGCTGAGTTCCACTGAATGTTTAGAAGCAGATTTAATAAGGATTTATTTTCTACAGGTAGTAGAATAATTAAAAACCCGATACGCTTAATTTAATTTCATTGCTTAATCTTGATTGACATCTAATTTAAGCAAAGAAGCTGAAAATTGTCCTGCTTATGTTCCTTCCTCCTCGAAAGACAGAGTTCCTGCATATTGCTGAATGTTTGTTTATTCACTCATTGAAGCAACACTATAATTAAGCAGATGTTAATTACATCTTAATGCAATTGAATTAATGTCATAAATGATCACCTATCTTTTAATTAGATTCCAAGTGATTATTTATGCCCTCATGATACTCTGATTTTATTTACATGGCATAAAAGCTTAAATTTCCTACTTCTGTGGTTGAAAACTGTAAATTTTCCAGTGAGAAAATTTAAGTAACCTGATGTTTTGGTCTACATGAACTTTTCAAGTGAATGGTATTTATTTTGAAGTCATACAATTCTGACAAGAATCACATCTGTGAAGTCAAGGAGAAAAAATGTTCAGCATCTCCCTGTCCTTAAACAAACTGTACATTTCAGAAAATACCAGAGATTTATTGGTGAACCAGAGGGAGATTAAGGGAAGGCTGAGGTTAAGACTATCATTTGTAACTTTCAAATCACTAATTTGAAAGCAGGATGAAAATATGACCTTTGAAGTCTTCCAGGATAAATGGTGTGAATGTTTGCTATGAAACCTTTCTGCTGCCTCTCTTTGGAGCTGTGACAGTGCACACTGTACAGCCATGTCCTGAGTGGAATTTGTCTCTCACTACTAAAACCAAAATTCAGTGTAGAGTGGAACCTCTTACATATTCAGTAATAAAACATCACAATTTGCATTGCTGATTCATGCTTGTTTTAAAGACTAAAAAGCCTAATTGTGTGAATGTCTGAAGAATACGGAAAAACTCAGGTGAGACAGGTAGACCTTAACGTATCAGGAGGAAAGCTTATGTTTCTGGCTTGGCTCTTCTACTTACATCATTTATTCAAACTCACTGGTCAACATTCTTTCAGGATCAAGTAATTTTTCTTGTAAGAAAGCAAATCAGCTTGTAGGAGCTCCTCCACAGCTATGCAGTAACTCTGTTAACTGCAATTGAATTTAATTTTCTAATTTATAAAAGACACGGCTTAATCACCATTACCACTGAATTAGGATATTAACTTCCTACCTTGTATGATTTGAGTAATTCAAATGGTGTGTTTCACTGTATGTCTCTGTGTGGATGTGCCATGAGCAGCACCTGTGGCTTCCTGGAACAAAGAGAGTGTCTTCTTTAAGAGACACAGATCACTAAGGATTTAAAGGTCATTCTGGAGCAATATGTGACAGACTGTGTTAGATCTGATCTTATGCTTGACTTCTATTACTTCTGCTTTGGTGAGTATTAAGGTTACAAATATTGGAACGACACTTAAAAAAAAAAGAAAACCACAAAAAGGAACTGTTAAGAGTACAGGAGAGCAGGGCTTACCCTGCTTGTAGTTAAAGCAGGTCTCTAAACAACAGTGGTAGATCAGATCTGCAAAATTCATTAATCTGTTTCATAAATTCTGGAAATAACAGTTATATCAAATGGATTCCTGCTATGAAAAGTGACTAATGCATTTTATGTGTTAGGCTCTTGCAGTAAGAGAAATGCAGAAGTATGCAATCACATAATTATATAATCATTTTGGTTGGAAAAGACCTCAAAGATCCTTGAGTCCAACTGTTAACCCAACTCAGCTGCCATGTACAACAGAATGACACTCTTCATATTTTCTTACCTTCACTTTTCCCATATTTTCCCAATGTCTCCACAGCACACATTTCAGATCCATTTCAGGTCTCCCCTGCTATTACTATTTGGGATAATATTCCATATCCAATTCTACTCTAGTTAAATATGTTAATAAGATTGGTATACTGCAAATACATCTGTAACTATCCCCTTGGACTATTTGATGGGCTCTGAAATGGGCTTCTGCTTAAACCCCTGATACAATGGGAAGGTCTAGAAGAACAGGAAACAACAACACTGCCTGCAAGCTCACGTCATGCCAGCTATTTCATGCCAAAAGTTGTTCTCAAGCACCTGGCAAGCACAATACATTCATTTTCCAAATGTCAGTGGCCAGCCAGCACCTCAGGACATTCCCTCCCAACACAGGGACACTCGATAGGCACAATCAGGCAGTTTTGGCTGCCAGCCTTATTCCTGAGTCACATGCCCAAACTGTAAGGATGAAAGTGCCTTTTGTTTCTGTTTTCGTCTTGCAAGTGGCAACTTTTTCTGCTCTCCCTCCTATTTATTTTACTCTGCCATTAGTATTTTGCAGTCTTTTGACAGGGCTTTGATAAAAGCATATTTGGAGTATTGAAAATTCCCCATAGGTGCCCAGATGCAACAGCTGGTTCCTGCTGTAATATGCAAACTATTAACGGCAGGCTGTAAGCACCTGGCTTTGGGGGGCTGGCACAGCCATGGGAGCCTGGCATGTGCACAGGTCTTTTGTAGGTGCCATTATTCAACGTCACCTTCTCCAGGAAACAGGGAGTGCTCCAGACCCAGAGATGGTGGGGCAAGTGTCAGTGTCAGGAGGCCTCTGCCTGCTGGCAGCGGAGCCCAGGGTGCTGCTCCACCACCTCCTGCTTTCCAGCTGTAGGTCACATCTACCCTAAAGTTCATTCCTACAGCCAGCTGGCAGCAGTAATGCTGTCTGAACAGTGAACTGAAAGAAGCCTTGTCCCCACACAGAGGGTGTCCTCAGTAGGGTATTTGTGTACAGCCTGTCTAGCTGGCCTTTGAGATGTAGGCTTGGCTTCAGTGTACATAATACAACTTCATATAAATGGTCTTTGAGGTTCTCTGACTCATAGTCAAAAAGAACTTTTCATTTCCATCCAAAATAAATTCAAATAATGCTTCTTCCCATGACTGAAAAGACATTTTCTTCAGTCTCTCTCATTTAGTGTGAAGAATGTGAGATGGGTGTACACAGGGCTTTCAAATGTCAGCCAATTAGCCAGTAGTCATAAGGTGAATTGAAAGCATTTTTCCTTCTATTTTGTTTTCTTCATGAGATGACATCTCACCTATCTGAACACTTAGCAGTACATATCTCTGGCAGCCAAAGCCAGTGACTTACATTTTTAATGTCAACCACTACACACTTGCAATTTAAACATCCATAAAAACCACCTTGATGCTTGAAATAAAATAAAAGTTTGTCAAAGTAGCCAAAAGCATTAATGACTTTAGAGCTGGCTATATGATCTATGCATCCAGTATTTTTACCTATCTGGCAGCAACAGACTACAGAAGTGCTCAGCCTTGTGGGTAAAGTATGAAGTTCACATGTCCACACTGAGTCTCTGAAATGTCTCTTCTGCCTTCAGGCCGCCTGTTTGAGAGAAATGGCCAGTTACTGGCAGGAAATAGTAGAACTGCTGTTTCTTTCTGCCTGAGAAGAAAGGACATCGGACAACAACATGTGCACACACACGTGTTGTCCCTGTGTGTCTGCGTGCAGACGTGTGTGTGTGTGTGTGTGTGCGCGCGCGTGCAAAAAAAACCCCAAACCCTCAACCTCCTCACCACATGCCTCCACCTTCCATCAAAAAAGTGGGGCTTGGACAAAGCCCTAAGTCCTCAAAGGTGTGCAGCTGCCTTTTGAGGACCTGGTATAAACTGATTAGTGCTCAGGTAAATCAGAGATTGAGTGGTCTGGCTTACTGGAAGTGGTCCTTGGCTAAAAGTTTGCCTTGATCCTGCATTTTTTCATTTTTAGGGAAAGCCCATCTTTCCTCTCAGCATGGTCAGGCAGGAGACAAGCAGAAAGGTGCATGGTCAGGAGGAAACACTAATTCTTTCGAGAACTGACATTTGTTTGGAAGGAGGGCTGCACTACTGATTGCCTTTTACTGATTATCTTTTGTAGCCATTCCCTCTATTCATGGTAACACTTGCACTAGTATGTAGCAGGGAATATTACTCTAGATGAAATTAAAAACCCGATGGAACAGAGCTTTGCTGAGGACGAGGGGACGGCAGCACCTGATTACCAGCACATATGTCCATTGGTGCCAATGGAGCATTATAGTTTACTCTCTGGTTGAGTCATCTCCCCTTGAGGAAGTTGCATGAAAATAGCATTTAACAAGCGTGATAAAGACTGTAGAGACAAAAGAGAGTGCAGAATCTGTTAGCAGTATTTCTGTAGCAAGCAGATGACTGAATGTATTTCCAAATGTTACCTAATTTCTTGTGTGACTCACACCATCACAGTCTATAGAACATATGCAACATTCGGTACAGCAGCGAATCAGTGTAAATACCAACATTTTTGTAGTCTGAGATGCCCACAGAGACTGTAAACCTGCAAATCTGCATTAATGTTCTTTTCAGATGGGGAGCTTGTATGACTATATAGTGGTCCAATTTTTTTTATTATCTTTATTAACCACAGGAAAATCCCACTGTATAAAGTTTTTTTCTTGAAGCTAATTTACACAAGGAGTTAGTAAAATGCACTGCTACCATGTCTGCATTTACTGACTCTTTTCAGTGGAACTCAAGCCAGCACACTGTAACAGCAAGCTGTTGCTTTCTGCACGTTTTGGACACAGATGTTCTCTTGAACATTTAATAAAAGGAGACCTCCTGGTAACTTCAATTATTCCCACAATTTAAAAATTGCATGAAAGTCCACCAAGTATCTTCAGCTGAGAAAATGAAGGAGATGGACACCTGTGGTGTGACTGAAGACTTGATGCTTCCTTGGTGTTTGGGTGTACTGTTTTGACTCCTAAGCCATCTTTGCTATCTGAATTCAGTGTGTCTTCTTGCAGAACAGCCTAAGGCTTCCCAACTCATTTCTTGCCTGTACTCCTTCCTGCACTGCAACCCTGCACTTGCAGGTTTTGCTCAATTATCCCCTTTCTAACTTCTGTCATAACACTGACATTTTTCTTGACTCACTACTGCTCACATTTTCATGTTCTTACCACTTGTCTTGTACAAACATCCTCCTACTTTATTCTTGCAGTACATCCTCCTTTAAGTTTCTGTTACAAGTAAAGGGCTCATTCCCTTATCCCCCCATTTCTTCCAACACACCACTGTCTAATGTTCACATTCCATAACAATTATCATAGAATTACAGAAAATAGGCCATTAAGGGACACTCGGCAATCTTTCAGTCTGTAATCTTATCCAGAGTAAAAATATGAAATCCTCTCATTTCTGTGGTAATCTAATTCAAAGATATTATTCTTACAATTAGAGAATTTTTCTTTATGCCTAACTTGCATCTCAATTTACATGCAATTTAAATCCATCTGTTTTTTCCTTAATCCCTGTGGGCCTGGAAAGCAGCTTTTTAGAGCAGCTGTTTGTGTACTGACGACAGCTACTTCTCAGTCTTCTATCCCATTCATATTCCTATCTAAGAAATGTCACTTTTTTCTGTGTCCAGTATCATTCATTTTGTGTTTTTCTCCTATAAAGTCTTTTCCCCTCTAACACATACAAGTTCTCAATACTTTTACCTTTCCCTCACTTCCTTTCCCCATACTTTCTGCTTTCTTCTGTTTGTGATTTCAACTTATCTGTACCTCCTTGTTCCTAAAGATTAATTTCCGGTTTTTCTGACAATGCCTGTTCTGCTGTGTATCATTGTTGCATGTGGAACAATGCTGCGATCTATGCCAGGAATGTGTTGTCTTGGTATGGCAGGAATGCATGGAAGCTGTCTGCTGTGATGTAATTGTCTTTCAATTACCTTCTCTTTGCAGAACGACTTTTTTAGTCCTAGCCCCTGTGAAAAGCTGCTGGTGCACTTCTGCCTTCACTGTTTCCATGGTAGCTGATCCCACCCTTTCATGACTTTCTCATCAGTGGCCTAAACACAACTAGAATTGTCATAATTAAATGGAAGGCAGTTTACAGTATTTTTGAAGTCTGGGTGGTATTATGTGTTAAAAGTACTTTGCAGCTAAAATTGGATAAGTAATTAAGCACCATCCCCTTAAATGGTGATACTTTCAGAGGTACTCCATGTAACATGTCCTGAATATAGTAAAATTGCAATGTTAAATAAATTTAATGACACTGTTCCAGAAGTACAGAATGTAATGGTTTAATTAACCCAGAGTTACAGCAGCCTGATTTTAACTAACTCCCTCTCCCTCCATCCCTTTCTTAAAGGCATTTTTGGTTCAAGCATTTCACCTGTATGCCTTTGGAACCAGATTCAGATTTGGATTCTGACTGAAATCCCAAAATCAGAGCCTGTAGCTCCAACAGCTGACTCACACCCCAGACCTAAATGCTTTCAACCTTTGGCATATTTGCAGGCTGGATTTCATATTTTTGTAGATTGCACTTTTCAGTGCAATATCTGACTTCCCCCTTCCACCCTCCCCCCCCCCCCCCGAATGTCTTTGAATAGTAACCATGAGGTGTTCAGGAGCTGGGATGTTTTTAAACTTGGGGTCACTAAGTGTAGACCAAGAAATTTAAATATCAAAACCCTTGCTCAAGGTTCATCTTTTGTGGTCTAATACAGTTTCTCTGTCAAGCTGCTGTTCAGTGAACCACAGTCCGAAAGTCTATAAAGTCTCTCTCTCTGATTAATGTACTGATCTCAAAGGAATTCAGGTACAGTTGTGGATTAACATTCATATTATTATTGTGAAAGATAACACATGAAATTCTACTCTTTGAATATATTCTGTATTTGCTTCTAATAAATCAACATAAAAACCCACAGAGTTCAAAATCTATAGTTTAAAGCCTATGATTCACCTGTCATTTATATGTCTTTACTTAATTAGTATTGAAGGTACTTATGAACATAAAATCTAGTCCTTGTCTAAATGTATGTGCACAAATTTCCATAGAGGTCTCTGATAAATCATTATAAAACAAGGAGGAAAATATATGAAAGCTAATGGAGGTGAGCAAATCCATATTTCCAACAATGTTTTTATTCTGTCCAAAAATCCACATGTACCTGTATCAAGTCCAGAAATTATCATACTGCACGGTCCCAATAAATCACAACCCTCAACAAGATCCCTTGGTCTTCTGACTTGAAAATCAGCTTCAGCTGTGTGGCCAGTCTTTTTCACAATATTAATGTGGACATATGTAGTAGAGTTCCTAATCCAGCTGATACCAGATTTTTTCTCAACGATGTCACAATTGCCTTGGTTTCCGTGAATTACAAAGAGCCATTGGAAATCTCTGTGTATAACATCACTTTCACTAATTTTCTTTTCAGTTCCCACATACTGTATTTAAATCACTGACCTGACACTGGAGACAGAGAGAATAGATTTGAAATTATAATAGAGTTGCATAAACCAGCATTGATAGTATGCAGAAAATGGACCAAATGAGAACTGTCATATATGACACCTGCAATTCTGTATAGGGCAATCTGCAGGAGAGATGGGGCTCCACAGCCACAGGGAGCTAAACCTGCTGCTTCAACAAGTGCCCCAGAGACAACACGAGTGCCTGCAGTGAGTGGGTCAGGTGTTGGGGCAATGGCCATGTGTGGGGAAAGTTTATTACATTGAATTTGCTATAGGAATGTGGGGGGTGGGTGGGCAGTGAAGGATATAAGATAATTTGAAAAATAGTGGAAGCATAGAAAAAATACAACTAAAACAATTTCACAGGTGATAAGAAAAATCTTGATTTTTCATTACTGAGAAAAATTCAAAACCTTCTTAGAGGAGTAACATTTAATATACTGCCAGTTTGCACCTAAAATCTCCTAGATAACCAGCCCCAAGTGACTGTGAGAAATATTAGCTGAAGGAAGCACATAATGACATGATGAAATTTAGATTATCAGGTTAAAAAAAGGTGTCTGTTCCCTGTTCACTCCGGGCCCCTCTTTTTAGCAAATGGAAAGAAGAAGCAAGAGAGATTTTAACAAATTCTTTTACCAGCTTCATTTTTGCTACTGATTTTACGGGGATGAGTGATTTGTTCAGCTGCTACGGTGATAGTCACACACATGAACTGTTTAGATAGATGAAGTGGCTTTTGTCCTTCTCGTTTAAAGCCGTTGACATTATAGGGAGTTTTTCTTAAAGATGTTGTGTATGGAAATTATATTTATCTCCTACAATGGTAGGCACTGTAATGGCTCAGTTTGCAGTTTCCATGTCCAGTAGAAAAAAATGGGAGATGGATACTGCAGAAGGCTCAGCTACAGCCTGTTGGCATACACAGTTTCTTGCTCAGACTTAACACGGCTTCTATTTTTTCCTGCTTCTGTGAATATTAAATGAGAGAATGAGACTATTTCATTTGAAAGGCTTATTTAGTCTCCCTTCTCTTAATTTGCTTTGTTTACTGAATTCCATTTCCATAGCAGAACAGTCTGTAGATCTGGCTCCCCTGGCTAAACGTTTCAAATGAGCTATGAGTAAAAACCATTTAGATACAATTCACAAGCATGTTTTATTAATAACAACTATGAATGTTACTGCAGCTCAGGATGCAGTGAATTTCTGCAAGCTTTTATCTCTGCATCTGCATTATTGTCAGAAACTTTTAATAAATTGTGTAATTGTATCTCAACAGAGCTTTTAATAGATATGCAATCACATAACGTGTCATTAAAGTTATGTAAGTACTATTTCAAGATTTTTAATTAGGCACTCACAAAGAGATGTTTACTTATCTTAAAGTCCACACCAAGATTTTTTTAACATTCGTCTGTATTTGAAAGGCAAATTATAGCCACATGTCACAAAATTTCTGCTTTCAAGCTGAACCCCTCCTTTTGGAATGCAAATGCAAAGGATTCCTCACTCTTTGTGCTCTGTATTGCTTTTCTGATGGGAATGCAAAGTAATATATACTAAGATGGATATATATATATATATATATATATATATAAATGTGTACATACACACACACACACACACACACACACATGCACACACACAAAAGGACTAAAAACCCATGATGACAGACAATTGTTTTTTATCTCAGCCTTTGGCTCCTCACCATTGTTCACTTGCTGCTTTTCTATGTACACTATACAGATGGTTTAACCAGGTAAACAGGGCTGTCCAGGAAACCAGGGCTCAAATTCAAAGGTGAGAGCTCACTGCTTACTGGCACCTGTGGGCAAACACAATTATGCCAGGAAAAACTACTTTGCCAGAGAAAAACTTTCCCTGCATTTGAAGTGGGGTAAAATTGTACATGCTAGATCATATCTTGAAACATTAAGTTGCATTGTGTGTCCATATTTGGGTTTTTTCCCCCTTAGGCATAGCAGATGCATTCCTACGTAACCCCATTTGTAAGTTTACAAGTGATATAAACCACTGGTAAAAACATCTCAGGTGGTAAATGACCATCTGCTGATTATGAAAACATTTTTTCCTTTCTATTTCTGCACAAATCCTTTGCTTGCTGCTGTTAAGATTTTTATATGCCTGAGTACATTATTCAATTTATACACCTTAAGAAATATTTCATGTACACTTCACTTTCATTATTGAACATATAATACAACGGGGATCACAAATGTCAGGGAAGAGTTGTCTCAGTGAAGCTGACTTTAAAATTTTCTGGCATTGTAGTTATTTCCATTTATTTTTCTTGAGTATGTATTTTTCTCTATTTGAAGAGCCAAAAATTTTCTTTAGGGAGCAGGCTATTTTGCAGAAAATAAAAATTCTTAAAGTTAGGCTTCATGCTGGTAGAATTATTTTAAAGAACAAGACAGTAATAACTACTTCCTAAAAATATGTTTCTAATAAATAGGAACTATTAATAAAACTTGCTGTCCTCTTCAACTAAACTTAGAGTTTTGGTGCAGTTTGCTAGTAATCTTAACTGGAATAACAGAAAATAAAATTTTCATCTGATTAAGAAGTTCAACAAATGTAATGGCTTTAAGACAGTTGCAATGGCCATTTTTCTCTGTGTAATACTGGCTCCCAGATTTCACTTTAATTTTGAACCTATGAAGACTCCGAGAAGGAGTGAAGTCTAAAAAAGTTAATTCACTTACAAGAACAGGTGTTAATGGCCAAGTCACTCACCAATTAGAACAAAATTGATTAAGTGATCTTTGCGGTGGAAGTGTAATTTGAGATACTAAATTTACAAAGATACAACAATCCTGTATCAGAGATAAAAGAAGACACAAGAGGAAGAAATTTTTTTTAATCATTTATTTTTAATTGTTTCCCAGGATCACTTTTGTTGAAAATAGTAACTCACAATGATTTCAAAGGGACCAGGACTTCACCCATTTTCCTGCTTCACTTCTTATTTATTGAATTTGTTAGAGAAATCGCTTCCAGAGAGTGAACAAAATAATTCATAAACAGGAAAAAGTAGTCTGAAACTCTATTAATAACCAACTTATTTTTATTAGAGCAAATACAGTTGTGAAAACTGTACATTGTACATTTTGGGTCAAGAATTATAAATACAGAAACTCATAGATAAAGAGTTCATTCTTTGACAGCAAGAAACTTTAAATAGACAAAATGACATTATTAAGTACATTGGCAGGCTTCATTGTGCTGTCCAAAATGTAGTGTACAGTATAACAACCAATTATAAATAGCCTTTCATGTAAAATACAACTGTGCACATTTTAGAAAAATACCAACAATTTGTTTGAGCTTTGTTTTAAAAAAGCTTATAAATCATACATATTTATAAATGGTACTAACATGCTTACTTAAATTTATAAACATTTTTCATAAGCTTTGTTACCCATTATTTCCAGAGCATAAAGTATTTTAAATAAACATTTAATAGGAATTAAATATGTCAGTTACAAAATTACCTCCTCATGTTAGGAGACAGGGGGTGATTTAGCTGTGGGATGGAACATTTCATCCATTAAGTCAAGGCTTACACAGCAACTTTTAAAATTTTGTTCTTATTTAAAAATTACTTTCCTAAATTTAAAACACAATTTAAACTTTTTTTTAAAAAATAAATATACAAGTTTTATTTTCATTTGCTCTCTTTCTGCTTTCTTCTTTATCCACACTGGTCAAAACACAGGATTCTCAACATACTGCTGTAAAAAACACCACGGTGTTACTGCCCTGCTCGGAGCTGCTTCGCTGCACAGTATTGAGTCAATACCTATGGGTACTTTAATATGCTGAATCAAAAAATAGCTAATGTGTTTTGTAAGAATGTTGCCCATTAAACCATGCATAAACTTAGAAAGTTTACTAACAGGTTCAAAAACTATACTGTATGAAAGATTTTCTAATAGAGCTAAAATAAACCATAATAGAAGCCCTTTGCTTTTTGCAGCTTTAAATTAAAATATTTACTTGCCAAATGATCACACCACATCTTCAGTAAATAAGCATGCATTTGATTAATACAGGGTACAGTAATTACAGTATAATGGCACATAAAAAGAAACATGATCACAGCATTTGAACAAAGGGCTATGAAACTACTTAAGACAAACTTTCCAAATGAAAATTTTGAGGCTTTTTTAATG
Source organism: Pithys albifrons albifrons (assembly GCF_047495875.1). Taxonomy (NCBI): domain Eukaryota; kingdom Metazoa; phylum Chordata; class Aves; order Passeriformes; family Thamnophilidae; genus Pithys; species Pithys albifrons. The sequence goes on along the minus strand of NC_092461.1, from coordinate 60,832,867 downwards.
CTGAGGTAAAATTATAAATGGACTTTAAAGACACTGAAGGCATCAAATCGATAAACAATCACTTAACATTTTAAATGCTCTACCTGAATGTATTCAACACAAATCTAGTTTTTTAAAATTATGATGATTTATTATGAGCATTAGTTAGCTGAACTGTCATTGGCATTAATGTGCACCCAGACAAGACTTTATTTTAACCGCTGGCAAAACAGCTCAGTGTTGAAACATATAAATTCCAATCACCAATTACCACAGCACCGGAATTAAGAAAAAGAAAAAAAGTCAACATGCAAACCCTATAGCTCATCTTCCTTGGCTTACTCTGATATTCCACCTCCTGTTCAGAATGTGCTGATACCAACATAAGATACTTACTCTATTATTATGAAAAATTTTGCTTGCTATTGGCCTAAGTACTTGAATAGTTTTAGGAAGATATCAGTACCATTAAATTTTGCAGTAATGGTACATTATTTCCTAAACCTTAAAGCAAAATAACTATTCAGGTTTAGGAAAATGAACTTAAGAATTTTGTCTTCAGACTAGGACAAGATGTTCGATTTTCTGCTTCTGCTGGTAGGCAGAACTGGTAGCTCTCTCCAGGTTGGACCAAACACTATGTTATGGCTATACATCAAATCTCATAAACAACAAATGAACAGAATCATGCACAAGCAAATGAAATTCGATCTCCCAGATCACTGCAGGAGATGTTAAAAGCAGCAGGTAATGGAATAAGACTGGTGACTGATGCTGCTAACTATTTCTTCTAATGAGATAGGAGTGAACGCTGGAATCACTTCCACAGCAACAGAATCCTCTGACCACATTCCTCTGGCAGTCGTTTTCCCATCTCCCCACTAAAAACATCAGACGGTAAAATAGTAAGGCAGCTGTTAGCTTCCATCAACAAAAAGTGCAGCTCCGTACATTTCCAGTTTAGTCACACTCTGCTGGAACAGATGGAGAAGCCAACGCACTTCAGTGGCGGGGCTGCTTCAGCAGATTATTTTGTTTGTTTTCCAACATGGCTGCTTGCTTCAGCTTTCAGAGGACCCCAAAGCCACGAGCCATCAGCAGAGAAACTGATCTGAGCCCCTGGCTGAATTTTCCAAGTTTCATCTCTCTTGCGTCCCATCCTAATTCCAAGCCTCCTTCCCTGTGTCTGAGTATGACAGGGGCCATTTAAAAGGCTGATGACACAACTGCAGAGAACTGTGGGCTAACACCACTAGTTGTCATGACTTCACTGAAGGGTCAAAACAGTTACAATATTAAATAACTATGTTGAATCACATTCAGGCATAGCTAAAATTAAAGTGGGGAACATTAAAAGTATGTAAAGAAAATTAAATCTTTATCATTTGAGGTGGGGTGGATATGGCGATTTTATATGAAAACAAGACCATTCTTACCTTTTCTAATTCCAATCAAGTTAGAAAATGGACAAAAAGAATGGCTAAACCAATATTCAACAGCATTACCAGGGCGATCATGACTGAGTTAGGGCCCTGAAAATAAAATAAACGTATTAGAATTAATGTAGCCTTCCACATATGCACAGCAATGAACATTAGGGTTTCACAATTTCAGCTGGCTTCCACCTTGCTCTGAAGGATACAGACCCTGCTCCCGAAACACAGTCACCACCCTTGGTATTCAAATGGGCTAAATATCATCTTCATAAAAATGAGCTTGATAAATACAGGTGAGAGTATATTATTACACTGTTCTTATTCACAGTGAGATTAAACCATCTGACAAATATGACTGCATAAATAAATGAAAACAAATCTATAAACACAAATGTCAGCTTAAAATAAAACAAAACAAAGAATGTGAACTACTTTAGGAAAGCTAGTGTGTTCATCTTCATCCTCACAGTAGGTTCCTTCTCCAATTCCGAGTCATTTCAAAACAGGCATAACAAATGTGGTTTATAAAAAGAATACATTTTTTTTACAACCAAAGGTGAAAAAACATTACTTACCACTGCACTAACAAACCTTTTCCCATTACAGATTAAAAATCATTTTACAGCTGCAAAGTTATACTTGCTTTGATTTATTCACTTATCTTACAGGCCTGTGTACTGAAGAATAGTCAAAAAACTCCTTCTAGTTAGAGCTAAAACTTGTTCGAAAGCTTAATCATTACACAATTTTAGTCCTTCTGTGAAGCCAGAGAAGGAAGTTTTTAATTATTTGGAGCAATTTTTGATAATTTCTTTTAAAAATGTGTATGTTTTCTAATGAACAATTTGAAAAAAAACGTCCAAATAGATGAAAATTCTCAGTTCTTCTGTTTCCCTCTTAAAATATTTGGTTTACTACAACATATTTTTACAAGGATTTGTATACTCTCCTATTTTAAGGCTGTACTGTAAGTAGAAACAGAGAAACTCTTCATTCATACAATGCCTTCCTAAATTGCAAACCACAAAGCCCACCAAAAATTCTGCGCAGAAAACTATATTCTGAAGTACTTTAGAATCACTGGCTTGCACAGTAAGCCAGTGCAATTCATTAGAAATGACATATTTTTTTAAATTTTTCACATGAGACATGCCTTGCAGAAGTTTATTATGCTTCATGACAACATAATGCTAACAATTAGCTATATAATTTCTGGAATGCTAAGGTGTAAGAACTTGCTGTCAGTAACTTGCCACAGCAGTGTAACTGGGAAGCTGCAGAATAGTACTTGTGTCATTATTGCATCACATGCTCTCCTCCTGAAACAGTCTCACTGAACAATTTCTACCACAACACACCTTTACACAGTGTGTCAGACAGCAGGCCAGATGTGGACTGCTAAGTTCTTGAGTAAGTCACAAAATATGTTATGTCAAGTACTGCTTAAATCTCTGGGGAGCCTAAACCCAATCAGCACCTCTACCCACAAAAGCTGCAAAGCTCCTTTTGCCCCAGTTCACAGGTATCTCTTCACATGCTGAGGAACTAGATGTTCAAATTCAAACAATGATTAAGATTACTAGGATGCCAGTTAAATGTTGCCCTAGAGGTAATGGTATTGGCAGCAGCATTCACATTTTGCTTAATGGCAGAATGTCTAAAACATTCACTAGGAAATTCAAGACAAGGTTTAATGACACCTTAGTCAAAGTGATTTTGAATAACAAGTTCCCACTTACCAGTGGTATGTCTTAACCATCAAGTCACAGAACAGAAGTGGAACCATGTTCCTTCCCCCTTAGTGGAAATGACTTATCATGTGCCAAAGAATATGAGACTCTTGGTGACAGAGAAGAGGCATAAAAGGAGAGCACGGCTCCAGATATGGTTATGTTTCTGACCACTGTAAGTAGCCTTGCTGTTAATACCTTCTTTCTGGCACAGTCACAACTGTGCTAGGTTGAGTGCTTCTGTGCTTTTCTACTGTGAAGGAAATCCAAGTTCCCATCAGGATTCCCACCAAATGCATTTGGGAATTGTGAGATTTATGCATGGAGGCCATACTGAAAGAATTTGAGCAACAAGAGGTTTTTTACTTGAAATAAAAACTACTTTGAGAATATCTCAGTTTTGTTGTCTTGGAATGGCAGTGTCAATACCCTTAGGAGTGGACCTTCCATTTAATGACCGTTTCTTTTGCAAAAAAAAAATCCCAGAATCTCATGACAAACACGTCAATGTTACAAAGCTCTCTAGAGGAAACATGATTTGATTACACTTATTAATTTCCACTAAGATGTGGATTCAGCATCTTTCTTTCTGGTGTTGACAGACCGGAACAGGTTGCCCAGAGAAGCTGTGGATGCCCCACCACTGGAAGTATTCAAAGTCAGGTTGGATGAGGCTTTGAGTAACCTGGTCTAATGGAAGGTTTCCTGCCCACGGCAGAGGGTTTGGAATCAGATGATCTTCAAATATCCCTTCCAACCCAAACCATTCTATTGTTCCATGATCCTACAATTCAAATAGGGACTCCCTATGTGATTAAGATTAGATCAATAGTTCCCTTATAGGCTGGAATCCCACCCAAGGATTTTAAGTTATACTGCACAAGGAATTGCAAGGAAATGTGAGGGAGATCATTGCCAAATGCCATTAAAATTCACTGGGATTTGGCCATCTAATACTTTGCATATTTGAAAATAACATCTGTTGTAACATTGATTTATTATGACTGAACAAAAATATTTGAACCTACGGGGACTTCATGGGAGCCAGGAACTCATTCATTACCTGAAATATACTGTGGAACAGCATCCTGGTAGCTGCAAGACAGACTTTGCCTGATTGACCAATCAGGAGTGCAGCTCCAACAGCAGCTTGCTATCGGAAGTGCACTCTCTAGGAATGAAGCTTGTTGGAGGGGGAGGGGACTTCTCTTTTGATGCACCTGTCAGATGGGTTGGTTATGTGTAACAATCTCACCACAATAACATTAGGTAAAATAGGCTAAAAACGTTAGGGGCTACAGGCTCAATCTAAAAAGACAGAGGAAAGTGACACCTTGAGAATTGGGCTGTCAATTTTACATGACGATCATAGAAAAATGTGTTCTCTCTTTATGATAATGAATCTATGCTTTACACAAAGAAGTACATCTCATCTCCCTTGGCCTGCTGATGTGTATTTTGTTTCCTCTTCTGAAAACTATGCCTTTCAGCCCACAGCAACATTTCCTGATACACTACGAAATGATCAAACAATATTTGTGGAGCATATGGTTGTTGTGCAATGAACTACTACCTTTTTGTAGGCACCAATGAAATAAGCACTTAATGCTTTAAGACAAATACCACAAATAAAACTTTAGTGTGGTGCAAAGGCTTAAAATAGCAAAAGCCAAAATTAGTTTGAACAGTCCAAGAGTGACTAGAACAGGTGCACTAAAGAAGCTGTAGTAGAAAACTTTCAGTCCTGCCTAAAAATTTCTCTTTCAGCTTCTCGTAAGTCAGACATAAAAATATAACCATACAATTAGTTTTCATCTGGGGAGGAAAGTTAGTTATTTTCCAAAAATGTAATTTACTGAATTAGGAATGTCCACTAAATTTAGCATAAAGTTCCTTCTCAGAGGTTTTAATTTGGGATCAGGCAAATACTGATCTATTTTTTTAATATCATGGTAGTTATAGCCCTTACTAAATGGATGTTAAGTGAACAAAGAGATGGGAGTAAAAGCACACTGGGTAGAGTTCAGCAAAACATAATGCTTTTAGACACAGGTAAAACCCAGGCTAAACACTCTGTGTGGTTTAAAAGTACTTATCTGCAAAATGAAAAAAACCCTGCAATACAGTAAAACACTTGTGCCTGGGCCTGTACCTATCCCAGGGCAATACATGGAGACACATGGGCAAAGCAAGCATGTGAATGTACACCACAACAGTGTTTCGTGAAATTCTGTCCTATTTTTCACCCAAATTCATATCTCAAATTAGCTCATCTTCAGGGTGGGACAGCAGCATGCAAACCAAAACTGGGGCCAGAGGCTGCTACTGAGTAGTGAGAAACAACACTACTGGTTTATGGTTGTGTCTCTGTGCAACCTTCACACTGTGGTAAATATAAATTACCTAATTATATAATTTGCCTAATTCTCAGTGAAACAAGGATGATTTCTCTCTCATAAATGACAGGTAACGCCTGTAGACTGACAGATGTTTTTGAGCAGCTGATGAATGGTGACTTTGCCATTGTGCTTTATGCATTATTCTACCTTGATAAAACTGTAAGTCGTCTTGAGGTCTGAAGGTATTTCAAACTTTGATTTTTGAACATCAGAGAGTAAGTACATAGAGAAACACACTTACATGTGTGCCCTAAGAAGTATGTGCTAGTATAATGACAGAAATGGGGATATCTAGAGAATCAGTACTGCTTATTGCACATATGATACTCAATGACATTGTTCAGGATGTAACAGACCCACAGAAAATACAAAACATGAATTTGATACTAAAACAGCGGCTGCAAGCTTTGCTTCAAATAAAGTTGCTTAAAGGTCTCAATCCAAATTAAAGTTGATGTTTCATTCAGATGTGAGATATGGCTTTGATTTAAATATTTGGAAGAATTGAAAATCTTCCCCCCTTCTGTATCTATCTTCTTAATGCATTATCACTGGAAACTCAGAAAAAGCACAGCACAATTTTATATAGCACTTTCACATAATCTAATGAAATTGCTCAACAAATGCTACTAGATTCATTTTTGGATTCCAAAAATATGTTTTATCATTCTCTTTTCATGAGTGAGAGTTTTTGTCTTATATTCCTTAAAAAATAGATTACAAAGCATAACAAAATAATTTGCCAGGATGACTAAAAAGCAATTGCAATTTCTTACCAAAATAAAATAATTCCCCAAGGCAACTCTAGAATTCTGAAGTCTCCCAACATTCAGAAGTGTTTGGGATAAAGAGAAGTACATAAATCAGGACAAGGGGGAATGGATTCAAACTAAAAGAAAGTAGGTTTAGATTAGATATTAGGAAAAAATTTTTTACTGTGAGGGTGGTGAGTCACTGGAACAGGCTGCCCAGAGAAGCCATGGGTGCCCCATCCCTGGAAGTGTTCAAGGCCAGACGGGAGAGAGCTCTGAGCAACCTGATCTAGTGAAAGTGTCCCTGCCCACGACAGTGGGGCTGGAACAAGACAATCTTTAGTGTCCGTTCCAACCCAAACTATGCTATGATTCTATGAATCTGCTTCTCCTCAGTAACTGTGCATTCTTAGGTTAGTCACTGCATAATTTCAGCACACTACTGAGCTCACTCCAGCAGCACTGCAGAACAGGCTACTGTTTTTCTGAAGCTGAAAGGTGATACTGAAAATTAAAAGTCTTCAGGCGATGTTAATGGTCATTCTGTACTGTTTCTCCTAGGCCAGTAGGCTGCTCTTTTCCTGCTTTAAATGTTTTAGCATTTTCACATATTTCAGCATTTTAAAGAAATAAGGATGTAGGAAATTTATTCTATAAGGACAAATTCATAGACACATATGGAAGACATCTTTAAAAAACACCCACATACACCTTCATATATCCTAGAATACTTTTAAATTAAAAATGAATTCCTAAAATCTACCTTCCTTCCTTATTGAAATGCAAGTAATAAGAATAGTGCAATTAAGATACTCCAAATGAAGTAGAGGACAGTTCCAAGATGACCTCTAATACCAGCAAACAAGGAGTAGCTACTGCACAGTATCTCATCACTTTTACACCTTTTTTGATAACAGGCTCATTTCCTGATTCTGAGTATTCTAGAAAGTCAATAAACTGCTGTTCAGGTGCTCTACTTGTTAAGATGAAGACTTGCTCAGCTCCAAAACATTATGTGGAATGCAGAAAAAATAAGGACTATTTCTAGTCACTAATTTTCACCAGAGCTGAACAAACAATTCCAATTCAGGCTAAAATTTTGTACATGCTCACTCAACATTTACAAGCCTGACAGCTTTGTGTTACCCTACATAGGAGTCATATCTGTGAGATTTGAAAGGTTAAAGGGCTGTTATCAGCTGTAATACAGATTTGCAGATTACAAAACCTCTGTGAACATCTACTTTGATCCGCACACAACAGAATATAAGCTTCCTGCAGAACTAGAGAATATAATTTTGGCAAAATGCTCATTATAGAACTGTTCAGGGATGTCTCCAAAACCTTGGCACCTGAAAACTGATGTCACATTTAATTAATATCATTAAAAGCAACTTAAAACAAGACTTTTATCTGAATCTGTTGAGTTGTTGGATCTTTTTACACATTTGTTTGTTGTCCTTGAAAACTGCTTTATAAAGTGTACTTACAGGGAGTGATTTAATATGTCAGGGAGTTTTTACCTTGAATCTTTCATTGTAAGATGTGTTTTAATCATTCTTGCAGTTCTTTGTGAGACTTCCCCTTAAGGTTTCTTTTTAATTTAAATCTCTTATTTATGGACACTCTTTTATTCCAGAAGTAGTTGCACCCGTGCCAAAAGCAGATAGAACAGACTCCCATGTACTCCTGCTTAATCTTTTCTGCCGATAAATCTAAGGATTATATTAACATATCTGAACAACAGCAGCAGACTGGGAGCTCATGTTCAGTTGCCTCTCTTGCTCCTGATCCCCCAACCTTTTCCAGTTCTCATCCTGCACGGCCAGGCTTTATTCTCTTTCACATATAATACTATATTTTGCTGTGCTACCCATGGATAACTATACTTGCACCCTTCTTAGCAGTTGATTTGGATCAGCTTGTATTGGTCTTCATTATTTACCACTTTCCTGGTCTCTGTATCTGCTATGAACTTCATGGGTAATACTCTTATGTCCTTTTGCATGTCATTAATAAGAATGTAAGTAAAATAAGAATAGCAGGATTAAAGTAGGAATGACCTCATCAGAATAATACCAAATAACTGATGTTTTTCTAATTACGTTTTGAGAACCATCAGTCAGTTTTAAAAAAAAATCTTTTAATGTGACATTTAACCTTTGCACTCTGACTTCCTTGTTAAAATATATGACCACATAAAAGCAAATCAAGTGACCTTCTTGATCAAGCATATGATTCTTCTGTCACACCAAAAGCTGACAAACTTGTTTGACAAGACCATCTACAATTCATGCTAGTTGGAAATTCTTCCCCTTCTTTATTTTTAAATTCTTTAATAATGAAGTCTAGTGTCAATCATTCGAATGTTTTGCCTGCAATCAGTGCTTGGCTATCTGCACCTCCATAAATGGGTCATGCTGTTTATCCCATCAAAAATGAGATACTATTTGTTTTGTAGAGGAATACCAAAAACAGTTCAAACAAACAATGCCTATAAAAGAGAAATATTATGACAATTATCTAGACCTCTTCATTTGCTAAATGTTCACTTCAGGATCTACAACTAATGCTTTCCTGAGTTTCTCTTGACCCAGAAATCATTGAAACATCATGAGAGATTCTGAATTTCATAACCTGGCTTTTCCCAAAAACATGGAATAGAAATCATAGAATCACAGAATGAACTGGGTTGGAAGAGATCTCCGAGGATCATCAAGTCCAACCCTTGATCCAACCTCACTTTGATTACTGGATCACGGCACTCGGTGCCACATCCAGTCTCATCTTAAAAACCTCCAGGGATGAAGAATCTACCACCTCTCTGGGCAGCCCATTCCAATGTCTGATTACTCTCTCTGGAAAGAATTTCTTTCTAATATCCAACCTAAACCTCCCCTGGCAGAGCTTAAGCCCATGCCCTCTTGTTCTACTGCTGGTTGCTTGAGAGAAGAGACCAATCCCCCACCTGGCTACAACATCCCTTCAGGTAGTTATAGACAGTGATGAGGTCATCTCTAAGCCTCCTCTTCTTCAGACTAAACAACCCCAGCTCCCTCAGCCTCTCCCCATAGGACTTGTGCTCAAGTCCCTTCACCAGACTTGTTGCTCTTCTCTGGACCCGCTCCAGCACCTCAATATCTTTCCTGAACTGAGGGCCCCAGAACTGAACACAGTACTCAAGGTGTGGCCTCACCAACGCAGAGTACAGGGGAAGGATCACTGCCCTCATCCTGCTGGCCACACTATTCTTGATACAGGACAGGATCCCATTGGCCTTCTTGGCCACCTGGGCACATTGCTGGCTCATGTTGAGCTTCCTGTCAATCCAAACCCCCAGGTCACTTTCCACCTGGCTGCTCTCCAGCCACTCTGTGCCCAGCCTGTAGCGCTGCAGGGGATTGTTGTGGCCAAAGTGCAGGACCCGGCACTTGGCCTTGTTGAACTTCATCCCATTGGAATCAGTCCATCTCTCAAGTCTATCCAGATCCCTCTGCAGAGCCCTCCTGCCTTCCAGCAGGTCAACACTCCCTCCCAACTTGGTGTCATCAGCAAATTTGCTGATGATGGACTCAATCTCCTCATCTAAATCATCAATAAAGATGTTAAACAGGACTGGACCCAACACAGACCCCTGGGGAACACCACTAGTGACCGGCCACCAGCTGGATGCAGCTCCATTCACCATCACTCTCTGGGCCCGACCCTCCAGCCAGCTCCTAACCCAGCACAGAGTGCACCTGCCTGAGCTGTGGGCTGCCAGCTTTTCCAGGAGCAATGCTATTAGTCATCACTCTTGTTCTATATAGTTATTCATAGTTTTATTATTTTTAAATAAGAATGAAATTAAGATTCACACTAATCTGAATGTATAAATTTAAAACTCCTTCTCTGTTTCCTGATGAAAAGCAAAATTTTCCATGTCACTATGCAACACAAGCGTTGTTACAAAGTATGCGTTTGAAAACAGCATATATTTTGGTTCAAACTGCCTGTTTTTAGAGTCCTCAATCAACATAGAGAAGTAGATGAAAATGGGAAATTATCTGGACTGGGGCAGACCACAGGCCAGCACCCTGTCTCCAAGAGTAGTCAAAAGTAGGCCTTTGGGGAAGAGCATGTATCTGATTTCCAGTACTGCTCAATTATCCACAGAAACACAATTAACATTGTGGGAAATTTTTTCAGGGCAGAAATACATATATATATGTATATATGTATATATGTATGTATGTATGTAAATGTATATCTCTAAGTATGTACACACATGCAAACAGCACCTATATATATATATACATACTCATAGTAACACATTTTTGTATTTGTGGATTAAATAGGGTCTCGCAGTTCAGAAGTCTGTCAGTATCTGGCTATCAACTATCCCTTCCCAGTTTACAAAAGAGGTAATATAAAGAACTGGAATATTTATTCCTCAGTCCAGTCTGGTGTAGTGGGTTTTAGCTAGCAGACTGTATCCAGATGAAGATGTGACAGAAGTGAGCATTGCCTGTCTTTAGGCAGCAAGCTCAGCACTTGGAGGCTAAAAGGCAGTGAAAGTGAAGAAGTTTCTTGAGGTACTTACCGAGCTGTTTCTTAGTTCTTTTTCCACTGCTGAATGTGACTCATTATTAGTTGGGTTCTTTGGTGCAACAAATTCTGGTTTCTTAATTTTTGTGTCAGGTTTATTTTCTTTGGCATCTGGCTTACCCCCAGATCTAGCAGGACTTGGCTTCTGAGAGGGTGGTATCCGTGCAAGTGTCGATGGTGATGGGTTGGCATATTCATCTTCTTCCCTGAGCTCCTGTGGAAGCACTGCTGGATTCGTTTTTACATAATAGCCATGGTAGTGACCATGCAGCTCCCCATTTTCTGTGCTGATGGGATTGTGCTGGGCTGGAAACTTTGGCTGGTGTTTCACAGCTACGTCCTCCTTCACTGGTGCTTTTGAATATAAAGGCTTGTTAGTTGTGGGTGTTATATTCTCAGTGGCCAAAAGCCTTTTTTCTTGACTGAGTCTTGCTCCAGAAGTGGAGCTTTGCCTTTTCAGTTGTTTTGAAGGAGAAGTGTCAGAAGAAAGAAGAGGACTATGCCTTGGACTTGCTTCAGGGGTTTGAGGGGGTGTAGTACCTTTTCGATAAAAGTGAGGTGACTCTTTTGGGGTAGGCGGCTTTTCCTGAACTTTTTCTTCAGATTTTTCTTTCCCATCCATTCCTTCTTGAAATTTTTGTTTGATATAATCAGGGCCTGAAAAATAGTGTAATAGAAATATTAAGATTAAAACAAAAATAAGACTTCACAGTAAAAAGATTGCATTGGGATGTCAGACTTGCTAAAATGCTGATGGGGTATATGTTACCAACAATTAATTGACATTCACAGTGATTAAACTACCAAGTTGTTGAAGTTATTGTACTTTTTTTGGTAATTGTTGGGACCACTTACTAACTTGGGTCAGTCATTGTATGTCTTCAGCTTTGCAAAGGGTCACAGAATGTAAACTGTCTCTGAGTGGAGTCTGAGTGACTGAAGACTGACTAACCTTAGCTGTCTGTCACTCTTTTTCCAAGAGGCATGTTTTGAGGTATGTTTTGCTTAATTACCCTTATCAATTTAACTTCTACCCTCATGATCACAGTACCTGTTTGATCTCCAACCACGAGAACAAAACATGTCTTACAGGCTACAGGAAATGGGGCTTGAACAACTTTTTTATTTTTCCGAATGTCAGCTTGTCTTATATACATATATATGTGCCTTGAACTCACACGTTGGCTTTGTCTTCATCACCACATGGAGACCCAGGTTAACCACTCTAGTCAGTAACACAATTCCTACTCAGAATGTAGGAAGACAAATTCTCTGATATTCACTAGAGAAATACTTACACATCAGCCAGTGTGAAGAACATCCTCTACCCAAATCCTAGCTAAACACCCGTGTGCACATTCACCACTAGGACTCACTTATCAAGGTGCATTTCTACACAGCTGTTAACATAAACACAAGCTGGCTGAGATGCTTTGCTCCAGGTTTTGGTTGTCTAACTGTTGAATAGTAAAATGTGAGCAAACAGCGTTTAAGAAACAAAACTGCTGTAAATCTTTGGACAGCATTTTGTTTTACTGCCTAGAGGTCATGTCCCAGACTCCAGGATCAGTTTCTCTAAGAAGTCATAAGTTGAGGAGCTCTGTGAATGAAGAACTATAATGATCTATCTGTATGTTCAAAACCAGCTTCTGTAAAATGCATTACAACTGTTTCTCCACTTCTATCCTTGCTAGCACTGTCTTTGACTTTTTTACTGTTTTGTAAGTGAGGCTTATCTGTGCTTTATGTCATAGAGAAATCCTGGGGCCAGAGAAGAATGCCTGCACACATTTTTCTGCTTTGGAGCTTAGAGGAGGCTCTAGCTGTGTTAGGCAGATACAGTGTTTTTACAGATGCCAGAAGCATATGCATCACTATGCAGTGCGAAGATGAGAGGAAGGAAGACCAGCAGGAAGCTTTTGGAAGTTACTCAGTCATCTGGTAAGTAAGCATTGCAGAGAAGAAGAATTACTCAGCATGTAAGGTCTTTTCAGCAGGAAAATCACAACATTTTTGGCATCTCTGAAAAGCAGGGGTGGGATTAGGGAGCTGTTAAGGAAGAAGGGTAGATGTAGACAAGCCAGGAATTGTTCTCAAGTGACATTTGAGGAAGAAGTTTTGAGGAGTTAAGCCTGCACCGAGGGAGAGAACTGGAGGCTTTGTTCTTACAGCTTTTTATAATCTTCCTGGTAAAAGTGAAAGGCAGCACAACACAAATTAAAAGTTTCCATATATAAAGTTACAGGTATGATCACCATTCAAAAATTCTCTGGCATGTAGGGGATATCCTTCCATGTTTGTTGAGATACATAAGGTAATGCTGAGGGTTTAACACACATGAACTTTGGTCTTCTTATCTTTTCACATTAAATATAATTAGGGGTGTAAAGAGAAAAGAATAGCTAAAAGAGCTCTGAGTAATCTTTCAGCCCAAGCCACAGAGATGTTAAAATGCCATGAGCATTTATTATGTAAAGATCCCCATTCACATGTGTTTGCTATTTCTGACTGCTGTGGCAAAAGCATCCAACTGGAATACCTCTTCGGTCTTACAATGCTGTTTAAATGGCAACCGATCAGTTCCTGAAAATTCACATCCTGTGACAGTTCTGCACTGTCCTATATATGTAAAGATTTTACTTTTACTAATATCTGACAGTGTGATGAACAGAAGACACTTTTCCTAAAGAAACATCTGGACCTCACAGATGTCATCCCTCTCCACCCTTCTCCCACGAACATCTGAGGGCATCTGATCACACATTTGCCCTAACACAGCACAGCAGCCCTCCCCCTCTCCCACCCCCACTACATCACATATGGATATTGGAGATACCTCCCTTGCCTTCAATCTTCCCAGGCAAGTCTTTCCAACACTGAAATTCTTGGCTCTGTGCTTAAGTTAGCTTTGGAGATTGTCCAAATACTTTTTAAATGCCTGTTCACTGTATTCAATACAATTGGATTATGCACCTGTCTGAGCCACTGACTCCAAGCAGCAAAAACTCAGTTCCTGCTCCCTTCTGAGGACTAAGAATTGCCAGGAATTAAATTGTCCCCTTTGTTAAAGGCAATATCTAACATGGGAAGGGGGCCCTTTTCTTCAGCATAAGAGCAATCTTCAGTACAAGCTTAAAGGAATGAAGGCCAATGGAATTTGGAAAGAGAGTCACTGTAAGATTTCTCAGCTGGCTGATCTTAATGAGGAAGAGAATAGAATTTGAGGGTGGGAAGAAGATAAAGTGGGATTATATATCCAGGAAATAAACACAGAGCTCTGGTTCTTCAGTTTGCAGTTCAAGCGTCAAGAAGATATAGTCCTAGACATGATTCATTTGAGTGCCTAAGGAGAACCTGGCCTGAAAAGCAGAACCAAGAAATGTTATCTGTCTAAGTAAAGATAAGCTTTCTTTGTGGATGAACCTGTGTGATTTTTATGGTGACATGTTAGCTGTGCTGCCATTGGATCAAAGCTGATGCACCTTTGCTGACAAAAGGTCAGTCATGGGGTGGTTTTGGCTCACACAGCAGTTGTGATGCCAGCAACCTGATGGCACCATTGAAGTGTGAGTTAGCCAGTGGTCAGTGGGAATAGCCTCTGAAAGCCAAAGGATTGTGTAGATGTGAACAACTGTATGCACATAGAGTCTCCCACAGTCTGATGGCCTGCTTGAACAGCATTTTATTGATGACTATGGGTGAGAGAAGCTTTGGTTTGGTTGAAGAAACACTCCTGGTTGTTCTAAATCTACAATTTCTTGCAAAGTTCTTGTGTACTATGTCCTTCCTCCTGGAAGGGCTCCAGTAAGTGATGTGACAGCACAGTCAGCCCTGTAAATGAGAAGAAAAGGATGGCCTGGTTCTGCCACAGCATTTTTAGAGAGGTGACAGCCACATGCTTTCCCCCATGGCCTAGTGAGGCAGCATAGGGCTGTTGCAGGATTGTGGCTCAAGGAGTGTCAGAAAATGTCATCTTGCACAACACTGTAAATGCAGCCACTTTCTCCCAAGAAGGCTAAGAAGAGACCTCATCAGATCAAAATGAAATCTGAACCTTGTGAGGGATTGCAGAATACACATAAGATAGTAAGGGAAAAGGTATATATGGAACTTCATAATATTATGAACATCTTATAATTTTTTCATGATACTTCTTCCACTCTTTTGTCCCCAATCTTACCATTCTTACAATGCAGGAAAAACAAGGATTCTGTATTACAATTTTATTAGTCTATTGAAAGCAAAAGAAGATTGCAATGCCAGTAATGCAGGCTCTAGAATATAATCTTTTAAGAATGTAATATTTAAAGCACTGTCAATGCTGAAGTAATATGATTCAATTTCAAAGTATATTATAAGTACTAACTAGGTAAGCATGTGCTTATGCCTGCTTTTTAAACTAGAGTACATGTTATGTGATGTAACTTAACTACCTTTAGTGCTACATAGAGTGAACAAATAGGGCTATAAAGAGTAACCCAAGTAAGAAATGACATTATAATTTCATGATTACAAGAAAATTTATGTTGCACTTATGGATAAATTCCACCCATGAATCAGATACTTCACTTCCTACTTTTGTTTATATGTATAAACTTTTAGGGGAAAGACGCTCCACCTTCGCTGTAAGGTTTAATTGACTGTCTGTGGGGTAATGGCGATAAAATAAAAATTTGCTCAACCAGAATTCTGTGGGCTATATGCCAACCTTTCAAGATTAGAGGCCCCTTTTCACTAAACTACTGAACACTTCTATAAAAAAGAGAGAATTCCTGATTGAATAGTTCACAATCTGTAAGTACAATACAAAAGGTTATATCAATAGCAAAACCAAAGGGAAATCATAACCCAAAGCACATGCTTCACCTGAATAACATTTCTGAATTCAGTGGTCAGCTCTCAATAAAGCATCAAAATGCTGAAAGCTTTGCTAAACCTTTGGCAAGCCTAAAGATGCACAGGAAGCCCTGGTCAAAACTAGAAATGGAGTGTAAGTCTCCTGAGTAATCAAAACCCAACACAGCACTTTGGCCATAAGTTTGTCACCTATTGTCATAAATGTCATCTTCTTGAAAAGCTCAGAATCCAAATTCAAAGATTGAGAAAAGGAAACAGTAAATAATAAGTTTCTTACTGCATTTTATTTCATAATACAAATCCAGGGCATGTTCTGGTTGAAGCAAAAGCTGAAGTCTCTTGTATTGAAATGAGCTGTACTAAAAAAGGAAAATACATAGTTTGGTGTCGGCATTGCAGGTTGATATATACTGTTCATGAACTAAGCCAGTGAAAACCACCTGGTTTGGCATCTTCTGATACTGTCAATGGTTCTCCAATGTATCACTGTTAGCAACAATATTTATGGTCTCAAAGTAAGATCTATTTGCTACACAGATTAACATAAAATATGGAAAAGCCAGGGGATTGACTAAAGGATCAATTAATATAGGATCTTTATTCCTTATGTTATTGTTTTTTAGGATAGGACATCCATTTTAGAAGAATTCTTCAGGACTGGATGGTAACTCTAGGTGAAGGAAATAAAAATAGTCATTTATCAGTCTCCTAAAAGAAGTGATTTGATGAGTCCTTATGAAAGTGCAAATAGCCATATTCAGTAAATTTTAGAAAGATAAGTTTATTATTATTTCTTCATTGCAGAGATGTGAAGGGAGGTGGAAGAACTATAATATCATTAGTACTTCCTATGTTTTATTATTATTTTTCTGAAGGTTATACTGGTAACAGGGAAAAAAAAAGAATCTCCTAACTGCTAGGCTGCTGGCTTGAATTCAGACCAACTGAATGGAGGGCTGCGCAATGCCATGTGTAAAATGCATTGACGAACTCAGCAGAGCAGAGATATGGTTATGGTTTTAGTAATAGGGACTGAATAGGGCTTGAAATTAAGGGGTAAGGATTATTGCCAGATAGAAACTGGATGCAAGGCAAGGTATTTAAAGATCTCTGAGAGAATACTTCTGCCTGACTTGAATGAGAACAGAACATGTCAGTCGAAAGGGATCAACAATGATCATCTCCTCCAGTTGCCTGACTAATTCAGGGCTGAGGAAAAGTCAAAGCCTGTTATTAAGGCTCTTGTCCAAATGCCTCTTGAACACTGATAGGCTCGGGGCATCAATCACCTCTCCAGAAAAGCCTGTTCCAGTGTTTGACCAACCTCCTTGTGGAGAAATACTTCCTAATGGTATTTGAAGAGATTATCATCCCAGATGTTTGCAGTACCCTTCTGATGGATACAGTGATCCAGCAATAGGGCATGGGATCATGCAGCTCCTTCATGATTTGGTCAATGTGCAAGAAGATAAGAAATGTCTTACTCCTAGTGATGCATATATATGTTACTTAGTAACTCCTTAGTTCAAAATCAGATACGTAGGCCCTGCCACCCTGTTTCAGCTGCATCTAAAGCTGGTTATGTCAGCTGGAATAATGGTTCTCTTTAGCTGTACTTGAGAACACTTTAGAGAGTAAAAAAACCACATTCACTAAAGTTTAAAAACAAATCATGTCACAAAAAAGAAATGAAATAGAAGGGATTGTTGACATAATCTGGGGAAATGTCAAGAAACCCATGTCTGGATGGCTAATTTTTAGCCTCTGATGGCAACTGTATTTTGATGAGGTGTGATCAATATTCTAAACACTAGTAAGCAACTTCCCAAGCTAGGGTCAAATCAAAAATCTTGCCCAGATCAATTCTTAAATTCTGTTTGGTTGCTCTACAATACTTCCTTTTTTTTCCCCTGGAGATAACACCACCAGCATAGAAGCACCATGGCTGTCTAGAAAAGTCAACTACAATGTAAACAAGATGGAGCAGAGTGCATTTTTTTCATCCAAAAAATACTCTAAAACATTTTACTATTTGGAACCTTTTTTAATTCATTCTTACTCGCAACTCCTCATTTACTTTTCCTCCCTTGTTGAAAATTTGCTGCAGTTTTTTTCAGCTTGCACCTCTAGGGCTTCTCGATCTGCTGTTAGCACTACAGCTTCCTTAAGGAGTACTACTGGTGGTCTTCCTTGTCCTGCTGCCCCAGCAGCAACACTGAAACTAGCATGTGCCAACAGTCACTCACTCACTAAATCCATGAACACCATGGAGAATGATGCCTACATGTGTTTATTTTATGGAACTCTTGTGATGTGTTCTTGCAGCCTGCTATCCTTCAGACCATGCACTACCAACAGGACCAAAAAATACAACACAGAGATGGTACATAACATCATATTATACTATTGTCACAACATGAAAAAGCCACATCATCACTCAGCAATGTAAGAGAGAACACACAAATCTCCCACACAGGACTACGTTAAAAGGCAGCATTACTGAATACAAGCAGGTTTCAAAGCAGTTTTAAATGCAACCTTCCCTTCTTGCTAAGGACCTGCAACAGGTATTCACTGGTAGAAATTGTCTTGTTCAGAAGAACCCAAACACACAAATCCTTGTGTATCAAGGTTGCCCACTACTTTATACCTGCTCAGGAAACAGTTTTGTGCAGTATCGTAAACAACTTCTGTGCAGTTTTGCTAGAATAGGTATCTACTGTCTTTAAAATATCTACCAGTGCTTTATTTTCCTGACTTTGACATCAGTGAAAGTGATGGGGCCTTCTCAAAACCCATATCAAATGCTTCCTGTCATAGACTAGGCTGAAATCAAAAGCCCCTGAGTTACTTATTTACTAGCCACACATGCAGAGGCACACATACACTTTGGCCAAACCCAAGGCTAGTTTTTATGTCTCTCTGTTTACTCTGCTCTGATACCTACACAGCACAAGACAGCTCTTTCTGTGACCTGTGAATTGACTACTTCACTGCATTAGTACCTGTGCATTTCACACAAGTATTTGTTGAAAAGTATATGACGCTTTTCTCATAATGCTCCTTAAATATATCAAAGGGTATACGCAAGCACACAAACTTAAGTTGTTAGTGACAGCAATGGCAACAGAAAAGGAAAGGAAAGGAATTCCACCAAACAACTCATATCGTAGGCAACATCACGAATTTGTGAGTCTAGAAGTAGGAAGAGAAACAGAGATGTTAATGCAAGTTCTATCTGTACAAAAGCCTGACAGCCTCTTCTGAGCCTTTTCTCCAAATCTGAAATTCATTTGTTATCCTACCAGTAAGACATCTGCACATAGGACCTAAACAGTATTTTTGTAATTTGCATTTTTGTATTATCCAATAATTAAAAGTAATTAAGGATAAAAGAATTCCTAAAAGTAAGATTTTCCTCCTCAGAAGGTTTCTAAATGCATCATGATACACACTGAAAGATGCATACACACTGAAAGATCTGAAGTCAGGGAAGACTACACTAATTAATCTCAAAAACTGCTCAGAGTCAGCAGCAAGAACCATGAATTTATTCTGTCTATAAATCCAAGCTCTGCTCCGTTTCTGCTACTGCTTTAGCAGGTGACTGAAGTAGCTGTGATATTTCTAAAACAGTGCAAAATTTCCTAACTGTATCTGCATAGCAAGTTAGTGTGTGTAGGCCCCTATGCTTCTGGATTCAGTACCATCAGAAAAATGTAACAAGTTTATCCTACCTGATAGATGGCACTGTGAGTGCTGCACAGTTATGTCTAACACCTCCTGGGACATCAGCTTATGGACACAGAAATTGCTTATGATCAGCAGTCTTAATTATGGCTTCCTTTACTTGCCCTACCTCTCTGTTGATGAATACTGACAGAACTTCAAAAAAAGTCTGTCAAGATTGCCTAGTGATGCTTATGACTCCTGTATCTAGGACAGGCCTCATTTTTCCAGGCTTGATAATATACACACATTGTATTTAATGTAAATGATCCTGGCTAAGTAACACATGCAGTATAATCTACTTGAATGTTTCTAAGCCTACAGGCTGCTTAATACATGATAACTGAGAAGGTAAGTTTTTAGCTTTTTCAAAGAAAATCTAGAGACTATTTCATTTCATCAAAGCTGCACTGGGGCAGGTGTTAACTGCAGCAGTGGTGTTCTTTAAGCTCCTAAAGGATGGGCAGAAGTGAAGGCTATAAGGCTATTCTCATCACAACTGCATATTCTCTGAAAAGATGAATTTAAAATATGTATAGAGACTGTTAAGGTTCTTTAAATTTCTTATAGTCTGTCTTATAGCATATCTTTCTGATATGATGATTGCCAAAGCCAGACACAGTATTTCAGACTCAGTGACATTAGGATCACGTAGATAAGGCATCATTACCCTTCTTCTCCATGACGTGCTTCTGATACAGCCTGAAAGGGTATTGGCTACTCCTCTTACCATATTACATTTCAAGTGCATGGCTATCATCCTGCTCCATGGGAGTCTGTCAGATCAACAGGAGCATGTTCACATCTCCTCTCAACTGGCCAAGTCTGTCACCCCTTCTAAGACTTTCTCATAGCACTTTTGAGGAGCAAGTCACTGTCTTCAGCTCAGATACTACTCTGACAGTTCTGTGAACCAGCTTGTCTTTTTGGAGTGCTGCAAATGGTAGCACACACTTTCAGCTGTATGTGGAATGTTACCGATAACCTCATTTTTCATAGAATCTTAGAATCATTTAGGTTGGAAAAGACCTTTAAGATCATCAACTCCAACTGTTAACCCAGCACTGCCAAGACCACCACCAAACCATGTCCCGGAGTGCTACATCTACACATCTTTGAAATTCCTCCAAGGTTAGTGAGTGACTCAGTCACTTCCCCTGGGTACCCTGGTACAATGCCTGATGACCCTTTTGGGGAAGAAATGTTTCCTAATACGCAATCTAAACCTTCCCTGGCACAAACTGAGGCCATTGCCTCTCATCCTATCACTTGTTACAGTTTTCCTCTGTTCAGGCTTTGTTTGCAACACACCACTTCCCTGTTACCTGCTGATTTAAATAAAAAGTTTTTCAACCATATTATTCAACTACACAACATATCAACCATATCTGGCTAGCCATTAGGCAGATGGCAACATTACCAATTGCCTTATATCAGACTTCTCTCTTCTTGCCATTTTTCACTTTCATTTAGTATCTTTTCCTCATCAACAACCTTCAGTATTTCTACTGCAATCAGTCAGGAGAACTATCTAAACACATTTGATTCTCCTTCTGAAAACATTCAAGATGAGTAACTGTCATGTCTTGTATTTTAGCTGAACAGGAAATACACTATATTTGAATAATATCGGGATCAAACCTGGAAATAATTTGGCAGCAATGCTTTATAGTAAAAGCCAAATTCTTATGGCTCTTAATACTTACTGTTCTCTTTCTATAATCTCTGCTCTTGCAAAGCAATATTGGGTTTGTCCTTCAGTTCCACATCAAAACTTTTTAACTTAAGCAACCCAGTTCCCAGTGACACTGTCAGACGCCTTTCAATGCAATAGTATGCTTCCTAAGAAATTTAATAACCAAATGAAATTTTTGCTAGAGCCATTCTAACTTTTGTCTCTTTTAAAATCCTTACTTCATAAAGAAACCGTGCCTGTGCTGTTTTTCTCTGAAGATACTTCTACTCTTTCACTACAGAAAAAAGCAGAGCCTACGATATGCACCCAGGGCCTGGGTTCAAGAGGTCAGCACTTCTTATGCCTGTGGAGTAGGAGCCAATAAGGCTCAATACTGGGAAGACATGAAAGATATGTATGTCACTAAACAACCAACATTACATTTGAATGATTTAGATGGACAAAATAACACAGAAATAACTACAGTTTCAGATTCTACTGATTCTACAAACAGATTTGGAGATGCATTACTGCCTTTATTTAAACTCTACATATTTCAGCAGGATTTATGCGTATATGATAATGTCAGACTTAATTTTTTAAAAAGTCTCTTTTATCATCCTGTGTTTACAGAAAAAACACTTGAAATTACGAACCTGAAAGATACAAAAACAAGTAAATTAGAGGGACTCAAAATTTTCTGCTTTTAAAATATATGGCTTTATGATTTTTCTTGGAGGGTTAAGGGTTAACCCAGTATGCATGAGAAAGAGTACCCATTAAGTTGCAGCACACTTCTGGGAAAATTAATTTCTTATATGTAGCACTGAAATTAACTTTAAAGCCTAAGAGCCTGAAGTGAGCTAACAGAATTGACGGCTTCACTGCAAATGCCAGAACTATAGAAATACGACAATCCATTTAATTCTGGTAAAACTAGGGTATGTGACCTGCTTAGTTTTGCACCCTTTTCTAGCTTCTTTACAGTATGTTCTCGATCTTTTGTATTTTAAAAGAAACCCCAATCATCATGCCACTTACTATTCTTACCTCACACAGTGTCATTTCTTTCCCTTCACATCTGCACTCTTAAGTTTTCATTTCTAAAGTCTAAATTTGCAATATCCATTTACTGCTCCTTTTCTCCAAATCTATCCCATACTCTTTACAGTGTGGCAACTGTCCCTGGCAAAATACTTTCTGGTCTTCATGTGAGACTTTTTGAGAAGCCTGTGTGATCTTCTTAGGCACATCTCAGTATCAGTACTCTATCCTCATACTCCTCTGACACAGATCGCCATTTTCCTCTTCTGGAACAATTCCCCTCTGTTAGCATTTGTGATTTCTCCTTTTACTTCATCCTTATTTTTCTCTCATTTTTAAACTATACTTTCAAGGAAAATAATCTCCAATTTTTCTGTTCTTGGTCTCTCTACCTTCTATTGTTAGAACCTTTATCCTGTTCAATCTCACCATACAAAAAAATTCAACTGCCAATTCCATGCAGTGTGTGTTTTAGTTTCAGGTTTAACTCCTGTTCAGATTCTGATCTGACTGAATAACTGCTACAAAACTCATAGGTAGAAATCTTCATCTTCTCTAAATTCTCAGCATGGTCTTCTGTGTCCTACTGAACAATACTATATTACTCTACATTACTCAGGTCTGTAATACGAGTATCAGATCTCTCTCTCTAGTCTCTCTACTTTTAAGAAAATCTTAAGTTTTGCAGACTTCTTGGAATAAAAGGCCATGTATATCAGCCATCTATTTTTGCGACCCTGACAAACAGAGAATGCATCTGCAAAGACAATATTTTTCTTATGGTCCACATTATGTGTTTAAAATGTAACAGGAGAAATCTAACCTTTTTAACATAATTTAAACCTTCCCTAATATAATAAAATCCTGTCAAAATAGATCACCATACTCCAGTGAAAATTAGCACAGTACAGGACAGATCTCAGTACAGACTTTGTTAGCTGAATTTCAACATGGAACAAATATTTATGACGCAGTTATAAATAGGATTTATAATGGAAATGTTGACACTGTGATAATTCTCCCATGTGATAGACCCTACTTCATCTTGTCCTTGGCTGGACACTGTGACAGACCAATATAGAAATTCAGTGGAGCAGGCCAACACTGGGCAGGTTCTTTGTCCTGGAAGGAATGATTCTTTTTCAGAGCAAATGAATAATTTTTAGTTAGAGAAGAAGCAATCACAACTCTAAGGTAGCACTGATCTCTTTGTCCCAGATCATACCTGTAATTAACACATGTATGGTGTCAGATTAGTCAGGTATACCTATGCTAGAATTCAAAAAGTTACTTCAAGATAGCAACATAGCTGAGACAGCACTGAAGGTAGTCCAGACTTCTAGACAGCTTCACAGTCAGATGCTGTAGCCCTTACTAAGCAACAAGTTTATCTAGATGCAAATAAACTAACTCAGTACTTAATGCAAGCCTGTGAAAATGACAGTGACTGTAACAGCTTTATCTCTCACAGGAAATTGGTTCTCTGTTATTAGTTTTAAAAGTTAATTTGCTCAAAACTTACTATGCGTATTTTTTCCTAAGCAAATCATTTGATTATGTGATTCAAAAGTATCTTGGACAGATCGAGAAAGCATCCTGAAGAATTATGGCTACACTTTTGCAAACTCTCTTTGCTTTGCCTTCTCCCAAGCACACTCTCTGGTTCCAAATGCATGCAGGAGTGCTGTGGAGTGTGTTGAGTCAGCATGTGTGTATGGCAGTGTGGCAGGATGGATGCAGACTGCCAGCAAGCTGGATGGACCTCACTCTGGCCGAGAGAAAAGATGTGGAAGGGTAGGGGCACCTGTGCGTAGGGTTTGGCGAGACCAGTGATAATTTTCAAGACAGGTTGTGAAGACTGGTATGACAAGAACTATAAAAAGAAAGGGGAGAAAAAGAATAAAGCTTGAAACCAACACATTTTCTTTAAGTGCACCTTCTTTCTCTCATTACTGGATACAACTAAAGTGCATCAGGTTGTGTCTATTGGCTCTGGCTACTCCAGAGCTCTGCAGAAAGAGAATGGAAGAAATAAATTGTAGAGAGAAAATGGCATAGCAAGAATCCCAACAATACTTGTGTGAGGATGATGAAGTCATATGTAGAATAAACCCAGAAAATGAACAGGCTCTTGTATGACTAAGAGTAATGAGTGAGCTTCCGTACGCTTTAAGGCACAAACTGATGGCATGGCTCCTAATTTTCATCAGGCAAAATGCTCATTGTAATTGACTTTTTAAATACAAATAGCTGGTCTGGACCACATGCATTTAGCCAGGACATTCTAGTTAATTAGCATCAGCCAAAAACGTCTCTTTCCTGTCCATATGGAGCTTGTATTTTGAGAACTGGAGGAGGCAGCAATGCCAGAGAGGAGGAAGATGGGAAGGATTTGGTTTTTTTCTGAGGCTGCAGACATCCACCACTGGTCAAAAGAGAAGGTAAACCACAGTTGCTCTTTAAGGCATTAGAGGCCATGACAAATTGCCTTGTCATAAACTTAAAATGTTTATTTCTGAAACTAGCCATGTTTAGCATGTTAATACTGATGCTTTAGTAGCAACCAAATGTTATAGTAAAAATAATGGTTTCAAACCTGTCAAATTTTATTCTTATCATTAGAAAATCTTTGTTCGTGTATTTCACATTAAAAAATTCTGTCCATCTCTTTAGACAGCTTTAACTGGTAAACTGTTCCTTGATTTCTCTCATGTCTTGTTTAGGAGGTCAAAGGCTGGATGATTGTTTTGGTGATACATGTATGTTCCTCTGGCAGCTGGTTGGCCTGACAAATCATCTGCCAGAAAACAATTCAGATCTGAATTTCCAGACCTCAATTGCCCTGTGGTAAAGTGCCCAGACTGCTCTTACCCTGCAGCAAAGTAGTTTTACCCTTCTTTCATTTAATCCAATGTTACTCATTCAAACTGAATGAAAGAGGAGTATCTATTTGCTGCAGGATATACATGCACACAGACAATTATGGCTTAGCTGTCCAGTCTGTGCAAGTTTACCTCCTGATAGTGTGTTTACAACACTATATCCTGGAGATGGTCTGTGGAATTCAGAATGCATATATAAGTCAAAGCATCCACTCCCCTTGTACAAGACTAGAACAATACTCCCCCTTTTTAGTGGGTGTCAAAATCCTTTCTTTTCTGTTACATCTTTGATACAGCACTTCCATTACTCATTTGCTCTTCTCTAGGTTTTAACAAGAGACAAAAAAACCAGCGTATTTTTTTCTCTAAGCAAACACAAATCTTAAACTGTCCCTGGATGACTTCCCTGAATGAGGCTATGACTCAGGTTTCATTTGTTTCCTGTCCTGGTATGCTCTCTTTTGACACATCTACAAGTTTAGTGATGCCTGGAGGAAACAAACAGGTCAGAGCTGGGATTTCTCAAAATTCGTTTTATTTGTTGATAAAAATGCCTGTAAAATATGGCCCTGTAAAGACCACAATATTTTTTAAATCTACAAAACGTATGGCCTTTGGATAGGGTTCTGAAAAGATACGTATGTTCATGATTATTAATCACTAGCCAAATCTCTGCTACAGCAGAAGTAGAAGCAGGATCTTGCATGAGACCAGCAAGAACAAATTCAGGGAAAACAGCTCCCTGCAACCTTGTAACTTCTTATTCCATGGCTCTGACCTTTTCAGTCATACTTGGCTTTCCTCATATGCAAATACTAAGGCAATCAATCACTGAGAAACCTGAATCTCAAGATTTCTACAGTACCTCATTACTGACATTATTATTCGTACCTGCTGGATGCTACTTTATTTCCTACTGTTTTGTTCTCCTTTTAGCCTCCTTTTAAACTACACTACAAAGCTAGAATCCCTTGGCAGCTTCTAATGAATGTCTTTATGAACATAAAAGTGAAACATGAGAGAAAGTAATTGGAAGTGTGAACTGTCATGGTACAACGACTGATGAATATCCACTGTAATTATAATTTGTATGTAATACTAGGCTATATGTCCCGGAAGATTGCTTTTTAAGAATCTGAAATTTAAGAGCTTTATCAAAAGATTTTCAAATGTTTAAATGGACTTAGGCTGCAAGTAATTCAGAGATCACTCATTAAGACAGAAAAAAATGCTTCATTGTTGTTTACAGTGACGTATTTGTATTTGACTTTCTTCCTCTACTTCAAGAGACTTGTTGATACACTACATATACATTTACTGTTGACAGCATGCTCGCCTACTCACGATAACTTACTTTCAAGACTATTTAGTACAATGGAAAGCTTTCACTTAACTGTAGTTTCAGAGACTAAGACACAAAACTTATCATTACCTTTTAGTAGCACTTACAGAGACTTATAAAGTTACTGTAAAAATATAAAGCTCATGCAACAGAAGAAAACCAAGAAGGTGTTATTAGGAAGCAGTAACAGTTACCTTGTTTTCATTCAAACACATGAAAAATGCTATTTGAAAGGAAGATATTTAATGCTGTTTGTGTGACTATAAGTAATTAAAAATATTTGTCTATTTTACTACCACAAATGGCAAAAGCTAATGATAACACTGTCCAGTAACTCTTGGCATGACAGTTGGGAAACGTGTAAACAAACAAGTCTGTGAACAAGTGAGTCTCAGGGTTAACTGGTACCACACAGAAAAAGTGTACCTGAAAAAGACATCACGTGCACTCAGTCTGGAAAACTTCTTAGACATGAGAGTATTTGAAATTATCACGATGATGTGTGAACCTGGTGGTTTGCTGCAGCTTATTTGGGATAACTGAAATTCAGTTAACCTCTTGGCATCTTAAAGTTACTTGAGCAATGGCAATATCAATTTTTTTGTCCAATGTGTACAAACATGCTGTATTTGGCCACCCTTGAAAATAATTAGGAAACTGAAAATTTAGACTCCAGAAAAGGTATTTTATCTTTTGATAGGAGGTAGCTAACTAACAAATTTTTCCATACAAAGAACAGAGAAAGTGAACTTTAAGAAATGCTTTGTTACATCACTGCACACATATCCAGCTGCATTTGGAGAAGTGATATAAACTCTGTTCTTCTGTAATTGGAATAAAGTTTAAAATCTCTGCCAATTTGTCAGCAATGCTACTTCATTTCCTGTGGTAGGAAGTTAAAAAAGACATCTGAGAAATTCTTGATCAGGGCAATTTCTTGGTGGCAAATTTCGCACCATCAGATGTTTGCATTTTCACTCGAGTACTCCAGCCATTCCTTTATTTCAAGGGTTTGGCAGCTTTCAGATACTTTCTCTCCAAATGCTTCAATTCTTTGCACAGCTAAGCTTATGACTTATAACTGCCAAGATGACCTGCTGCTATAAATTGAGATTTCTTCAACTGGTGGAAGAATGAAATAATGAAAAAAGGCTTGATTATGATAGGAGGAAGTATGGGCCACTAGTGTAAGTCCACAGAAGAAGCAGTATTGAGGTAATTTCCAACAATGAAGGGTACATATTTATACTGTTTTAAAGCTACTAAGGTCTTAATATTTGAAATAGTTCTGTGGAGCTTTGCCTACAGTTCTGGACTGCCATGTTCAAGAAAGATGAATTTACATGAGGATGTGTACAAAGGAAGTTTGCAAGACTGGTAAGGGGAATAGAGATTCTAATCAGGTGACCAACCCTTGACTTAGGCATAAATGAATAAAAAAAGAGTGCCCCAAGCCTCCCAACTCCACAATATGTTTGCACTCTACAACCAAATACTTATGAATAAAGAATAAAGCAAGTATTTTTTAAACTGACAGTAAAGATTAAGTAACATGTTAAAGGTAGTGGTCATCTGAACTAAAAATTGAAGGAAATAGGTGCATTTTTAGAAAATGCCGAAGAATGTTGTGGTGTTTTTATTTTGTGGGTCATGATATTAGCCTGCACTCAATATATGGGTACATTGAGGAATAAACAGGTTTATGTCTGAAACAAGCATGAGCCAAGATAACAGCAAGTGAAAATCTCAGAGCTATAATCTATATTAGCATACAAGTGCTGGCAGGTCCTTGAAAAGTAATAACAAGATATGAGTCCACTCAATTTGACAGGTGAAATAAAGGGCAGACATGAAAAGACATTAAATTGGAAAATGGAATTCCATTTTATCTATCCAATCTTAAGCCAAAGAGCAGTACACAAAAATATTAGCCTTATGGAAAGACAGCAGGAAAACAAAGCAAAACCAACTTTGCTTCTTTCTATAGCAACTTTCCAAACCATGTGATAGATTAAAATAGGCCACAATGATGATATATGAGTGACTTAATTCTATTATATTTTGAATATGGGACTAATGTTCCACAGACTACCACAGGCCTAACAGAGAAAGTTTCCCTTACAGATTATGTATGTCTAATGGCAAAGCATTCACCAAATTTCAGGCCTTAGCTAACCAAGTTTGTCAAGAATTCCACTGGACAGTAAAAAAGCTAAGGATCTTTCCACTTCAAAAAACACATTACAGAATCACCCCAAATTTCTGCTGGTTTGTGTTCTCTGAAGTCTGTCTTTGACACTGCCCTGAATAAACTATTAATTTGAGGCTAAGTTAGATGCTTGATATGACTTTTCAACACACAACTGTTTCCATACAAAGGTATAATCACCAAATGCGTAAAAACTGAAAAAAAATCTGAGCAAAGCGACTCCTTGAGATTCATAACTGACACATGGCTACTATTTCTGTATAAATGACAACATTCAAAATGAAATCAACACTTTAACACCACAAAATCTTTTCACTGCAATAAAACCACAAAACCCCCCAGTCTACAATTACCTGGTTGGTAGAAATTTGGTGAAAGTTCTCTGGCAACTGCTCTTGCAATATCACATTCCTGGCGAGCAGCCTGAGCAGCCTGATCCGCAGCATCAGCCTTAGCTCTTGCATGTGCGGTTCTGTACAAAGTAGAAAACAGTTTATATGCAGAGGAGTCTTTTATCAGTTGCATCAAGAATGTGAGAGCAAAGCACCTCAGCTACCATACATTATCCTATGTAGTGTGCTTTTCTTATGCCCACTTGTGAGTAACTGCAAATCACCAAAGGATTTCAGATTCAAACCACTGCTCCTCTCAGCTCTTCAGTCCTGCTCATCCTTTGATCACGTTTACTTGCAGGAACACATTTTGCAGACCACGCTTATAATCAAAACTTCTAAACAGGAAAAAAATAGTATGTGATCAAAACCTGGGGTTAGGATTTATTTACACATTATCAGAATGTCTACAGAAGCATCCAGAAGGTCAGATTGGGCCACCACACTGACTCCTAAACAGGTTTCTGTGAGACTAGGATACATGGTGTTTAAATGCTACTACTTTTACAACATTTCAAAAGTAATGTTCAGTGCTGGGTGCCATGCAAAAATTTTTGAAGGGCAAAATTCAGGTATGTTGGCCAAAAAAAAAGGGAAATGTCTTCACAGAAAAAGTGTTTGACACTTCAGTAGAAATTTGTACAAACAAGTTTATTAACAGTTTTAAATTCTTGTAACTCACTGAAATTTCAAATGCAAACACAAGCTGAAAAGGTAACTTTCCTGAAGTTACGACAAAAATTTAGAACACTCTGGTAATGTGCCCTCTGCTTCCACTGTTTTCCTTTTGCTATTTCTCAAAAAGCCTCAAGAACAGCTTGTGCAAAGGACTCTAATTTCAGATTCTGCAAACTGATAGTTGTGTTACTGCAGGTTTACATCACAGTTTGTCCCATATTCCCTCACCACTTCATTTTTCAAACAGTCATCTGTTTAAAAATTCCTGATGGCAGTGATCTCTCTGTGCCTCTACAGCATTAGCACATAGCCTGGAGCTATGAAATGGTTCGTTAAAACAGAGGGGAAGCTAAACATGGCAAACTGGCAGAATTTTTCGAGACTCTAGAGATATTAATAACGTTTCCAAACTAGATACATTAAATTTCATGAGCTCATCTCTTTTCTAGCAACATTCAAGTAGAAAATTGACACTGAAGTAAGAAAATAATTATTGAGACGACAACAGCAGCACCAACTTCCATCCTGTATGCCTGGGGATAAGAATTAACAGCAATCAAATAAATTAAAACTTTCAACAACTTCACTTCAAATTCAGTTTTATTTTCAAGAATAAAGAAGAGTTCTATATGTTTTAGACAAAGCAAGAATAACTGTTAGCATTAACCAGAATGAGCATCAAGAGATTAACAGAATAGCAGACTCTGCATTTCTAAAAAGATGTTTAATCCCATAGGGTACTAGTATAAACACAGTCATAAAAAAACCACACAGACAGTTTCATCTGTGGTGCCTGGAGAAGATTTATTTAAGTTACATCCTCCCCAAAATGTGTGTGTGGATAAATGTTGAATGTTATTTAAAAGCTTAGCTTGTCATAATTTACTAGATAAATATCAGTTTATGCTGCCTTCTTGCAGGTCCCTCTAGGTCTGTGAGAAAAAAAATAATTAGCAAATAAGATGTAACACCTTCAATTTGTAGTCAGGATGAGAAAAAAAACTGTTAATAAAAACAAACACACCGTATAATCCCATATGTGTTCTGTACAGTTCATGAATGGGTGTATGGTATGTGCTTGTTCACTAACAGCTATCAAACCCATTCTTTCTCTATAATCATTATTTTCAATTAGATGAGCTATTCTTAGCTCCTGCATAATTATGTCTATGTAGCATAAACTTAATGAAGCAATCCTAGCACTGGGACATTGTTTTGTGAGACAATAATGTAGTCTGGCCATAGATAAACTAGACACTGGTTGTCTTTTTGCGATGAAAGAACAGCCAGACTACTCCCATAAAAAATAGCCTAATATTGCTACTGCTACAACATACATTTTTAAAAGTAATATATGAAATGACCAGCATTAGCAAAACATACTGCCAGGATAACAGATATATTTACTGATGCCTGTGAATGTTTTATATTATCATATTCAAGAAGCAAATCACACATCCTGTTCAAGTGGACGGTATGAATTAGTTAAGGAATTAAATGGTGACGTGAGTAAAAAGGTTGTGTAAATTTGTTGCATGAAGTTGGGCAAAGCAAGTCACAACAGGACGAAGCCGAGAGAACAGAAGGTAAGCGAGCACGTCTTTCCTTGGCTGCCTTATCTCACAGCTCTTTTTTTCAACTTGTACTTCCTGCTATTCTGCCCCTTTTGTACTCACAGTCAGGAGTTCCAGCAGACCAGAACAAGAGTGACTGTTCAGAAGCAAACACTGCCAAGGCATGTTCCATCAACACGCTGGAGCAGCCTCAGTGCTGCGCTGGCACTGAGAGATGCCACAGCAAGAGGAACTAACCAGGCACAGGAGGGTATGTGCACCAGAGCAGTGCTCATGCTTCTGGGCATGGCTTTAACCAGCCAGCCAGAAGTGTGAGCACATGGCAGTGTTGAGACACTTCCCTGACAGCCTCTTCAACAAGCATCATCAATGACAAATGGCAAAAGTGAAAAGAACAGGAGGAAACTGCAGAGATGATTCCTCTCCACAAAACAGCAGCAATGTGGTTCACCTGTGAATGCAGGCTGTTCATTATTTGTATTGCTTGATCTTTTATCACCTTGGCATTTGGATGCTTTAGTGCCTAACTTCAGCAATGTGTTCTTTATCATCTCAATTTGCAACTGCATCTTCAGACACTTTTTTTCTCACTTTCTGCACACTTATTTTTAAGGGTCAGATTCAAATAACTTTTCTGTTGCTATTTAATTTCCTGAGGTTTTTTATTCTGACTTCCACATTTGATTTGTCTGTATGTTTTCCAAATGACTTGCTTATGATTACTCTGCTTGACACTACATCTTGTTTGTACTTGTTTTCTTCTGTGTGGCACTGACCACCACACTATCAGACTGTTATTATCAGAAACTACACAGAAATATGGTAATTTTGAGTGACAATGTTTATAAAGGAGAACTATCAAAGCAGTGCTAGAATCCATTTGCTCCATTTATGCTCCACACAGTTCAGGAGAGCTTTCTTCACCTTTCATTTCTTGAGTAATTTTATCACTGTAAAGTCTCAAAGGCATGTCTGTTACTGCCAATTATTCATGGAAATCTAAATCTATGTCTATTATGTCAAAATGACACACATTTGAATGACCACCTTCTACCTTAGAGTTACTTTTTTCCCCCAGAGAACTTTATGCATTTTCCCATAAGATATCTTTATGAACTTTTGAAAGCAAAACTCAAAAAAAGAAAGTCTCCTTTCCTCTTCCCCAGTCAAGAAAAAGACTGCATTAGTCTTTTCATGTTGTTTCATATTTTCCAGGAAGGATCGATCTGAAATTTCAGCAGCTGAACAGGAATTATGCAGGAAAGCAGGCAGCAATGCACCGATTGCAAAACAGTACAGGAAAACAAGAGACTTGCTTTGCAATGCTGCATTCAGGTTCTAATCCACAGCAAAGAATCTTTAACCAATTTGTATTTTAGGTTAACAAGCAGTTCTTTGTAAAAATTCATTCTCAGTAAGACCTAATACACATTACTAACTTCTGAATTACTGTGTGTTTTTCTGTGTATTTCTACCTGGAAGTATCATCCTACCATTAATATTCCATGTGATGTCTCAAATATATACTTGAAAGCATTCAAATCAATATAAAAATTAAAGTACTCGCCAAAACCAATTCATATTTAGAGGGACAATCTACCACTTATATTAATGAGTCCATAGAGGCGGTAAAGTCAATCAAGGCGGGGCAAAATTAAGTGCTATGTGTGTCAGGAATTAAACTGTATTTACATTAAAGAGGAAACTGCAGTTATAGCTCATGCAGAGTCTTGGTACCAGGTGGGAGCATGTGGGGTCCTCATATCTACCAGCCTGCTGTGAGTGAGAGAGGGCTGGAGGACCAAAGGCTAACTCAGTAACTTTGCTACTGTGAGAAGCTGTATTCAGGCTCTTATTAGGGTCTGATTCTGAAAGAAGCCTAAGCTTTCTAGGTTATGTGACAACTGGTATCTCTACTGAGTCCCTTTTTTTTCTGTGTTTGGCTGGGTAGGTAAACATGGACACATCATCTTAATTACACTCAAAAATTACAAGTACAGAGCCCATGGCTCCTTACAAGCAGTCTTCCCTTTCAGCAGCACTACGATCAGATTTCTATCTACTTATGTATGAAAAATTACTTGAAAGAGGAGTACTGAGGGTTGAAGAGCTTACACAGTATTATCTCCTATTCTGCATTCTCCATGTGCCCAGAATGCATTATGTAATGTTTATCTAAATTTAAAACCCATTTAGAACTGTCCATTACTCTCCAGATTATTTTCTATTTCCATGGTATCCTTCAACGCACTTGTAACGATGCCTCATTCAGAGTCAACTGAAAATGTAAGCAACATATGTTTACTCTGTTTCATTTTTCAGATTTTATTAAACACAGTGATTCCAGCATAAACCTTTCCAGGAGATTGTTTCCTACTTCTCAAAATTATAAAAATAATTTTGCTCTCTAGTTGCCCAATACTTGAAACTGAATTATGCTCCTATCAAATTATCCTAAACTAATAGTATTTACAATGTTAGTTATTAACAGATTTCTATATTGTAAAAACAAAAAAAATAAGTAAAGGCTAAACCTACACGAAGTTCTCAGAGATGTATTTTATTTATGATAGCTATCAGGTTTGTCTGTTAACTATTGTGCATTACTACATATTATCATCCTTTTTGAAATTGGAATTCTCTAAGAACAATACCAACTTCCTAAATTGTAAAATGCAGTGATTTTTCTTAAAGCAGAAATATTATGCTGGGCGTTTTTTTTCAAGAATGAAACTTTCCAACATTCTTACATTTGTTTCTATCTGTCAGAGGTTCAAGTCTGCAAAAACAAGTTCGCTGGTAGCAGAGTGATCCATAGCATTTCCAGGAAAAGAGAAGCTAAGAGGAAAACTTTAGGCTTAAATTTTTTGGTAGCTAAATTTTCTCCTAGCCTATATTCACATTAATATTATATATCAGTAATGAATGTACAATAATTATCTAGCATCTGTGCACTTCTTAACACAGCAAGTGAGAGAGTGGCATTTATCAAGTGTTCTACTCATCCCTCTCAGCTTCTTTCACTGATAATACTGGGTGAAAACCAATATTCTGCTTCAGTAGGAATAAAAATACATAATATGCATAACTATGTAGAGCTATCTAAGAACTCTTGGATTCATCACTCTCAGCAACTCATTGCTGTAATATAGCTCAGAAGTGACAGTAGGTCACTAAATATTAGCAATAAATGGGAGTCTCTGAGAGAAATAGAGAGCAAAAAGACTGACTTACAGGTAATCCAATACAAGAGCTTTATGTCAGTGAGAAACTTAAAGTGCTCCTAAACTAGACTGAATTAACAAAGTCAGATACATGTCCTCAACTAAGGAGCTGGAACTCTTGTAAGTCCTTTACTTCATCAATCTCCTTTGTGCTTTGCTGCATTTCAATCCTAATCAGTCACTCCTTCTTCATGAACTGACTTCACTCAGGAACTGGACTATCTTGGTACTACCAGTGAAGTCTGATGTAGTGAAGCGTAAGGAGATCTATTACACAAACACTGTTGGCACATTGATCTGTATCATCTTGCCTAATGGATTCTGCTTCTGAAAACTCCTCCTTCCCAGCCTAGATTAATTTTTCATATTTTTCAGTCCTAACTCATATTAGAAGAACTGCAAAAAATACTAATCTTCAGTTATTGACTCCTGAAAAATTGAGAAAATTTCCTACAATTGGCCAACAGCCAACCTGTTTTCAGTATTTGAAAAAAATAACTTGGGAGTAATGACTGGTAAGCCAGCTGTTAGTCTTAGGCATAAAAACCTGCATAAATAAACTGGTCTACATCTACAAAGATCTACAGGCTAACAGTATATTGTACCAGACATCATGCTTTAACACTCCATACACATGTAAAGATTATGGATCCTATATCTTATCTGGTTTGCCTTGATTTAACGTACTTGGACTATTTTCAAGGTTTCTGATTTTGCACCCTGTGGCAATATAATTAAAAACCAGCATAAATTACATAGAATTAATAAAGTACATCAAAATGATCTAAAAACTAACTCTCTGACACATTTAAAAGCTTAATGCCGAAGACATCAAAGAAAAGGGTTGATATGGTGCATTTCACATTAGGAGTTGCTTTTTTGTTGTTTAGTATTTTACTTTTAGAATGTCTCAACAGAAGCTGAAACATGTTATGGTAGAGCTGGCAGATTACACAACTTCTGGATTCTAAAAATCCCCAAGGACAATTTACAGTAACCTAAAGTTACTGTAATCTACAGTTGACTGCAACATGAAGTTCAATGACAACAACTCCAGACCCACTGTGTTTAAGTGTGCCAAAACAGAACACTGGAAAACACAAAAATCTAGCCAGTATGCGAGATGGTCATGGAAAACCGCACAGATGGAGCATGACATCATGCTGGGTAACCCCATACACTGCCACAAAAGGAAGGGTTAATGTGGTCTTAATACATGGAGAAATGAAACCCAAATATAAACTAAGGAATTTGTTCTTGCTGTAATACATAATCCAGCATCCATAAAACCACTAATGGAACAATGCCCAGCTCATCTAAATCTCAAGAAGAAGAAAAGTGTCAGGACCATAGAAAATAAGGTTCTACGAAGACAAGCTTTTTGACTTAAACCTCCTGAGCCTCTTATGTACTCACTACTGAAGAAACACTGAGAAGCCACTTACCATGGTGCACATATGGGTATCTGACAGCGGAATATGGGGAAGACATAATGAGGAGAAGTGTTTCAGATAAAGACATAACTGGTCCAATGATTAGAAGCTGACTTTGGGCCCAGTCAGCCTTGAAATGTTATGGGTATATTTTGCAGAGAAAAAGATGGACATTTTTAAGCCTTAGCAATTATACTAGGCACTGTAATAAATGTCCTCTTTAATCCATTTTCTGAGAAAACAATGACATAGTCTTTTGTTTACAGGAAGTGAGATTAGCTGATTTAGGGACTGTTTACACTAGGTATTTCAGACATCTGACACAAGGGCTCTGATCATCTCACTGGAGACACCCATATTACTCCATCAAAAATAAGAAACTTGACTATTTACAGTTTGGACCTCTGAACTGGGTGGATGTTAGACTTTTGCAGTAGTCAGCATGAACATGCCGTGCTGCATCTACAAACATATAAAACCTCTTGGGGCAAACATCAATCTATGTGTTTGTTGAGGAACCAGCTGTTTTATTATGTCAAGATTCAGAACCTGTTTGCATTCTCCTTTAGATCTCTATGGTCCATATTAATAAATCCAGAACAGC
Source organism: Pithys albifrons albifrons (assembly GCF_047495875.1). Classification (NCBI taxonomy): domain Eukaryota; kingdom Metazoa; phylum Chordata; class Aves; order Passeriformes; family Thamnophilidae; genus Pithys; species Pithys albifrons. The sequence continues at coordinate 60,796,341 of NC_092461.1, read as the reverse complement.
TCAGCAACTCAGGAGTGCCAAGGTACTCATTTCTGTAATACCAGTCAATATATGCAACAGTCCAGAAAGATTTTAGGTGAATGAAGGACAGCACCCTCAAAAGAAAGTATTTCTGAAAATCCACTTTTAACAATTGAGATAGGTTAGTTCAATCTCCCTAGTCTAGTCTGTCTTTCAGTCCGTCCCTCTTGTTCACCTGTTTGGAGAAAGACTCACAATGCAGATGTTTGAATTGACAGAGTGGTTTTAAATTGCTGTTAAGCATCACTACAGAAGTTGCTTTATATGGTACTCTGCATAACCTGAGGTGTCCCACTAGCCTGGCATTATTTATGTGCATGCCAGATATACTGCCCTTGAATAAAGAAGGTTGCTGTTCATGTGATGTACTCAGTTTTAACCATCGCTCTGCCAGTAGTTTGAATGAATAAGCTTTGCTTTCATATTGACTGCACTTCACTGCAGCACTGGCACAGAAACCATCAAATCATTTAGGCTGGAAAAGACCTTTAAGATTATCACTTTCAACCATTAACCCAGTACTTCCAAGTCCACCACTAAGTCCTGAGTGCCACAACTACAAGTATTTTAAATAAATACCACAAGGGATGGTGACTCAACCCCTTCTCTGAGCAGCCTGTTCCAATGCTTGGCAACATTTTATGTGAAGTTTTTCTTAATATTCAATCTAAGCCTCCCCTTTCATAACTTGAGGTATTTTCCTCGTCTTATTGCTTGTTACCTACAAGAAGAGAGTGACATGCACTTTGCTAAATCTTAAAGATGGCATGGTCCTTGATTTCACTAAGATGAGCAGTATCACTTCAAGCAGAATGCAAGTTTTCCTGTCGGAAAATTTACACTTTGGATAAAATACACTTCTGGATACTATGCTCATAGGGCTTTTCCCCCCTTTTTTGTCAAGGGTGATTCACTGACAGTATCTTTTCATGTCTCTTAAATGCCAAGTAGATCTAAAGAAAAGTAAGTCTCAATGTCTATTTGTCCACCCTACTTTATAGGACAGACTAGATTCTATCCTATTTTATTCCCAAGTCTACTTAGTGAGCAATATTTTCTTCCAGTTCCCTAGCCCCATAATATTAATTCCTGCAGACAGAAGGGTTTTTTATGAAACAGGTAAAGGAATAGCTGAAAATAGTTTATTGTTTCTGATCACTAAAGCCCATTATATTGACTGAAGAGAGATTCTGAATCTAGCTAGAAGCATAAAAATATAGATGCACACTTGAGCTTCAGCTGCTCCTGATGACATAGTTAAGTGAAGAAAAAAAAGAGATAAATATATTTCTCTGCCCTTCATCATAAAATAAAAGCTTCATGGAAAGAGAACTCCATGTAATAAGGATCCTGCACCAAGAAGACAATCCTGCTCAGGGAAATGGGAATACATGGACCATTATGACCATTTGCTTAGATAATTTCTAAGGTATGTTTAGTGTATTTTACTTCTCCCTGCTACAATTTTTTTAAAAAAACCCGTTCTTCATCTGCAGAAATGAAACAAAACTGTAGGTATGATGACTGCTATCATCAACACCAGTATCTGGCAGCTATTCCACACTTCAAGTGTAAGAAAGCAACAACAAATCACCATCCCAGGGATACAGCTAGATGAAAAAAACAAACAGCTTGCAGGAAGAGACTAGGATTTTTTCTTTTGCCTCAAAATGGACTGTTTTTTCCACTCAAAACATTGTCTTCATATTTTTCAGTATTTTGATTTTTAAGAGTTCCAAATCCTTTTAAAAAGATCAGAAAATATGAAACAAAAGGTAATTATTTAGATTTTTTTTGTTACAAGAGTTCAAGCTACAAAACTTTTGGGAGCTCTATTAATTAGTAAACCTAGTCAGGAAAATGATGTCAAATGCCACCCACTATAATGTCTGTATTTCTTAATCTCTCCCCTATAAAGAGTTGACACGGGATTTTTAAGATTTTTCTTTTCTTTTCCAGAAAAAAAAAAGTCCACAGTGTTAGAGATATTTTAGCAAAAAACACCAAAGGTTTTGTAGAGTAAAATGCATAAAACCAGCATCTGATCTCATAATACATATGTAACTTGGAACACACTTGTTGCATGAAGATTTTGTTACTGAACATTACAGAAAGAATATATAAAGTTCTGTGGGTTTTACTATCTTTAAAAAGCGTTAAGATAAACTCCCCATCCATAAATACTTTAAGGCACATGCCTCATGTTTTTCAAGTGACTTTGGCAGTCTGCAACTTACTCTAGTGTAGTTCTAGTACCTGAGTCCAAGGTCATCATTACTGTGCTTGATGAAGGAAAACATTGAGAAAAAAGTCCCTACCATGTGCTAGTGGCCTGGTGCTTATTTGGCTTTTTCCATTACAAAAGCTGTAACACATATATTTATTTCTGACATTTTGTCAAAATATAGTAATAGTATGGAATTGAATCTTCATAACAAATGAGAACAGAAAGGATATATTGACCAAGGAATAAAGTTTGAGCATAAAATGGCTTTGTACATTGCACAAAACTGTCTAGAAAACAAAAAAAGTGAAAACACTATCTAGAACATAATGGCAAACAAAGTAATTTTCATGAAATATAATACTGCCATTTATGCACTTGTAACTAAAAAAAAGAACATGGTGTGATTAATCTATTTAAGTGACAAACATACTGCTGAGAATTCAAATAATCTGGGCAGTGTTACTTTTTTTTTAACAGTCCTTTTAACATCTTTAGGCATTAAAATCCAGTGGGGAAGCAATATTGCAGTATCTTCAGCCTTTTAAAGGCATTAACGGTGTGTGTCTAAATTTACTTTTGTGTTCTTAGCAATCTTAAGAGCCAAGACTAAACTGGGCTTATCTTTCTTTGCATGGCTCGTTTCTGTTCACTGATTAGGTGCCAGATGTCTAGAAAAATAGTATTGATAGAGAAACGTCTAGCAAACCATTCTGGAATAAGGTCTTCCATTTTCAGTTGCTTAAAGATAACTGTTACAACATTCACAGAAACACCTAAATAACAGAAAACACTGATATATTATAATTGAACAGCTTAATTAACAGCCTAAGCTCTCCACAAAAGACAAGCACTCAAGTGCAGGGATGGCAGTATGTGATTTGACTCTTCCCCAGGCTGGCAGGTATGAATCAAGCTGTTCATATTATACATTAAACATCAAGAGACTGAACAGGTTAAACAAGCAAAGGAAAGACTTTGATGATCCTTCCATCTGTAAACATGTAATTCCTCTTAACTGAAGAGCACTGCAGATTGAAAATAACATCAGATCATTTCAGACATAGGGCAGCTGCCAGCTATTTCACATGTTTTGCTATCTTCAGCATGAAGGAAATGCAAACCCTGGGTTTATGACAATTGCAGATAACAGCTTTAAAATAATCTTCTCCCATATACCTACCCTGCTCCAATAAACATCTATGTATATATATTTACCCTCTGTAGCTATCTAGAAGGCTGCCAATAACACACACTCTGAATAAACAACCAGCATGTCCTCTCTGCTACCAAACAAATTGAAAACCCAGGAATGTTGCTGTCTGGTGGTTCCTACAGGCCTGATGATCTTGCCTAGATACCCAGAAGGCTTTTGTGGCATCCAAACTGCTGAGTGTTCACAGCAGCCTATTTGCTCCTTAGAGCAGCTCTTGACTGCTTTGTTCAGCCCAAGTCATGCAGATCTGCACGGTGAAGTTGAGGATTCATGGTTGTATGACATATTTAGCACTAACCATTCATGAGAACAACAACTTAATGCAGACTCATGAAGTCTACTGTTTTGAGACCCTCTGAACAGAGCTCGTCATGGTCTATTTGCTCCTTTTTTTTTTCCTTACTACAGGCCTTGGCTGGAGCCCTAACATTCTCTCCCACTCTCCGCTAAAAAGCAAGCGCTCTCTTTTCTGAGTCACTAATAGCAGAATTTAAGCGTAAATACTACTACATGCCATGAAGGAGGAAGTAAGTCCCAAAATAGTAACTCCTAATTTCTCCTCGTCCTCTCTTCAGACAAATACAGATTTGTCAGACTTTCCAAGTCTCTCTAAGAGTCGATGGGTTTTACTGACACTCATGACCGTGACACTGGAGCAGTTGGTAAGACAGGAATCTCCTCTTAGGTTCTCCATGTGCTCTCACTCCTACCAAACCCCTGTTTCTACTAAGGCCCAATCTTGAGATCTGGTGCCTGGCAATTTCTGAGCCTCAACAATGAGTCTCTTAGAAAAGCATTGTTAGTAAGTTACCTTTCTAAACTGCAGGTATCTGAGCTTTTATGACTATCAGAGAAAGGCCACGTGTTGCTCCCTTTTGCACAGCAGGGCTATCAGAGCTTACCAAAAGCACTGGATATGCTCTGTCTGCACTGAATAATGGTGCGGCACGCACCCAGCAGTGTTTTCCAGAAGTGCAAGGCATTACTAAATACACACCCATATAAGTTCTGCATTCTTCATGTCTTCAATAAATTAACACAACAGGAGTAACTGCTGCTACTACAGCAATTCATGTTGCTGCCAGCCACTGGGAACTGCAAGGGGCTGAACATCAGCGAGTAACAGGAAAATATTTTCACCTCCCATTTTTCTTGAGGACATTAAAGGAGCCTCACAATGTCAAGGTCATGCATCTTGGCAGGGAAAAGGGCTGATAAATTCTGGGAAAGCCAGTGTTCTGGAATAACCCTGTAGGTTATTATCCTGGATCACAGAATCATAGAATGGTTTGGGTTGGAACAGATCATAAAGATTATTTAGTTTCAAACTCCTGCTGTGGACAGGGACACCTTCCACTAGACCAGGTTGCTCAAAGCCCCATCCAATCTGGCCTTGAAAACTTCCAGGGAGGGAGCATCCATAACTTCTCTGGGCCACCTGTTACAGCATCTGACCACTGTCACAGTAAGGAATTTTTTCCTAAGACCTAAAGCAAATATACCCTAAAAATACTCTACCTAAATCTTCAGTTTGAAACCCCTCATCTTATCACTACACTCCCTGATAAAGAGCCCCTTCCCCTCTTTCCTATAGGCCCCTTTTAGGTACTGGAAGGCTGCTAGAAGGTCTCTCTGGAGACTTCTCTTCCCTAGGCTAAAGCACCCAACCAACAACTATTTTGTCAGGTTGTATACCAAGATAAGATGCACCTTCCTAGAGTCCAGACAGATTCACCTTCACCTGAATATGTATTTGATTTTATCAATCCCATGGGGAAATAATAAGGTCGTCAACTGGGAAGGCTTCAGTCATGCTGAAGCCTGCATTGCTGGGGGTTTAAGGAGGAATGGAGGACTTACTTCAAGAGCCACTGGAAGGACAGGGAAAGTAAACACATGCTTTCTTGAACAATTTGGTAATTCAAGATGATCAGTGCAAGGTAATTCAAAGATTAACTCATTTTACATAATTAGCAAAATAATAACAATAACAAAATCTCTTCCTCAACAATCAAGGTCCAGAATTTCAGCTAGATCTACTGTTGAAGGATATGCCCACTGAACATGGAAAGTGACCTCACATTATGCTCAGCTGATACTATTTAACAAAATGTGTGGGTCTGTTCCATATAACGGCCTTGCTGCTCTGTCACAAACATGCTCGGGCAGCAGGTGGATGTATATGGAATATCATTTCTCATTGGAAAGCAGAAGTAATTTGATAACAAATAAAGACCTATGCTGCAATTGTCTTAAATAAATAGTTTCATTCTCCATGAGATATGGTGAGATAAAGAAAACTTGCTACAAAGTACAGTGCTGAGAAGCTTTCTGAAGTACTGCAATAGGTTAGTTTGCACCAAATAATGTGGAGAACCTTCAGCATAGGTTGGAATTTGCTTTTAGCAGTTTCTTTTTCTAAAGCTTGTGCAATTGAGTCTGGCTAAAAAGTCTTGCAATTTACTTTTTCTTGAATGGCTGACCTGTCTAGTAGCAAAGTACTGTTCTAAGTATTCAAATACTGAGAAAACAGGATACAAAATGACCTCTTTTTGGAGGGTCAATATGGAAACTAGATTTCTACCTGACAATCAAGGTGGAATTCCACAGAAGGGGCAGACATACAAAGAAAGCTTTAGGAATTCTGAGGTCTAGGATTTTCATGTACTTAAAATCAGAGTTTATATGTGCAGAAATTCAACCTCTCTGTAAGTTTGCTAAAAGAGCCATCACTGGGGAGAAAAATTACATCCTTTACTAGTGTATAATGGGTTTGAATAATGATTCAAATAGCAGTGCTGTTCAATTCCATAATATCTGGACAGAAACCATACAGGTCATAACATGAATTACTGCACCATGGTTCTCTCTCATCACTAGCTGATTGGGTAAAAATAGAAGTGGTTTCCTTGTTTTAAAAACACATCATACATTTTACAAAGTGAGCTCTTCATGGAAAAGTTCCAGCTGCAGCATCCTTTTTTGATAATTTCAGGTATATCATGCCTTATCTCTGTGATAATGCCAGAAACAATGCATCAGTCTTATACTTTAAACATGGTATGATAAAATCAAATACTACCAGCCTACAAGTGAGATAGCATGGGGAGAACTTTGGATTTTTTTAGAACAGGAAAGAAATTGCCTTTCTTATCTACACAGAGGAAATAGTTTGCAGTGCCAAGCAAGCAGGACCCTCAACCAAAGATCTTATATAAAACAAGAAGGTTGATTTTATTTGAAAAAGACTATACAGAGGAAAAAAAAGTTTTTGAAGAAGGAAAAGAAATAAAGGCTGTCTCTGGCATGGAAAACTAAAACTGAACAGACTGACCAGGAAAAATGGTATTTAAGGACCCAGACATCTGAGGTCTTAACAATTAATCTTAAGGGAATAAGGCAAGATAGAATCTGAGATCATGATTTTTAGAGTTGGTAAAAAACAGTTACCTGCTTTCTTATTAAATCTATCAGGTCACCTCAGAAACAAGAACAGTATCAAAGAAAAAGGAAGGCTGATTCCCACAACAGCATCCCAGAAACATTTGTCATAAGACTCTGCTTGCAATGCTGGGACAATTCTTTCGGCGATTGTACAGTCTGTGTTAGAGAGCAAATGTATTGGTCCCTCCCCGCCCAGGGTAAGAGGTTCCAGTTCTTCTGGAGAGTATATGCTACTAAATCTCCAGGCTGAAGAACTACAAGCTCTAAATAGGTCCCCCCTTCCTGCAGTGCTCCCAAAGCTACAGTTACACTATGAACGGTCTGGATATCGAATGTGTCCATTCCTTTCTGCAAAGTTACTTGGCTAACAGTGGATCCTTTTGTATCACCACAATTGACCTCTTTGTTGTCATGAGAATAAGGTCTCATCCCACTCCATATGAAAAGATTCCTTGCCAGCAAGACCTAGCAGTTAGCCAAACAGCTGTGGCAAAGCTGAGATACAGAAAGGTGAAGTTGTTTGGGGTCTTTGTCCTTGGGCATGGTTTTGCTTGACAGAATCCCTCTTTACAGGTCTTGCCCCTATCTACAAATCTCCTTTCTTTGGTGGGTGCCAACTACAGTCCTTTCATGGAATTTAGCAGTCGCTCAATAATGTGGAAAATGACCCTGCCTGAATAAGACATGACTTCCCTGACATTAACCACTCATGTGTGCCTCAGTCTTTTCAATCCCCAGACACATTAATCATGTACCATGAGACCCAGTTCTTCCACATACACACTTCTAAAGTGTGAAGACTCAGATCCTGACAGGGTAAGACTCTCATCTCTCCTTGGTGCAGACCAATTCCTAAAAGACAGTGCCTGAATAAAATGAGGTAGCAGTAGATTGGATGACAGTTGAATTGCCTGCTCTCAGTCAGTCCTGAGCACCAGTTACAGGACATTCCCCTAAGATGACAAATAAGCTGGTGTTGGGTAGACAACTTAGCACAGGAGAGCAGCTCCCTGTTCAGCAAGAAGGGCAAAGACCAGAGGACCAAACTGCTTCTAGGAATGTTGTATAGATTTGAGTGCACTTGGTACTGCACCTTGTTTTTGGGCTAGCTGCTATCTCAAACCCAGAGATGGACCAGATTAAGTGGATCTACCTCCCTGAAACTGGGATCAATAATGAGACCCATCCTGCAGTAACTATGGCTACTGATGTCCATGTTGGGAGCATCACTGGTGCTGTCATTTTCATATCTTAGCAGGGTGTAAGAGCAGTATGTTCCTAATGTTTTATTATTCTGTGACATTTTGCTGTGGCAGTCGGGCATTAGTCTGCTCACTGGTGGACTTAATGGACTAATTGCTTGCAATAGAAATGCTGGAGCTTCCTTAAGCTTCGATGAGGCCATGAGCTGCTACAGAACAGAGTTTCAGTCATGAACCTCACATATTGTGAATCACAGCAGATAAGGGCAGCCATATGAAATACCAGAACATGAAGTTTCCATAGCAAAAACCTGTTGATTTTTTTTTATCTCGTGCAGGGAAGAATATGTCAGTTGCAAGGTGGACTAAATTTAAAGCTTATGAATCTCTGGCTGTGGGCATCTGAACCAGAGAATAACAGATCAGAGCAGAGTCAGAAATCTGGATATTTTGGAAGGTTTTGGGAATGTTTGAGTTGAATTGAGGGAAATAAGGAGGCCCCTTCATGTTATCCTTTTACATGGAAGCTTTGTATCTTGTACTTTGCTATCCTATATCCTACATGAAGGTGTAAAAAGGCTAAGCTGGTTTATGTTCAGAAAATGCACTGCTATCAAAACTAAAGAGATCCCCTCATGTTACCTGCCAGAAGCATACACACACCTAGAGTGACACACACCTGAAGAACAAATGCCATCTGGTGAGACTGGACCATGATGTACTGCAGTGCTGCTGCTGCGTGAATGAGATTTTTGCCAGTGTTATGTCAGAGCTGAATTTAGTCCTGTTGGAGATGGGATAATTAAGCAAAGAAGAGTCCACCTCCAGCTAATTGCTTTTCCTCCTACAATATCTCTGCATTAAAGAGTATGAATTACATCTAACACAAGCTGTAAAATCTCTGACAAGGTGAAGTTTGGAATTCAGAAACTTAAATACCCTTACTTTAATTTTTTTTTTTAAGAGATGTTTGGTATCCATCTGTCCTTGAATTAAACTAAATATAAAAGGTATGTTATTTGGGTCAATTAATATGGCATAACGCCTAATAATCAGTACTAATGCTATCCATCTATTCTCTTCAGTGGTCTCTTCCTACATATGAAAATAATTCCAGAATAAGATTTATTTTACATGTAAAATATAATTGTTAGTTTCAGTAAATCTATTAAGTCAACTTCCCTCTGCACCAAGTACCTTCAAAATACAATAGGAAAGAGCACTGGTATCCTGAAAGCATGAGGGAGTTCTGAATTAACCCAGAATATTTTACATGTATGAAATATTACACAGCTAAAAAGTAGTTAAGTCAAGGAGAACAATCTCTACATTGCCTGTTGATTTACTTACTCCAAATCAGCTTTTAAAAATTAAACACTTCTTTTTCTTTTCCTTATTATAATGCTTTTGGATGGAGCAAATCATGTCTCTCTGTTATAATCTGCTGTGATGAAAGGCAATGTGACACACAGGAAGTACCACTAATCTCAGATGAAAATATTTATGAAAGATCTGACAGTTTTTTTCTCTGTCACTCTTCAGAGGACATTTTTTCAGAGTGCTTAAAAGGAACAAAGCATATGCCCTTTAATCAAGTTCCCTGAACAATGGCATTGCCTCTTAACAGTGTCAGGCTGGTGTCAGAGAACAGAAATGTTACAAGGCAAGAAGACAAACAGGTTACTAAGGAAATAGAACATGCTCAGCAGCAATTAAGCAGTGAAAGCAGCTAACTTCTATAAAGTGGACAGAGGGAAGAAATAAAAGTACTTGAGAGTATCTGTAGAGAAACTGAGTCAAGGTGAAGAAAATAAAACCCACAATCAGAAAAACGTATACTCAGATAAATTTTACTAACAGATATAAACAAAAACCAACTGAGCTTAGAAAATTCCTTGGTACCCATATGATTTTTTATATTGGTCATTTTTGTCTTTTTCCTTGTGAATTATGAAAGCAAGAAGAGCATTAAGGGTAGCTTCTGTTCAAGGGTAGAACTACAGTGACTCAGACAAAACACTGTATCCTTGACATGTAGGGTAGAAGACAAAATTCAATTCTCAACAAGGGTTCCAGAGAGAAAGAGGTTTTTCTATGTTTGGGTTTTTTGGGTGATGGTGGTGTTTGTTTGATGTTTGCTTTTTTATTTTTAAACACAATAATTTCCAGCTTAAACTATTTTTGAAGCTATGCATTTCAATCCATAGAAACACACATTTTCTGTCAAGCATCACAGCTTCTTTGCCTGTCTTTCCTTATATGAGTAGTAATGAGAGAACAGTCCCCTTGCCAGCACATTCATCCTTAAGATTATCAAAACTGTAATTTTTTTTTAATTTATACTTTTTTGACACAAATGATGGATTCATATATGGAACTTGTTTATTATTGTACCTGTATTTCCTCATGTTTCAATACCACCAAGCAATACGTTGGAAGTAGGATTTTTTACATAACACAGCCACAACATTTATTTACCACTGCATGCAGAAGAATTTAGAATTAGCTATTTGAATTAATGAATGGTAAAATAAACATAATACTGTCTACAGGAAACAAGAGAAATTTACCAAGATTAAACAGGGTAACCTGTGCACACTTTTACACTTCTGAGTGGAATGGAGCACAATTATCTTATGCCCTTTTATGTTCGTCTTTTATTGAACTATTTTTGTAATGTATAAATGTGTACATGGTTTCAGAAAGAACAGCAACTGAAGCATTAAGAAAAAACCCTGCTACTTCTATAAGGGGAAATAACATAGAAAGAAACACTAGATCCCATGTTCACAGTCCTACTGTTCAGAGGATTCTCTTCTCTGGCTGGCATTTTGCCTGAATACATTTTTTCCAGGTCATCAAATTCCTGATTACACTCATACAACAAAGGAATACACGAGATCCCTTTAAGGGACTGTGTAGAAAAAAAAAATTCAGGTAAAGCACTGCTTTACTTTCATGTATGCTTAATTCTAAGGAAAGAGCACAGCTGAAAGGAACCATACTCTCTTCCCCAAGTCTCAAGACAGTCATTGCTGCAGTCAGATCAGTTGTGTCTCATGTCTACAGCTGATCACTGGTCCTGGTTCCTGGTAGTACAGACTGAAAACGAACTTGAAACCACATGCTTTGGGAAAGAGAAGTAAGGAAGTGAGAAGCTTGAGCAAATAAAGAGCTTGGTATAAAGACTACTCAGCTATTTCTTTTTGGCACTAGGGGCTACTGAGCCTTGGGTTATTCTGCTCCTGTTCAGAGAGAAATTATTTCCAGTTTTGTAGGAAACATTACTCAAGAAAATGCAACAAAACATGGAGCAGCTGCTTCTCTTTCACCACAGTTTTTCCTCCAAATGCTGGAATTGTTTGTTTCCCTCCCTCAACAACAACAAAAAAAGGATCAGTAGATGACAACAACGTCTTTTTGTGGTCTCTCTGTGTGATTGTGAAATACGTGCAAGAACTTCACAACACAGAGCATTTGATATAGTCTTTTTTTTGCAGGTGATCAGTTTGTACTATCATACAGATTTGGTGAGAGGAAATAAAGCAGTGAGGTAGCCCATGAAACTAAGAGAGCAGATTCACAACTAAAATACCACACTACATAATAATAAGGTGGGTCAAAGCAAACAGTTACTATAAGAACCCTGTTATGGCTGTTTTGGCTCAGGCAACTTTACAATATGCCTTCTCAGTAACTTACTTCTCATCCTCTGCATCTGGAAGGAAACAAGGCATTCCTCACTTCCACACTGTATTTTCTGTCAGGCTACTTAGTGAACTGTGTTTTAGCCAGAAGGATTTGTACTTTGGTAGTCATGTAGTAAGTACTTCCAAGAGATCTAAGCAATTCAGCAATTCAAAATAGAGTCCTCTAGACTTTCATTGTGAAAAGATATCCTTCTTACTTGAAATATCAATCCAATTCCTAGTTTGCCTCTAGAGGTAGTACATTTATGTTTATACTATAACTCTCACCATATCCTTTCAGAGACTGCACTACTGAGAGACGATCTTTGACATTCTTTAGCAAAACATCCCTAGCTGCAAATATAGGTCATAAACATCTAAAAGGAAGTCTGCCCATGGCAGCAAAATATTTTGAGACATGAAAAATACTCCTTCCTATACAAAATGCAAAAAGACTACTAGCAGAGAAGCCACTATTTGCAGTTGTGTATATACTTAAGGATACTTTTACAATTAAATGACATGAACAGTCTTTGAGAAACCTTATCTATTGTTCAGATCTTCTTGGTAATAAACAAAAAAACTCACTTTCAGACAGGTAAGGTCTTTCTCCCTTATTGATTATGACACAAAACTTAAAACAGCATGAATATGCAGACAGAAAGTAGAGGAAAAAGTTCCCAGGAAAACCAAAAATATGAATATGAGTAAAATTAGAAACACACAGTTGCTCATCTCCTGTCTAGCAATGCAGACCAGAACTTAATATGGTTAAGGTTTTAAAGCTTCACATCTTAAATGAAACGGAAAGACTGACTGTAATGAGCAATACGTAAGTCAGTTGAGACAAACACAGTCTTTCGAAAGCATCAATTTAAGTTCAAAGAGGTTATCAAAAAATCCCTGTTTATTGTGCTATACACCAGTGTCCCTCCTATGGCTCCAAGGCTTGCCGTAACACCTGGCCCATTTCCTGAAAACCTGGTGGTGGTAGTAAGAGAAGGCACCTCTTGCTTCAAGGCAATATTTTGATGTCCCACATGCTCATTCTGCCCTTTCTCTTGACACAAATCTATTGTGTATGTGCACAGGACCACATCCAGGCCACATTCGTCTGTTTTGGCCTTTGGTGACTCTACAACAGGCTACCTGGCTTACTCTCACCCCAGTGCAGGCATCTCTCCTCATTTGAAACATGTATACCAATTTACACCACAAGAAACAAAAGCGCCCTGTGAAATTTTACTACAGCTATCCTGTTTTCACCACCTCAGATAGCAAACAACATATTGCTTAACTGAGATATCATTCAGAGATTTACCAAGTTTTCCACATATTTACTACTAAAGCTTATAGTCTTTGAAATGATGAAAGGAAAATAATCAACTGTACACACCAAAACCAAGTTTGCTTTAATAAATCTACTTGAAAATTCTTGGCAGCTACACAAAGATTGTTTTAATGAGTGCATAGATTTGTGTACAACAAAATTAGAACTATCTTGCTTATATTCACTGCATGTTGATGCTGACGTTAAGTCTCAAGACAATAACTATGTAGCAAAATAATATTAACTGATATATAAAGAATAAAGATCATGCTTTGCTTGAAGCTATTCAGTTGATGTGGAAAACCAGGTTATAGCTGATGAGATGGAAAGAACGATCACCATAGCAACAATTTACCACTTAACAATGAAGGGGGAAGGGTGCATCATCTCTTCCTACTTGCACATGTAAACAGTACTGGTTCAAATTTCTCAAGTTCAGTGATGTATTCTGTTCTTTCAATAAAATATGCAATGAAAAATTGTATTACTTAGTACTACAGCGTTACATTCAGCATCATATGTTAGTTCTATTGGCAAAAACAAGAAATACAGAACTAGTAAAAATAAAACAAAACCCAAGAAGATGATTTTAATAAAAATTCTCCTTAGGAGCAAAAGCTATCATGGAAAAGCTTTCTCACTGAGGAATAAAACATCCCAGTGAAGTAGTAATGAATCAAAAATATAAATTGCTTGTTTTCAGCAATGTAATTCATGTATTAAAAAGAAAACCTAAATGATGTTATTAACTTATTTTAAAATAATACTTTTGGTTAAAAGAAATAAAGATTACACATGTAGCCACATAAGACTATCTATTACTGCTCTGGATAATTTAAAAAATACTATTTAAATGTGCTTTCTTAACCTTCTTTGGAGTCATTTGTTGTGTGATAAAGAAAGAATGTGAAGAAATACAATGCCCCTTAACTGTTTTTCCTGTCTGCTCCTCCCTTACTCTCTATGCACACAAGCACACCTCAACACCTGTAACTTTCATCACCTTAAAGTTTACCTCAATCATCTTCAGTATTGTCCATACAGTTGAGGTATATTAAGATGAAAAAAGCAGAGCAAGGAACTAACTGTTCAGCAGACATTGAAGCAACCTGAATGCCACTGGAGTCTTCATTAACTGTATTGGGTACTCAGCCTTTGAGGCAGGCACTAAACCCATGAACCCACTCATTACTTTAACTGGATACTTTTACTTCATCTCTGTAGCACGTTTGGTAAAACAGGGATAAATTGCTCACATTTTACACTACACAAGTATCAGGAGCAAAGCATTACGAAGCTCAGCAATACTTAGATAAGAGGAGTAAAAATCCTAATGCTTACAAGTAATACTTAGATCCTCTCACAGTGATTGGAAGAGAATATGATGTACAGATGAGGAACTGAGCAGCATTTAAACACTAGGAAGCCTCAACTTGCCTAAAGGAATTGCTCAGAGACATATTCAAAATACATTCTCTCATCTGTACTTATGCAAGTCTGTGATAATGAGTTCCAGAATTTTCAAAAATTTAAGCTCTAAATTCATGCATTTAAATACAGATGAGTGGCTTACGGTCAGTGTTCAGAAAACACTGCCAAAGGCAGAGTTTGTAGTCTCGTGTATCCTTTGTGTCTCTGTTGGTAATTAGGACGCTAATTCGAGAAGTGTGAAACCTGAATGGTGGGTACATGCCTGCTTCCAGTTTCAGCCTGTGCTACCTACATACCGGGAGAACGAGGTGCCGACCTGACTGAGTTCTTCTGTGGAGATCAATGTTCACCTCTTTGGTTGAAGGTGGGCCACTCTGCTGCCAGGATTACAGATACAGTTGGTACAAAAAGAAAGGCAGAAAGAGCAAAGTGACCTGAATTTATATTAGCGTACATAATTTGGGGGAAAAACGAACAAACAAAATCTGTAAAAAAGTCCCAATCCAGCACTGCACAGAAATTGCAGGATCTACACAAAACAACATCACATGGCACTAACATCTCTATAATAAGATCACTTAAGCACTTTTTCCCCAGCACATTTTCACTGCACCACATACTGTATCTCATACATATGACTAGACTAAGAGCAGTGAAAGAAACATTCCCAACACTGTGCTTAACATACGGTGCTGCTATAGAAGCATCAGATTTTTCAGGTTGGAGAAGACCTCTGAGATCACTGAGGACAACTGTTCACCTACAGCTGTCAAGTCCACCAGTTAACCATGTCCCTATGGCTTCAGGTAAATGGTCAGCTTAAGAAAGATTCCAGTGAGTGTATGCAGAACAGTAAGGCTTTTGACAGGAAAAGTTTTACCTAAAAAATTATAAAACCCCAGAAACACAAGTCTTTAAACTTTACCTACGATACAGAGGGAGTATGACTCTGAAGTCAGTTACAAGAAAATGCAAATCTCTGCAGAGTTGGTTACTTACTCGGAGTACAGCTCAAAGGAGTAGGGAAAGATGCAGCCAAGTACAGCAAAAATGGTAAAGGAGTGCTTACACCAATCTCCCTACAAGAAGGACGTGCCAGACTAGTCCTGATGATCAAAGTGCCTTAAGAAAAAGCAGGAAAAAAAAAAGCTAGCTAGCAGTACTATGTCAGAAACATGAAGAGGATATTCATGTACAAAGGGTTTAATCACTTTCAAAAGCTAAAGAAAACACTACAAAAAACACTACAGAAAAGAGCAAACACAAAGCACTCATGAGTGTCAGTAGCATGGCTGCATGAAAGCACCCCAGGGGAAAAGCGATCAACGGTGCTCATGCTGTCACAGAAAAACTCCATGCAAATAAGTCATTATCTACCACAGCACTCAAATATCCAGAACATCATATAGATATGGCTGCGGCATAACAATTGAGCTCTTCCAGAATAAACACAGCCACATTGGTGTTGCCTGAAGTCCACTCCTGGTTTTGGGCAGATCAGCAGAGGCACACTCGAAGCACAGCATGGCACTTGGCCAAAGGACATGGCAGGGCCTCCTCTGTGTGTGCAGACACAGTTCCAGCCTGGCAACAACCTACTGCCCATCACTTGATACTCAGGAAGTCAGAGAATGGAAAAGTGGAGAAAAAGGATTTCCCTGCTCTCCTACTGCTGCTAAGAATCAGTATGTGCCATGGAATAATGGTATCTAAACACCCCATCATGGCAGGGCAGGGACCATGGCACCTGGCAGCAGTGGTTCCTCACTCCACTGCTCTGCTGGATACACAGACATCGTCAGTGCAAAATGTGTGTGCTGTCCAGACTGATGTTTCTCATCCGCCTTATTTCCTTTCAGTAAACCCCTACCCACTATCAGCTATGTTTGAGAAGCCTTGGAAGTCAGGAGTAGGCTGCTGTCAGCAAGACAATCCATCCAGCCTACTCTCAAGCACTCTTGTTCAAGGACACTGAGTAGCCAGCTGCAGACAGGCTGAATGGTCACTCCCACTCCTGAGTATATTCTTAACAACTTCTAGCTTTTGAATCGCCAAGACTTTGGCACATGATCTTACAGTCACAAAGGTAAAAACTGGTAAGTGAAATACAACCCTGAAAGAGAAATTCCTTCAGCAGATCTTTCCCTCACCCCTTCTCACCCTGCATTTTCAAGAAAGGACAAGATGCAAAAGAGGAGAAAGATTTAGGGGAACAGGTGCACATTGCAGTACCAATCTTACCAGGGTTACAAATAAGCTAAGAGAAATAGTGACTGAAATATAGAATGACAACGCAATGAAACTTTAAAAAATAAAAAAAAATCAGGAAAATATAGGCAATCATCTCCCCAGTTACCCTGGTTATTTAAAACCTCTACCACTGAGAGAACTTGCAAAATAGCCAGCCACCACACACCAAGACTGGAAGGGACTTCAACAGACAGGTGAGGAAGTACGGCCCTATAAAGGAAAGGTCACTTTCAAAAATGCTATAAGAAAAAGCACTGGATTAATCCATGGAAAAGAAATAATTATAAATAAACTGTTGCATTTGCATGAAATGCCAGGACAGAGAAGCAAAACCCCCTACAATAATTATTATACACTTAGCAAGACCCAGCAGCAATTAGCATAGTCACAAGCCTAACTACTAGAGGGTGCTGAAGCTACTTAGGTGCTAAAAAAATTTCCCAGACACACAGGAAAAGAATCAGAGACAAGGAGCAGATTATGCGTATCAGTATCTTTAATTGTGGCTTGCTCGTTAGGAGTGGAGGCAAAGAGCTAATGTATGAAGCTATTATACAGTGAGGCAACCAAGGTGGTATTTGTGAGAGGGGCAGGAAGCAACTAAGCTTCCTACTTACCCAGGATGTGTGGAGTGCAGTTGCTGACATTGCACTGCTCTGAAAGGTCTGTTAATAAGTATTTGCTTAGTATACTGCACCTCGAGCATAGCCGAGAAGTATCCCTCCGTATTAGCACACCGTGGACAACCCTTACAAACCCCACATACTTTACATAGCAAGTGAGAGATGAATAATGTTACTTTGCTTAGGAGCAATAGGTTCTTCACAGACTACTGCTCCTGCATATATTTCAAATAACTACCCAAGTTTCTTAATAATCTTCCTCACAGAAAATACTGGAACGTTTATCCCACAATATAAACTACTCCGTGGTAGACAATTATTTGTATGTTTGTGATTTTTATCACAACAGCAATGGGATTTCTTCTGGTAATTTCAGCTCTAGCAGAAATAGATATTATATTTCAAGTTAAGCCAGTCTGTAGGAGAAAATAAGAACAACATACCATACACTTGGAGAAATTTCATCTTCAGAAAAGTATAGATTTACATGTAAAAAAGAGACCTCAGCCTCTTTATTACACAGACCATACACCCAGGACCTGTCCCTCTCATTTACTGAGAGACATAGTCTGCAAAATATGCAGCAGGATATTACACTTCAGGTCTCAGGTCTAGTTTAGACAAAGTAGCACTTGGGCACCCCTATGAAAAATGCTTTAGTGCCCCAAGTCAGAATTTGTGCTTAGAACCTGAAAACTGCATTGATCAAAAGCTTAAAGGTTTAATCTGAGACAATAATGGGCCGCAATGATGATCAGAGGGATGGAGCACCTCTCCTATGAAGACAGGCTGAGAGATCTGTGGCTGGTCAGCCTGTACAAGACAAGGCTTTGGGGAGACCTCACTGTGGCCTTCCAGTACCTTTAAGGAGGCTTATAAAACGGAGGAAGAGGGACTTTAGAAATGGGCAGATAGTGATAGGACAAGGCAGAATGGCTTTAAATGCTAAGAGGAAAGGTCTAGATCAGATGTTAGGAAGAAATTTTTACTCAGAGGGCGGTAAAGCACTGACATAGGCTGCCCAGAGAAGGTGTAGATGCCCATCCCAGAAGTATTCAAGGCCAGGTGGGGTGGGGCTTTAAGCAATCTGACCTAGTGAACAGCATATGCCTGCCTGTGGCAGGTGGATTGGAACTAGATCATCTTTAAGGTCCCTCTCCAACCCAAACCATTCTATCATTCTGTGATTCTAATACTGTGACGAAGCAGCTGGCAAAATGTATTGAAAGATTTTTTTCCCATCAAACTTCTTTTTGTTTCATGCAAAAACATAAAACGAATGCAAACCAATGTTTTGAAAGTATAAATCAATTTTTATGAAAGTTTTCAGAATGTTCATTTTAAGAAGATGAAGTCACATCTGTCCATCACAGACTCTGCTTCTGGAATTTCAGGATGAGCAGTAGACACTGCAACTTGATAAAGGAAATTCCAAATGGACGATCTATTACACATGTGGAACTTCACTCTGTTAATGTATAATATGATCCAAAAGATAAATCACAGTTAATGAACAGTAGAGTTAAAATTTCCTAACAAAAATCTATAACTCACTAGAAGTTACAGAGTAGAATGTATGATGCTGATGCATTTCTTCAGTGTAGACATTTACCGATTAAAAGGACTGCTATTGAATAGGTTACTCTTAAAAGTTCAAGTACTATTGATTAAGGTTTAATTTCCACGATAATATATAATTAATATTATAATAATATAGCTTGCCAAACACTTGCTGTTATACCGAAACATGTTCAGGTGCTACAAGATCTGTTTTGTAGAACCCTGGACAGCTTTAAGCTTTTTTTTGATGGATATCTCTTTAATTTTTGTGGTGTGAAAACATGATAAAATATTTAGAGTAGAATACCTTTAAAATAACCAAAATAAATTTTAAGTGTGCATAATTAATGCGATTACAACAACTAAAGTATTCTTGAAGTGCATTTTCAGAAACTAAAAACAGTAATTTATGCAATTCCTCAAAATAAAGCAGTCCTGAATGACTAAAAAAATTAAATGGCTCTATCATGCCTTCCTGCACTGAAATTCAGGGCTATACAGCTTCTGTGGACACATCATATTGCTCTCCATGCAGATCAGACAGGTGATACAGCATCCACCTCAATACTAGGGATGTGCAGACACATTCCAGAAAACTAAGTGTATTTTGGGCACAGCAGAGAAGTATCAAAAAGGCAGCCTAAAAGTGTCCCTATTTGCACTGTAAAATTGTTCTTATTTTGGAGGGGAGCTAGATAAAAAGCCATGCATAAGAGCTGTTACACACACGGCAAACAGTCCATTTCACTGTGCATCTACCGTGAACCCTCCCGACCTGCTCTTATGGCAAACAGCCCAATGAACTGCTTATTCTCTCAGTACTATTATCAGAGATGGATTCAGAGGACAGAATGACATCTCTGTTAAATATACCGCATGCAATGCTACTGAAGTATGAACTCACATTAGGACATCCAAGCCAGGCTACTGAATTGAAGAAGATGCATCGCTCAACTCAAATTAAAGGGTTTGGTTTTTTAAGCAAGTGCACTGGGTAAGATGAAAAGGCACTTTGAAATCAATTAACTTTGGAAAAAGCAAAGAGTGTTGTGTCAACAGGATTGTAAGCATGACTCCCAATCAGGAAATAGTATACTCTTTTTATTCTGTGGCATTAAGTGGTGTGAAAGAAAGTAAGTTAGCTAGAGAGTACAGAGAGAAGCATTTTATCCAGGACAGAGTTGCAAGTCCGTTCTTTGTCCTGATAGGAAAGTAAATTTTGCAGGAAAGAAACCTGCTTTTTCATTCCAAGCTCACAGAAGAGATAACAAAGAACAAGGTAAAAACAAACCAAAACAAGGTTCAATGTGGTTTTTTTCAGATTTATCTGTTCCACTTTCCCATGACTGCTAACAGAAAACTCTTCCCTAAACTGCTATTGGAATTTTCGTCCTTCTCTGATCATTTTGCATATAGTAGGTTGAACACTTAAGACAAAATGTGAGGTTCCCACTTAACAAACAGAACCTTCTGAATGCTCTCAGAACCATGCCAAGCGCTCTCCATTTCTCAGCAAGATTCCTGTACACAAGAGGACAAGAGGGGGACGAACACTGATGATGCTGTTGTGAGAAAAGGAAAACAGTAATGGTGGAATATGGAAGAAAAAACAAGCAACATACTGACTTGCCAAAGCAGAGTACTGAATGGCAAAAAGTACATACAAATGTATGGTTAAAAGGTAGAATTACACTAGATCTGATTTTATATGGAGTTGCTTATAATGTCTGGTTTGCTTTTACAGTAAAAGCAGAATAACTGTAATTTATCAAATTACTTATAGTTGTATGTGCAAAAACCAATTTGGGTACACATCTGACAGACAAGTGTAAAAGGATTAATACAGAAAGATTTAAGTCAGTTCAACAAATAAGGATGATGGTACATCATCCTTTCATTCATCTGTCTGTCCCTTCCTGTCTCTTCCTCTGACTCAAGAAGATAATACAGTATGACAGGAGAAACAAGAAATCAGAAGTGTGCCATAGAAAAGTGAAGAACATTTTTTGCTATTGCCCTAAATTTCTGCTTGGCATGAAAGGTATTGATCACTTTGAATAACAAAAATTTTTGCCAGTAAATCAACACTGTGCCTTTCAGTTTAACTTGAACTTGCAAGAAAAGGAGGGATTACCAAATCACTGATCTGCCTTTATAGTATGAACTAAGAATTTAATGTCTGATATTTTTCAGAAATCGCTTAAAAACAGACCACGCACGTGCAGACATTTACATCCACTTCCAGTATCAAAACACACTTTTAGGTCACCAGTTTGACTGTTTAGGAACATTCTGTAGCAGGGCAGGAGCCATCAAATGTTAAAATGTATTTATTGGCCTAATAACCTTGTTCATAAAATCATCAAATACCAAACTCTTGTACAACACAGGGACAAAGTCTGACAACCCAACTCAGCATAACAGGTAAACTGATACTGAAACAATGTTAAGGGTATTTTACTCTGGATTGTTATTAGAGGCATCTACAAATATGCAAGGAGTAATACTATTCCCAGAAAGGTCACTGGGAGTTTAGCCACTCATTTGAGCAGTATCAGACTCTCAGCGTGAAGAAGGCAGCATCAGTCAGGACTTGTTTTCATGAAGTTATGGATACTTTTTCAAGCATTGCTCAGTGCACAGTAATATCATAAGCGCACAAAAATGCAGAAAGTTTTGTATTTTTTATTTATATTACCGAACAATACTCACTCTAGACTATCTGGTGGGAGATGCAACAGAAGGGACAGCATACTTCCCTAAACCTTGAAAGCTGACCATGACACATACATTTTTATAGACATAAAAGTACATTATATACTTGGCTTTCTAAGTGTTTCAGCTCACTTATACTACTTTCAGCATAAACTAACTGAAAAGAAAAGGTGGAGGGCTAAGTTTTGAGCAGATGATAAACACACATTTGTGTGCAGTGTAGAGAGACTACGATAGCACAGAAAAGATGGGCTACTGTATCAGCTGTTAGTGGACTATATTCCTGTCAAACGCTGATAAGCTCTACTCATGCATTGCCTTATTTAGGCAGACTTCTCTGCTGACACACCAATGCACAGTAACAAGTGCTTATGATGATTCCAATATTGAGAGGCTTTGGCTCCTTCTTTTTCTCAGAGCATAGAAAAGGACACTGAGCCAGTTAATATTTTTAAGGCACACTGAAAAAGTCTTACTTTCTCATTTAAGAACACACTGTCTGTAATGAAACTGAATTATTAATAGCACTTAATGTGGAAACATAATGTAGACTGAAATAAAATAGTCATAAGAAATTGCACACTTTTTCATAATGGAGATATTTACTCTGTATTTTGAAGACTATGGAATTTACTGGAACATATGAGATGTTCCATGAGCCTGTAGCTTCGGAATTACTATTTTAAGAATGAGTATGAGCTAGCAGTTTAGCTCTCTAGAAGTAATTCAGCCTGAAGATAAAATTTCATGAGCTTTTTACCTGTATACTATTACTGTGAAAATCAGGGTAACTCTTTTCCCAATCTAGTTATATTTACTCTATGTGACATGACACACATGAGAAGAGAACATTTCACTAACATTAAAAACCAACATCTGTTACTTGCAGAACCATCTCAGTGGTCTCACACTGACAAAGCTAGTAATGAGTCCTGTTTCTCTGAAGATATTTAATAACAGGATGGTGTACTCAAGTGCCATTTCAGGAAATCATCATTGCTTTCATTAATAATGCTACTGTCCATTAACTCCTCTATTACAAATATGTTTACAGCATAACTGCTACTATTGAGATAAATTAGCAGAGGATATACTGTTAAAGTGTGCATCTCTGAAGTTTTGTCCTCATGTTTCACTTACATGCTAAATTGTAAAATCAGCTAATCTGGGATGGGTTTTTTAAGTCATTAGCATGAATTAACAAGATTCTACTGTATATTATTTCACAGCCACTGCCAAAAGGCCAGAATATAGGAGATCCTGAACACAGGATCCACAGAATGTCGCATATTTAGCTCCCTTTGGAGCTTGATAATATAGTCTATTAGAACTCACTCTGTATTGCACAATGTCATTAATCATGTTAGCTAAAGCACTCAGTTCATATCCTACTTTTTTTAGTAGAGGCAATATGACCTTTAATGCTGCAGATGTACACCAGTATTCATCAGATTTTATTCTTAGAGCAGGCCATCTAGAGAGCAGGCAGTACTTTCCTTTGTACATGCAGAGAGCTGGCAAACAAGCTTGGCTGAAAATTACATACAATGAAACACTGAACCAAGTCTGCTCCAGAGCTGGAAGCTGCATAGTTGTATCAGCACAGGCCTGGGTCTGCGCTTGTTCTCACGCAAAAAGTCATAACAAGTAAGACTGCTTTTCTACATTACAGTGAAGTGCAAGAGGGTCACATCCTCAGAGAGACCTTGAGCTTGTACACGCACCACATACGCTCTGCTCTCCTGCAGACTAACCCAGCAAAATACTTGCAGCCAGGTCAGCTATTTTGTGCCTCACCATAACTCATCTGCTGAGAGGTCACTCTGACGCTTATGGCATGCCTGGAGAGCAAACTCACATAACCAAGTTCTGCTAAGCACCATTGGACTAACATCCTGCCTGTGGCCTGAGTGTATGCGGCTCCCTAGGCCACTTCACCAAACCTACAGCTACTTTTTGGCTGGACAAATACCTGGGGAGGAGCAACACACAGGTGGACTGGTGACTGAATTACTCTGGAAGTAATAGCAGCCCATTCCTGATCACTGTCTCAGCAGAGCTGCTGCTTCCACCACAAGGCTGTCTGGCTGCTGCTACCAGAATTTCACAGCACATTCCACACCCGCTTCTAGAGATCCTTTGGGAAAAAGCACAGCCGGGTGCCAGCTGTCTGAGCAGCTTCAGCGCCCTCTTTTCTTTGGACACCTCTGCCTTACTGCACATGCAATAAAGCCACCCAGCTTTCCTTGCCACTAGGTAAATGATACATGCATCTAGCCAGGGAAGTCTGGCACCACTATCTAGATGACCTCCCAGAAACATGGGCTGAACAAGCAAAGCTAAGGAAAACAAATCATGACTGATAAGACGCTTACATCTGGTTAACTACTACACTGAGATCTTTGCAAGACAAAAGCAGCTGCACCACAAAAAAGAAAACAGCATCAACCTCTATAATCAGTTATTTCCACTGCAAACCACGTAATCTGTTAGTAGTATTTTTTGCATGTATGTAAATGCAGAAACCACATTCACTAGTAGAGCAATAAAACACAGAATTATATCCTCAGTTAAGCTTTTCAAAGCAAACTCTCACCCTAACTTCCAGAAATATGGATTTTCTCAGCAGCTGAGCAGACATATCATTCTAGAGTAAATTCTGTCTGTCACCCTTATTCGTATTGAGCTGTATCATACTCATGTCTCAGGTTTTGGGGACAGTGTGCAGAACAGCATACCATTCAGCATGAGTAACTGCAGACAGCATCTGACATATGGATTCATTACAGAAGCTTCTTTATTTGCAAAGAGAAAAGACTAAATCTCAGAAGGTACTATTAGTTCCTTTGCAGTTCATAAAATAATTCAACTTTACTTTTTCTGGAAATTAGGAGAAGTGGTTTCCTTCAGTGGTAAGTGAAATGTCTTTGTACTTGATTGTCCCTTCCTGGTCCATCTGGGAACTTCCAGTATCTCAGCTCTGGCCTTTCAACTGCCTGTGACTCCCACAAAACATGCAGCTCAAAAAGAACACTGTTCCATCAGTGATATCCTGCTATCACTGAAACCAGTGGGAGTTCTGATGTTGATGTCAGCATAGCCAACATTTCCTATTTACCAGAAAACTATGGAAAGGATAAATTAAAAGCCAGGTTCAGCTCACACATTCATCCTCCAAAGCAATAGGGTAAGTGGACTATAAGCTAGTCATCTGTTCTTTGATTAGAACTTTAGAAAGGCATGTTTTCTCTGCTCCTAAAAAGAAGTGACATCACAGAAAATATTTTAAGAGTCACGTGAATGTTTTAAAAACTCTTGATCAATTTTCCCCCTACCCCACTGAGCAGCAAGCTGCACACTCCTTTTCAGCTTCTCGTCATCTCATAATTTGCCAAGTAACAGCAATGATGAGTTGCTGATCAGAGCATGGAAAATCAGCTCATTCCTTCAGAATGAAAGGCACAATAAAAAGCAGAAAAACAAACACCTTACATCACTATTATTTTTTTCATAACTGACCTCTAGGATTAATAAAGTACACTTTAAGGTGTCCTTCAGGGTCATGAAAAGGCACATTTTTTCATATTAAAAGCATTATCAAATGAAAGCATTTGCATATTTTCATATTAAAATCACACAACATTCTCTCCGGTCTGTGTATTTCAGATCAGTGTAATAAGAAAATAATTTTCTCATATTAACATTATTAATACACTCCTATGTATGTCAAAGATCCCCTATACTGAAACCCTTCTGCTTTCACTTAAAAATACCAGAATCTGAAACTTTCCTTTTTCTTGCTGTTGGAAAACACAGGTCTTTTTTAATATGCTTGCTCTTGAAGTCCCTACTTTGCTCACTAGATTCAACTTAACGCCTGCATCAAAGTTTGGGGTTTTTTGTCATAAAATCTGTGACTATTTTCCTTGGCATAAATATTAAACTGTATTTCAGCAGCAGAATGGCCAGAGATTGACACAGTGCTTCCACACCTTTCTCTCTAGTGGCTAGAAGCAATTGCATACACCCCAAGATCCATGGGCATGCTAGTTATTTTCTTTTGAGAAGAAACTAGAGGCTTGAAGATTAGAAATCTGTAATTTTTTTCCTGGTAAGTCACAGGGAAAAGAGAAAAACAAAACTTGTTTATTCTTACCAGCACAGTACTTTTGAAGATGGTATTATTGAATTTAAAGAAAACAACAGGGCTCTAATAAAACCCCACAGGAAATCATCTTCTCATTGCTCCTCTTATTATTAGAGAATACGTTTTGCTACTGCTTGCATGATGATAAGTAGACAAGGTTCCATCATTTCAGTAAATAAAAACATATTTGATGAAAAGACACCAAAGTCTGTTCAACTTAAAATATGAGATGGAACACGTGGAGACAAATACTCCAGACAGGATGGAGTGAGACCAAACAGAAGACCAATAGTAACTTGTTCAATCAGAAACAGTTAGTAGCATCTTCATCTCTCTACTCATACTCTTACAAGACACAAGACTGCAGGGATGAACTCTGAGAAGTATCTAAAAAAGTTGTATATTCCTCCCACAGGAATATCGCAGGTAAAAGCACAAAAAAAAGGCCATGGAAAGTTTGAACACTTTGTGTACATACTCTTCCAGAAGCAGTACATAAACAGTACTAGAGCTTTAAGATGATGCTGTACACTATGATAACTGTAGGTTTTGGCAGTGAACAAAGGCCCAGTACTGTGCCTCTGACTATAGGCATTGTTTCCGAGGAATACTGGACAAGTTAATGGACTATATCAGCATATTTCAACAAAAGGTGCCCAATTACCTTTCAGGATGTTCTCATGCCCTTTAGTCAGCTGACTATATGTAGAGTCTTTTCCCTGACATGCAAATTGATTGCTCTAATGGCATCATTTCCTTTTTTCAGGCATTCAAGTTTCTCTGTTTTCATTAAAGCTACACAATAGAAAAACAAACAGCAGGAAAGGATCTAACTGCAGACTAAGGTGACACTTGGTTGACCTTAGGATACAAGTGGACTTGTCTTGTCACATTCACAAAGACCAAAATCTTTCAGCCCTTTTGCAGGGAACCTGACCACAGGCAAGAGCTCCACTGCAACAGAACATGATCTTTCTGACAGAGAGAAATAAAATACAGCCATCAGTCTACAAAGTTATCTCATCACAAACATTTATGATGAGCATTTCAGTCAATTATCTACATGTTTAAGTTGAACCTCTTTTTACTTCATTCACCAGTGAAAAATGAGTTACTGCATCAACTTAGTACCAGTCCTATTTGTACAATCGAGTACCACAATAGCATACTAAATGATCATTATGGTACATTTAGAGAAAAATACTGGCAATATTACAAAGATTTAATTAATCTAAGGGAAGATTAACAATTTCCCTCTTGTTCTCTCATTACAGAGGTCTCTGGGATAGATTAACTCTAGAAAATGCTTTATTACAAATGATACAGCAAGTGTAGAAAAATAGGTGACAACATTTAGCTTTACAGCAGGTCATCGTGATCAAATCTTCTCTCACATATGTAAAGAACTTTTTAGAAAATGACTCATCCTATTCAGAGTACCATAGCCCTGAGCAGTACATCTGATCTAAATTACGATTCATTAAGAAATACCACTCTGCCAAAACAAGCAACAAACTATAGGAAAGGATTAGACATACCACCCCAGAGTGACAAAAAGACAGAAGGAATACATGGTATAAAAGCAACAGCATTTTCAGATGCTGAAGTGACAATAGTTATCAGAAGATTTCAGTAAAGTCTACTTTTAACCTTCTGAATGAAGAATAATATTTATGAAAAAAAATACATTTGAAACCCTGAAAGAAGATCTGATGTTACCCAAAAACTTTTTTCACTTGATGTGCTCTAAAATGCAGATTTCTAAACTGCACCACAGCATGAGACCAGCAGCAGGCAGAAATCGGATGGTTACATAATTTGGTGGTTAAGCGAAGATATTTTTAGTGCTTTGCTAATCCATCTAATGCATTTCTTTCCAAGAGAAGAAAATGCATTACACTGACAACAATAACAGGGTCAAAACATGAGGATATTGACAAGGAATTTACACTTTCTAAAAAAGAAAAAAAAAGTACCTGAAATTATTCTTAACAGCATCCATTCCTAAGGAAGGCTTATCAGGGATTGGGAATGGGTGACGCTTACACATAAAAGATTGAAGAGAAGAACCAAAACAAAGAAGAAAAACTTTCACAGAAACTCTTCGAACAGCAATCTCATAATGCAATACAACCTGATGACACCTCAAGAAAGTCAGTGAAAATAGAAAATTAAGCATGTAGGCAAATGCTGACTGGGGCACAGTTTATGCTACATGGGAAACATGAAGCAACACCTACTTTTTCTGGGAAAAAACCCCAACAATACTTTTTGAAGAAATGACAGTAAATCAGCCATAGAGGGATCCTAATAGAATTCTGTAATAGCTCCAAAATTCAAGACTTTAATCTGTTCTCCTAACTCCTTTTTCTACACTGTTGCTGCATTGATGTTAAATGCTTATTATATTAAGCAATAAATTCTTTATGTCTTATTTAAAATCTTTAGCAGAAAAGTATCACTATCAAAACCAAGAAAATGTGGGTTTACAATGTATGTTACTGAGGATATTAACATAACTTTGCTATTTATTTCCCCTTATATTCTATTTCTTATTGATCTCAAGAGGGACAAAACATTTAAACTGAAAGGATGGGAATACAGGAGATCAAAGCACAAACAAAAATATTTTTAGACAGTACATAATCATGGGAAAAAAAAGGAGTTAAACCACTCCTTACTGTAATCTGAAACAAACTACAACGGACTTAACTGTTAAAAGGTCACTTAATTTACTTTAAATTTTCATGTATTAATAGATGGAAACATCAAAGTTGTGTACAAAATGTTTCCTCAGCATCTCTGCCTCTCTTGAAACTTTTACTTGCAAAATGAGACAATTCAGTGTCAACTAACAGAGGAAAAGATCAGAAGATCTCAAAGGTGTAAGTTCTACTGATGAAAAGACAATAAATCGTTTCAGAGTCAGGCAGATGATGAAATGGTTTTAACAGTGAGCATATAAAAGCAGACAATCCAAGAGAAAACTTTCACCCTAATTCTGCAAAGAGAATTTCTATGCAAAACTACAACTATTTTCTTGAAAGCATTAAGCACTGCTAGGTCATTCATCTGCTAAAATAAGCGTTTTCATGTACTAGCGAATTCAAGGCAAATTAGTTATCTTTTTCAATGAAAAGTATCTTTTTAAGTATCACATTAGATACACTGAAAGCATAACAGAATTTCTTGACATGTCCAGGACCTTGAACATGCAAGCAAGGTTTCTGATGATAGCTTAAGCTGAGTTTTCTCAGATTGGCCCATGAAGACTCAGTCAGTATGTTCTTTGAACTGTCCACCAAAAATGGTTCATTATCACAAAAGGCTAATTAAATATGTTGCAGAAATAGCAAAGAAATGGGAGAACTTTTGCTATGAGGAAGAGAGTTCACAAGTTTCACCAGACCCATGCTTGTGTAACCCCTACTCAAACACCAGGGCACTATTCAACATTTCTGAGGCCTTTTTTCAAAACAATGGTCCACAATTTAACAATATTTTATATTGAAAACATTCAAGTCTGGCTTCATCTTTTCTAGAAACAGCAAAAATCTAGGTTTGCACTGAAAGAGACATCAGCTCTTTCATACTATTCACTCACCATTAAGGTCCACAGCCAAAGTTCATCATGTTATGTAGCATGTCATTTGTCAACAGCTCACTATTTCTGTAATGTTTTAATCATAAATGCAAGGAGAAGATGAATTCAAATCAAGTATCTATTACATTACAAAGTTGGAACTTACGAGTGTACTGTTAAAAGCCATTTAAAGCATATTTTGATCAACTAAAATTTGAAGAAAACATCAGATCAAATTCAGCACAAACTCTTTGGAGAATTCATTCAGAGCTGTAATTCTGATTAATTGCTTTCTGCATTCATGGTTCACAAACCCAGCAAAGCTAAAAGTTAAATGCTATCTAGTTTAATCCTTCTGCTCACAGAGGTTCATTCCCAGAGCTCCATCAACAATTTTTCCATCAGAAATGCATCATAGCTGCGCATATCATAGACAAAGATACAGGCTCTGAGTTGAAAAACCTGAGTCTTTTCCTGATAATAAGTAGTAGTATGCAGTTCAATTATGAGCAAGTAACATAAGTAGATCTTTTGCAGGCAATCTAAGTTTTAAGCACACAAAATATATACTAATTTTTACCTGTCCCACTTCAGTCTTAAAACCAATTTCTAAAACAGGTATTAGGAAATAAACCCACACTCTTCACAGCATACACTATCAAACATCACTTGGGATTGTAACATATCCAATGTGATTTTTTTCTGATAATTCATTTCTAATTGAGAATATAAAAGAATATTTCTACCTGAGCATTGCACTATTAAAAAATTGTGAATGCCCAGCACACTAGACCTCTCAACATGCACAAGGACTCTACCCACCACAGGAAGAAAGGGAAGACCTCTTCACCAGAAACTACTATTACTTCAACAGATCTGCACAAATCAAACATTTCTAAATATCAGAAAAAGGCACCAGCTTATCTATTCTGTTCCTATTTATAGAATTAATGTCATTCCCACCTTTGTTGCTAAACTGCAATTTCCAAAAATGTACCCATTCTCTGAAGCACAAAATGATGTTATGAATAATAACACATTTACCCAGGATGAGCATGATTACTGGCTTTTTAGCCAAACTGAAAATAAGCCCTCGGTCAAGATATGTTAGCGTAAAGACAAGACTCCAAGCAAAAGACATAAGGAAAAGACACCCACATACTTAAGCTGGTTCACCACTCCATCTTCACAAAGTATTCCGACAACCAGCATCCGTTGGCTCACACTCTTAACTTTTGGTTATAGAATCACAGAATTGTTGAGGTTGGAAAAGACCTTTAAACACGACTGACTCCAACAGTTAACTGAGCACTGCCAAATCCACCAGTAAAACACATTCCTCAGTGCCACATCTACATGTCTTTTCAGTACCTCCAGTGATGGTTCCCTTATTATTCCTGGAATACATTTTGTATCTTAATGCTTGGCATTATTTTCTTTGTTTTCAGGGTATTCCTAAGATGTTTATACAACAGACATCATAAACTCCCAGAAGTGAAGGAGCTTAAAAAGTGAACTTGGGCTGAACTCACACAGAGCTAGTCCCTATGAAGTCACCTTAGTGATCACCAAGATTCTGTGGTCTTATTTCTTTTCCCTCTGGAAGTCAATTTTCTACCCACAAACAGGTATGAAAACTTAGCTCCATGTAAGAGCAAACCAGGGCTGTGATGCATGTCCACATCTGCCAATAGACCACCTCCACAGTGAGAATCTTTTGAGTCTCACTTGTTTTCACATTTGGATTTTTAAGTCCTTTTCCTCAACTCTAAGAGTGACATGATCCAATATCATTATTTTTGATGTAGTCTAAAAATTCAGAGAAAGACAGATCCTTGAAATGACTCACCTCAAAACCAGAAAGCAAAAGCAGCAGAAAATGACCTCTCCCTCTTCTTATATATACGCCAGTAAACTGAGACCAGCACAATGTTGAGGTTCTCCATTACAGTAGTAAGGTAACTAAACAACCTTTGCCTACCAGATTCAGAGTTAGAAAAGAGAATTATATGTCTTTCTTCTTAACCTCCTAGAACAAAAGAACGGAGAACTCACATTTAACTGATTTCATATTAGCCAGATACTAATAAGGAAATTTCTCGCTTTTAAGTGCCAAACAGTAATATCTTTTCTCATCAATCCCTAGTCCTAATGTAGTAGAACCCAAGTATGGAACTCCTCACCCAAGACTCTTTGGAAATTAAGATTAAAATAAAGAGAAGAAATTCTTAAGTGCATAAAAAATTAGTTCAGAAACAGAATATAATGGGACAGATTAAATGTTTGGTTTTCCCAATTGAGAAGGTTCACCACTGGGTAATAACAGGGCTCAAGGCTGAGAATCCATGTCATTCATAAATGTCGCGGAAAAGATGTGAACATGCAAGTGGCAGAATTTGTGAACAGCAGTGTTAAGAGAAGTCTGAGGGACAACTGCAATGAAAGGAAGCACAAAACTCCCTGATCACTATTAAATGGCAAATTAAGTTCAATTTAAGTGTAAGAGTGATGTGCAAGGCAGAACAAACCTAATGTTATGTACTAATTAAATGGCTTTGAGGTGCTCTCAGGAATGAGCTCTTGGGAGACTACCTCTATTCAGCAGATCTGGGAAAACTAGATCTAAAGAGGACAACAAGAATAGCCAATAGGTTATTTCAAATGTTAAACATTTACATGGGCTTGAGGAGAGACAAACTGGTATGGAGAAAGTTATTCCTGGACACTAGTCATAAAGCCACTGTGCCTCTGCCTTCCTGGACAATGAGAGTGAAGAACCATAGAAGAACAAAGACACAGAAGACATGAAATAACAAATAGAGGAGTACTAAAAGAGGAAGATCATAGTGAGGTATGCAAGCCAGTGCATGCAAATATATACCAACGTCTGTTAGATACATAAAATAGAAAGATTTATTAATGACCAGAAAAATGAATAGAAGTCATAATATATTATCCCTGATCAATTAGTATTCAAACAGCATTACCATTGAACTACACCAATTTTCAGAAAGTGAATCCATTATTATTTGGGAAATACAGAATTAGATCAATATAGGGGGCATTAACTAAGTCATTCAAATTACTATTTTTCTGCTATTCAGTGAGAAACATACTACTGTGCAGAATAATGATCAACAATGTTACAGTAATATGATAGCATACTTTCTTATTTCTTTGAAGAAATAAGCTGGGAAGTTCCATATTAATTGAGCAAAACATCAACTAAATTACTCAAACTGACAAGTACTATAAGTCATATGTATACAATTGCACTACATACACCAAACATACATCTTTCTTGGTTTTGAGAATATTTTTATTGCAATCAGTAATATAAGGATTATTACAAATATTTCCATCACAGAAACTCTTCTGAAAGTCAGTACAGAAGATGCTGTTTGCGGCTTAGCTTTTGAACGACTGTAATGCAGATCAAAACTGAGATACTATGTAAAAACTAATGCAAGAATCTGCATAACAGCTCATCTTCTGTGGCTACAAAAAGTATTAGTCTTTCATGTATCTCAGTACCATAAAAAAAAAGGATTAAAGTTGTCATATTAAAGTTGCTGGCCTACCACTGCAAAGATCTTCTCAGCTCCTAAATTAAGTATTCCCTGGAAACTGGGAAAAAAATACTTATAATCTGAACAAAGAAATATTTCAAAGAGGTTTTTCACTTAAAAACGCTTTCTTAGAAGGTTATTTTAAAAGCAGTGATGTAGCATTGTTTAATTTGTTCTCTGAAAGCAGAGAATATTTTGAATCTTGCATTAACAATTTCCTGAATTTAAAGAACTTAGAAAAGCAACTCTGGAGTAACAATTCCTTTTGCAATACAAACATGAAGAAAGATTGAATATACACTGGAACTACTTAAAAAAACCCCAAAAGCCTATTCAAACTTCCAGCAGTAAGTAGGTGTACTTGGATATAGGTATTTTGATCAAAAAGTTAAATACTGACAGCTTTTTAAAATTTCCAGCTGAGGGATAGTACTGGAGTAATTTTGCCTATTTTCAGGCACGTAATCTTACTGCATTTAATACTAAGAAAAGAAATCAAATCTGCAGCAACGTGTATATGACTTATATATATTTCAAATGGATATATTTCATTCCCCAGCAAATAACAGAGGAACAGTCTAAGAACATGTTCTTTACCAATGAGTTGTTTGTGAAATCTCAGTGAAAATGTGCCCCACTGAAGTCAGTGGTGTAACTCCCACAGGATTCAAGGAACATATGGTTTCCTCTAAAGAATGCAGAATTAACATTAAAATCATTATCCATAGTAGCTCAAGACTTACATTAAGTTTTACCACAGCATTTAACTTGCTATGTAGCAAAGTAATTAAAACTGATTTTGTTTTGAACCTCAGGCAGCTTTTTGTACTGAGCAACCAGTCTTATATAAATACCTCTGGTATTTGTTGGATTCTATTCCTACACACAATGTTCATATTTCAGCTATAATAAGTAAAGCATCTCTGAGGCGTGTGAGGCACTAGCCTTGCAAGTGTCTAGTTTAGTTTCTTGAGTTAAAGTGGGATTGGTAGAGTCAGCTAAATCCATCATGGAAAGAGCTGTGTGTGGTGCACATAATTTAGTGACATTTGGAATGACTGGCAGCTGTCTTCTAGTGTGGACACAAACCGTACTGTCACATGCATATCATTCCAGTTTGTTCAGGTCAAGCTGAGCACACTGGTCACACAAGGCTATGAACACAACAAAGGAACTGGCTACTGAACCATTTAGTATTCCTTCTTGACAGTTCCACACGCTTCATAGAACTCCATCAAGTGCAGCACAGCTTACTGAAACTTACTCCGAATTAAAGTGATGATAAATATAAGCAGCGGGTTCTCAAGTAACTGCTGTCCTGTGGCCACTCTGAGGCAGAGAGCTGTGCCGTGTTGTTCAGCAGTAGGGGCTGACCAGTGACTTGAAGCCAATGCAAAGCACTCAAGCCCAGGCTTGGGCAGCATGAGGCCAGGCCTCAGGGTAAATCATAATTCTCGGAATCATCCTCAGCACTGGACATTACACAAGCCTGCTACTGGCTCCAGGAGGCCACTACAACAGCGAGGGAGAGCAGGGACCCAAGAAAATCCATGCCGTGGCAGTGGGCTCACTCTCAAATGAAATTAGTATACTGAGTCTCCACTACCAAGTCAATCCTTCTGCGCCCACTTCCAGCAGCTCGGGATTTCTTCACAGCCACGCAGAACAAAGCAGCCTGCTCACGAGACAGGTTCACAACCACAGTTTCAGTAGTTTCTATTAAAAAAAATAAAGGTTGAAACTCAGCCAGAGCATCTCTGGATCTATGGATCTCTTGGACACAAACATGTTAAAAATACAATTGAGCTGTCTGAAAAAGCTACACTGGAAAAGAAATCGCTGCAGAAAACACAGCAGTTATTCCCTCTTCAGTGCTCCACCTGAAAGGTGTTCCTGACGAGGGGCTTGCTAGTCACTGCTATCTGAACGCAGACAGCTCACTAACAAGGAGCAACTCTTCCGCATTATTAGTAAGATACTGATTTTACTGCTATCTTGATCACAGATCTTTCACAGTCTTGTACAAGTTTCTTTCCAGTTGTTGGGCACTGCCATTTTCCCAGACTGCAAGTTCTCTAGCCCATGCAACTTGTTTGTGCAGTGCCTAATACAAAGGCACCATTATCCTTCACCAAACCTCAGGTGCTCATGTAATCAGAGCCCACTACAATGTTGCTTTTAAGGTGGTCAGAAGTTTTTGTGGCACATTATGACAGTACATTCATCTTATTTCAAACTCACTGAAAACTTTCAAGTGATTAAAAGTATTTAGCTTCTGTGGAAAAGAGAATAAAAAAAAGAAATTACCATTCTTTAATCTGCTTGTTTTATGACACTTAAGATCAATGAAGTCTAAGTAAAATATCAACAAGGAAAGATTTTGTTTTCTTTTGATTTATGTCTCCCTTTTCCTCCATACACTATGTTCTGGTTCATATTTCTTACCCTTCCTGTATTTGCGTCTTATCCCTCCGTACCCCTGCAAAGTTTGTTTTTTCTCAGAGAGTCAACACCTGAAAGGGAAGACCTTTTAAGCGGAGCATTACCTAGAAAAAAACTGGAGGGAAAACAAACAAACAAAGGCCTGGCTCTGAGAGCCCAATTCTGAATCCATAAAATTGACTTTTCTGAAAGAATTTCGTACATGAAGGGTTGTATGTAAACAAACATCATTCCTTCTGCTTTCAGTGCTACATGTTTACTTACAGGACTGATGCATTTTAAAAGCAACCCAGTGACACTGAATATTAGAAGGTAAGTTTACATTCAAACTCTGAAAATTAATTCCAGGACCATTAGTTTGTTTATACCATCCTAAGTATTGATGAAGGCAAAGGTAATATAATACACTATAAGGAGAACTTAAGTGATTTTCCTACTATGAAAGAAGTACTCTAATAAAATTCCAGTTTAGATTGAACTGCAGACATGGATATCTCCTTTGAATAAGACATATGACAGTGATGAAAAGGAAGTTCTGAATCTCTACAGTGAGAATTATGTGATATGCTCAAAATGAGTTTCGACTTGACTCTTGGTTAAGTGGACATTTGGGGCTTTTTAATATCTTCCAAAGAACTCCAAACACATCTTCCAGCATTTGAAGCACTTCACATGTGTGGAAAAGAATTTATCAGAAGATTCTGGAAAACAACTTTTCGTTTTAGACAGAAAGACACAGAATAGGCATACAAACCTGACTGCTTTTAGCACAATTTATTAAAGACGAATTTGAATTAATTACTGCCTATTATAATCATATTTTAAAAGTGCCCTTTAATATCCTGAAAGGGAAAAATATTGAACCTCTAAAGTATCTCATATTCTGGGATTTTTATAGTTGCACCAAAATATTTTTCCTTAAATACAGCTAGTAAAACTCTAATACGCAATCAAGACTATTTAAACTACGCTGTAATTTTAAAAGCATTTTTATTCATTGCAAATTTATAATCTGTTTTGAATTCAGACCTGTGTAACGGTAATTATTTTCCTGATAGAGGTTTTTTATCACACAATTTTGTGATCTGTTGTCTTCTGAGAAACGCTGCTATGATTTCCAAAACACCTCAGTACAAATGCCTCAAAAACCGAAAGGCAAAGTCAGTAGAGCCAGTGTAAATTCAGGCTCAGAGAAGCACTATTTATCCCAACTTCTGGATTTTTCTGTATACACCAAACTGCCATTTTAGATAAAGGAAGATTACACAGATTATTAAAAAGGACTTTTAGACATAAAAAGACATCAGGAATATAAAGCAAAACAGTGGTTGGTCTCGTTGATGACTGTGTGGACATCTGTCACAAGTCAAATTACGAGCCAAACCTGGCACGACCAGCAGGGAGCTATGAAGAGGAGTATGGTCTGTTTTCATTTGGCTGAGCAAACATTTTGGGAATAAACAATACAGGAAGAACAGCATACAACTCAAAGATGCATTGAAAAGGAAGGTATTTGGATGACAGTCAGGGTTTCTGACCCTTTGGAATGGAAACATGGACTTTAGATAGTTTTGGGAGTAAGAAAAGGTCTATCTAGAGAGTTCTTCCACTAGTGGAGTGAAAAATCTAAGCAGGCATGCACTGCTGGTGACATCTGCCCAGTCTGAAACACACAGAAGGTTTTACAGGCCAGTGTGCAATGAGGTTATGCCATATGGGCAGAACCACTTCCATATCACACATTAGAGAGATGATTAAAGGTACTCCTCTCCCAGACCTTTTTTGTGTAGTAGGGATCATTAGAAACAGACAAGACGACCACACTCACATTCATCTAAGAACACATTGAAGGAATGCTATTGTCTGAAGGATTAAATGTATTATTAATGCATCAGTTTGGTAAAAAGTGCAGTCACAAACCAATACTGGTCCTCAGGTTCCAGTGAGACAAAAGTTTTTTCATCATGAAACTGTACCAGTCTGGTGGTCAGCCTAGAATTTAGCAACTGTTGGAAGTTTTTTTTCCTCAATGCTACTCTAGAACATCTCCCAGATAACCTGGCTCTTAAGACAGTCCGTATTACCCATTCTGCCAGTGTGACAGTCCCTTAGTTCACATAGTGCCATGGCCTTACTCGCGCTGGTTGATACTAAAAGCAATTCTGAAAACTTGAGAGATAGTAAGGGTCATGTCATTCCTACTAGATGAGTCCAGCGCACACTCACATGTGGAGCTAATTATGCTTGCCATTGTTTGACTTGGTGTCAGGTCTTTGAATCAGTGCCAGTACAGTTAGTGCAACGGCTACTAAAAGGAGAAGAAACCTCAATCTGTCATCTTGCTATCCATACTGGTAATTCATGAGACTGTTTCAGTGAGATTTTCGGCTGAGAAACCAAAGGGACACATAGCCCATGGTCACAGCTGCACTCTACAACTGATGCCTTCTGTTGCTGCACTTTCAAAAACATACATCCAAGAAATAAACAAAACAAGCAATTTGAACTATCAAAGGGAAGGAAAAATAAACAAAACTCTTCAGAGACGTATCCCTTTTTAAAGAGGAAGTGTGTACACTGTGCCTTGCACCTAATGGTCTCAGACTACAGTTTTTTGATAGCTTTATGTTGACTCAAAGTAGTGACTCCCCCTTTCCACACATCACATCACCCCAATTTTTTCAGAACTAGGGTTTATTATGTACTGACAGAACATGAATGGGGTTCCAGTACTTTTTTTCAAGTTACCTATTATTGATCAGCTTTGCTAATATGGTATGCTGTCATACAATCACAGAATCACAGAATATTCTGAGCTGGAAGGGACCCACAAGAATCATCTGTGAGTCCAACTCTTAAGTGTATGGCCTGTATGGGTTCACCCTACACATAGTTATAGAAGTGAGTATATGCTACTCTCTAGTTACTTAGGTGACCACTACTCAGAAAGGTTCCTCAACAGCATGCTAAATTCTTGATGTTAGTGTTTCAATTTTTCACTGTGAGCCATCTATATATTCAAGCTTTTTCATGCAGTTTTTGGTATTCTCTGTATTCTTTTTGACTGTCAGGAAAAGGACAGTCACTGAGGACACACTAGTGACCACACTAAATCAGGAACCAGTTGTTCAGCTCTAGGTGTAATGTGACATCCTCTTTCTAAAATAGCATGAAGATTTTCTTTCATGCACATTTCTGGACTTTTTATCTAAAGCATTTTTCAAGAAAAGACTGCCTGAGGAAACAAACTAAACCCAACAATATAGAAACTGCCACAGAAACTTACTGAAAGGCATTAAAAATTAAATAGCTTTTTAAGGAGCTCTAAAACTTTATAGTAAAACCCATTAAAATTGTCTGTATTGATTTAATTTGTAACAATTGCATTTCAAACAGCTTTGCTTGGTTGTTGGTTAGGAGTTCAAAGTGAAAATTACATTTTCCCCCACTGCTAATACCCATATGCCTTCATCATCTCTAACACTTAGCAGAGGCACAGGGAGAAGACAACCACCATTACATGAAGTGGTGATCGTATGATCAGACGATTGCAGGAGTAGCATGCTCCAAGATGGAACAGTCCTCATACAGAACTCTTTTGGCAGATACTGCTCTGGCAACCAAATCAACAGCCTCTAAGCACAACAGCTCAATCTTATGCTGCTCTTATGCTGTTCATGCCAGTCTCTCAGATAAACAGATGCATCTTAAGATGTCCAATGTCAAAATGGGCAACTTCAGTGATTTGCAGATGCTACCCAAAAAAACAAACAATACAATGAACATAACTTGAACATGCCTGTAGGAAGATATTCAATCCTTCTCTCATGTCCCCCAAATCATTTGCTACATTCCTGACTGATTTTATTTTCCAAACAGGTTTAAAGGCATAATGCAGCAGCTCTTGAGTAAAAACAGAAATGCATTGAGACTGGAAATTTACTTTCATAGTATATTATGGAACGTATACAAACACCTTTACTCAAATGAGTTGAAGTACTAAGTTTTGTACATGTAACGTCAAGGAAGTATTCACTAAAGCCAACATTTACAATCTTGCTTTTGACAACATACCTTGAAGTTGCAATTTCCACTTTGGTTCTTGCCATGGCAGCTGCTCGCTGTGCACCCTCTATTGCTCTATCCACCTTTTCTCTAGTTTTTGTGTTTCGTATTGGTATAAGTTGCTTTCTTATTCCACGGACCAAAATGTTATTTTTATACTTTCCCTCTTCTTTGGTGCCATCTGGAAACATGGTACATCCATAGCCATGCCTCCTGTTATTCAGCCATTCTCCTTCATATTTCATACCATTTGAACGCTCACTGATACCAAACCCACTGCGTTTATCATTTTTCCATTCACCCATATAGGCTTCTGTAGTGGTGGCATCGACATGGTCTTCCATAGGGCTATAATCACAGTCACCATCTCCAAAACTAATTGTAGAGTTGGCATCACTAGAACTAATTCTGCTCATAGCAGCATCACTCCTGACAGAGCTCCGTTTGCTAGATATCGATGACCTAGATTCTGATTTTCTAAGTTTTATACTACCAAGAAGGGATCCTCTTCTGAATAAGCCTCCTTTTTTCTTAATGCCCATGGCTTCTGGATCACTGTGAAAATTGAGCACAAAACCTCCTCTTGTTCCAGCAGGACTGTCTGAAGTGACATCGTGCAGAACAGTGCCGTTGCTCTGCTCACTCCGAAGGGAAGCTAGAGACGTTCGGAGGGGTGAACGGATCACTGTTGCCATGCCATAGGGTACGCTCTGACGTACACCGTATCCATGTCGCATCCCTCCTGTCCACTGCCCCTGGTACGTACCTTTTAAAGTAATAAAGAGAAATTAATTTTAGGAAGCTGTAGAAGACCTAGCACTCTACAATCAGTATGCTACAGGCAATACTACATTGTCAGCTCTGGTTCTGGCAAGAAGAAATGCAGAAAAATCACAGCACGTGACACAGTAGATAAACTACTTTTGTTATTTTTCTTATATATTATTTTTCCGCCTAGTAAATCCTTCACTTTCACAGCTGAACTAATTTATTTTGGCAACTAAGACACAGTAACTATAATCATAAGCATTTTTTAATGGATGTCTCCAGGGGAAAAACTCAAGAGAAATTTCTAAAGCAGGACTTCCTCAACATTATTTTAAGGTGGACTGATGGGAAGTGGTCAGCAGAAACAGAGCCGCAATATATGCAGTCAGCTGAGGAGGGAGACAGGGATGAAGACAGCAAGACACTCACAGCTCTTGTCTCCATCTGCTCACAGAAAAAGCAAGTAGAAGTAAATGTCCTGTTATCCTGGATTTAAGGTGACTACATACTCCTCCTTGTCAGGACCTATTTGACAATGCACTGAATTGTCTTGACTTCAGACAGGCCTTTGGATCTACTGTTATAAACTTCTATTGTAAAATTAAATCTTTTAAAGGTTTTGTGTGGACTTGAATGAAAGAATAAAACCTTGGTATTCCTTTCTCTTTATGAACTCTTCCTATCATTCACTTTCTGGTATCCCCAGTACATAAACATGTACTGCATTCTGCATTATATTGTGACAGTGATCAGAAGCATGAATACTTTAGGCCTCTTTTTGCTTTCCATTTGTTCTACAGTAAGAAACGTGAGGCAGTAACAAACAGAACATTGCACAGCATTCTAGGAGGTGTATTTAATCATTACTATTTTTGTAAAAATGTTTAAACAGCAATGTAAGGAATAATAACACGGTATATGGTATGAAAAGTCATGGGTATCCATGCAAAGCTGCATTTGAACCAAACTCCATCTTTATCAAATTACTACTGCTGACTATTTTTTTTTATATTCTCAAAAGGCATTTTCATTTTGACATTTGCCTGTGTCTGGCCTCTGAAAGCCATTTCTACCAGAGGTTCCAAAGGAAGGTGGCTGGAATCCCACAACTAGCAAATACCAGATAATCGCCTTCTGATTATCATTGAACTCAAATTTCCATCAAACTGCTTTAAGCTCCTCAAAATGAAGTCTCTCACCTACCTAGTGCTGCTTTGTTTTTTTTTTAAAAAAAAGCTATTTTAAGTCTGAATATTCTTACAGAGAGATGAATAAGCAATCTTTAAAATATCTTTTTTTTGATTTTGCTCTGCTTTAATTGGAGCACCTATTAAGTATTCAGAGAACTGAACATCGAATGCCAAATGCAGTGATTGATAATTTTTTTGTGAAAATATTTGTGAAATATCTGCAATTTTAAATGTAGCTTAAAGATTCATTGGTTTTGAGATTTGACCTCCTTAGTATAAGCACACTGTTATGGTCGTGTGCATTTCAACCACCTATCAAGCACTGCTTTAATGAATTACCTCTTCTGCTAAGTTGCATTTCAATGAGAACTAGCAATTAAATTTGCTAAGTTTATTTTTCTTTATTATATAATACTAGATAGGTTCCGC
This sequence comes from Pithys albifrons albifrons, assembly GCF_047495875.1. Taxonomy (NCBI): domain Eukaryota; kingdom Metazoa; phylum Chordata; class Aves; order Passeriformes; family Thamnophilidae; genus Pithys; species Pithys albifrons. Next base: position 60,754,443 of record NC_092461.1, on the reverse strand, counting down.
AGCGTGACTGTTTTGTGTTGGTAGAAAATTCTACCAAGTGGAAGGTTTTTGTCTTAACAGATGGCTGCTGACACAAACAAACAACTTTTTTAGTTTCTTTCTCATTCTCTGTATCCTGGATACCTACTGCTGCACTGGTTGTAGGGGTACTGAATCTAGGAACATGATCATTTTAAAAATCTCAGCATATGGGGAAGAACAAACAGAAACAAATGAGCACAAAGCACTGGTATGATGTATTCTGTAAATACTGCAAACACAAAGCCACATTGTAAAATTTTTTTGTTTTACTTAACAGATATTTCCCAGAAATGTATCAGTATTTTATGGGCATGAATTACTTCATCTTGTCCCTAATTATTTCTGGGATCCCCTTAGTATTGCAATGCTAGCTGGAGCTAAGAATCTGGCAACATATAGTTACTGCTGCATATAATACTCCAACACTGATTTTGAAATAATAAATCTAAGTCTAGTTTTGATTATACCACAATATTACATTGGAGCAGCAACTCATGACTCTCCATGTTGCTATTTGAATGTCAGACTTGAAGCAGAATGACTTTATTTCAGTACAGAACTTCATAAAAGTATAAAGGGTCAGTATTTTTTCACATTAATCTTTCAATTAATAAACATGGAAAGCTTCAAAATACTTCACTAATTTAGCACTTGGATTTTTTCCTACTCTAGAAAGAAATGGAAGTGGTCACTGTTGGTCATAAGGGCACTAAAACAAGAACTATTGATGTGCTGCTATTCACTGGTCTGATTTTCTTTTCTACTGGGGAAATAAAATCGATGCCAGCTTATTCTAAAGAGAAAGTAGTCAAAGATGAAATGGAAGATTCATACTGAATTAATACTTAAAAAGCACCAGATACTTAGGCTGAATTTTGTACAGTGTCACAAGTAAAAATTATCTCTTCTATCATTACAAATACATTAAGGGAAAAGCTTCCCATACTAATGCTAGAAAATCAACTAATTTTCCTTGATTTTTCAGGGTACATTTTAAAGCAAAAGTAATTTAATGGCATATGGAGGGCAGTGTCCAGAATGCAGATACAAGAGACTTGTACAGTAATCTGACTGACTATACCAGACTTTAACCGTATCACCTTATTAAACAAAAAAAATTTCAGAAATCTTTAAATGAGCAAGGTATGACAATATTTCAAAATTATTAAATACTATAATGTATAAGACATGATAAAAAAGCTTGTCCCATATATGAAGATGGAAACATATGCAGTATTTGCCTATCTTTTCACCTTATACCACAGTTGACTGTTCTAAACACTTTCTGTAAGAGTCAAGTGTTAAAATTTTAATTAACACTGTAATTACCAATGTAATTTAAAACTGTACTTGCCCACAAAACAGTATCAATGCTCAGCACTAGTTTTTCAAAAGCTAGGCTTGGTATTCTTTGTAACTGAAGGAACATTCAGATGCAACTTCTACTGGCCATCTATCTCATGTTTAATTGGTTCTCTTGAAAAGGTGTTCATATTTTGAGTCTGAGAACTATTAGAAGGTATATTTTTTTCCTTTTCTTTTTGTTGGCAAGTTGCTCTAAGATATAATTTCATAACCTGTCTCCTTAGAGTTACATTGTGCCACCCCTTCTAAAACACACTCAGTACATCTTAGAGCTGTGAATGTCATTGTCCACTTGTAGCTAAAATTTAAAACTACACTGTGAAAAAAACCTGACAGACCAAGGACACATTTTACTATTCCACTTGCTCTTATTCTTTACTTACATATTCTGTGGTTTAACAAATTTGTTGTTATATCAAGATTTTTGCATGCTTTTCAGACTGAAATATTAGGTAAGTATAGACCTAGAAAGAAGACCTCTCAGAAATCAGTGAACATACATACATACATACTATCTTTACTTAGGGTGCTTTGGGCACTGATCTCCCTCTGTGGAACAATAATATGCAACCAATTATTGATATTATTGGAAGAACCATAAATAACTAATTTAAATATACTTAAGTCAAATTAGGCTATAGTCTCTCCATAAGAAAAGCTCTGGCAGGTTTGAAGATTCACAGGGAATTAACAAATCTAGGGAGATTGAAGGAGGCACAGAAATTCAGACTGCCATAGGAAACAATCGAGGGGACACTTGAAGGCCTGGCATAATCACATGCGATGAATGGAGGATCATCGTTTACAATCCACAGTGTTTTTCCCAGAGATTTGAGTGAGTGACAATTTTAATCATCTAAACGCAGCATGACATGTATTACTCATGTTGTGCAAAGCGTTGTACGCAGAAATACTGAGGAACACTGTCAATGCTTATTTTTCTTTTCCCTCCTTAAACCACATCTCCTAATACCACCAATGCATTTTAAAACAACATACTAGGGAAACAAAAAAAAAAAAGAGAGAAAATTATAGTTGCAAAGGGGCCTTGATTATATAGAGTTTGAAAACAAACTGGCAGTTGGCATAGCCTAAAGAATTATTTTCCTATGCTGGTATTCTCTGGCCATCATAAAGGGAGAGCTTTCCTGCAAGTGTTTTAAAGTATGTCAAAGACACAAATGTAAATCACGTTTCCTTATAAAATCATTTCAGATATTCTTCTGGTGTGCAAGTACAGCTCTTGCTCCCAGAGCACAAACACATCTGCAAACATCTGTGACGTTCTGCTCTGCTTCATTCATGAGTACTTTCATTAAAATCAATGCGACTCATACGCTCTGTTCGTATGAACTGCAACATGCAAATTCTGGGGCCATGACAACAGATTTCAGATAACAGGTCTAAAAATCTCACAGTGTGAACTACACACTTCATATGCTCTTCCAAGTCTAAAAATTTAGAGAATTTATCTCTAATAATCAGCATTATATGAAGATTTTTAAAAAATCCAGAAGAAGCCTAAACAAAAAAGGAACTTGAGTTTGAGAAAATAATTTCTAGAATAATTACTGGAATGGCAATTTACTTTTCCAGGAAAAAATAAAATAAATTAAAAAAAGATGGCACTGCAAATGCAGCTACTCTTCTGCTTGTAATTTATTAGCCAAAACAAACATAACAAAATAATGAAAAGTGTATTGTGCAGTGAAACTGAAAACAAAATCCTGACCTCTTTCAGACTTTGGTTTCAGTGGCGTTGTTCTTTTTCTTTAAATCCACAAACACACACCTCAGCTGACTTTGAATATCAGAACCTTCCACACCAGGAAACAATTTTCAGATAGCTACAAATATGTATAAACGAGGGGACAGAAAGGTACAAACTACTGCACATTTCATTCTCTGAAGGAAATGAGTATTACCAGTGTTGCTACATTTTGTAGTTCGGAAAGGAAAAAGAAAGGAGCCCATCTGTAAATGCCTCAATTTCTGCTTTATACAAAAATACTCATCCTCCGACATGATCCTGAAAGTTTGATCTCTTGACAAAATTCCTTGAACAAGCAAAAGCATCAATCAAGAGATCTTGGGTTGGTCCTTTAGTCACATCATGTGAACATTTACCTCTGATTTTGGTAAATTGTTTCTTGCATTTTACCTAAGAACATTGCTCAGAGCTGAAGTCAGCAGCTGTTAAAAAAAATCCAGGAACCCGGTCCTAAAACAGACCAGTTTTCCCCCGTTGCAGTGGAACAAACCTGTTCCATTGTTCCAAGCTGAAGAGCAACTCTGCAGAAGTTGCCAACTTCCACTGTTGCCAACGAGAATACAGCAGTAAAAGATGAATTAAAGACTATCAGGCTTATTTGCCATGCCCAGCGTGAAGCGGCAGAGGCAGGATGGCAATACCTGAGCCCTCGGGCGGTCCAGCCCTCGCTGACCTCACTGATCCCTGACTCCTTGACCGTTCCCGGTTTCGGCAGGAGGGCGGATTGCTCCGTGCCCTCCGCTCGCCTCCCGGGAGCTCAGCCCTGGAACATCTGCTCTGCCGTGCGAAGGGTGTGAGAGGCAGGTCTGTGTCCCTTCACTACACACCTCGTGCTCTGAGCAGTACTCTTTAAACTATGCCATACTGTGGCAAAACCAGGAGCTATTACATGAGGGTGGACCCGAGTTTCATTGATTTTACGCAAGCTGCGTACCCGCTCCATTACCCCCAGCCTCCTGTTTACAAGCCGAGCGCACTGAGCCGCCGCGGCCAGCACAGCAGCGCGGCTCAACAAGGGCTCTATTATCAAGTTCCTGCGGTTTCCCCATGACCACGGTGCCCAGGGGGCGAGGCTCGCCCGCCTTTGCCCGCTCCCGAGACAAGCGCGGCCGCCCCGGCCATCGCCATCGCCACCGCGGGCGGGGGACCACGCAAGCCGCCTGCAGGCGGCCGTGATACGGATTTCTATTTCTGCCAGCTGGCCGGAGAAAGCGCCGAGCCTGGGGAGCACAGCCCGCCCGGAGCGCAGCCGGGGCCGGGCGCGTCCTCATGGAGCGGGGCGGGGCGGGTGCCAGGCACCTGTGGCGCTCCCTGGCCGCCAGCGCAGCCTCTGGGGCGGCGAGGGCACGGCGCCGGGAGAGGCGCAGTCCCGCGGGCAGGCGCAAGAGGCGAGACCCGAGAGCGCGGAAGTGGCGGAGGTGGCTGGAGGGGCCCACCCCGCGGGCGCGCCCCCCACCCGCCTCCGTCGCGGTTGCGCGGGGCGCCCCCCGCCGGCGCCCACCTCCGTCGCCGTAGGTCTCCACACCGTATCCGTCCTGCAGCCCGTTGCTCCAGGTGCCCTCGTAGCGCGCCGGCGTGCTGAGGCTCTGCCGCACCCCGTAGCGCCCCTTGAAGCCGTGGGACCACTCGCCGCGGTACATCCACCTGCCTTTCGTCTCCACGCCCAGACCGTGGCGCTTGCCTTGCGCCCAGTAGCCCAGGTAGGTGTTGCCGCTGGGCCAGGTGTAGCCACCCGCCACCTCGAAGCCGTGGGACCAAGAACCGGCGTACTCGCCCTGCCCCTTGGGCCCGGTGCAGATGCCGTGCCCATGGGCTTTCCCGTCCTCCCAGCCGCCGCAGTAGGTGCCGCCATCGTCGAAGTCGAACCGGCCGCCCGTCATCCAGGGCAGCGGGGCGAGCGCGGCGCCACCGCCGCCTCCCGCCCGCCTTCCCTTCCCTGCTCGCCTGCCTTGCCTTGCCTTGCCTTCCTTCCCCTCCCGCCCGCCGGCAGCCTCGGCGCTCCCCGCAACTGCGAGCGCTCCGCCGGCCGGCCGCCCGCGCCCAGCCCCGCCGCAGCCCCGCGGCGCCGAGCGGCGCCCGCCCCCCGCTCCTCCCTGCCCGCCCCTCCGCGCCCGCCCGGGCCCGCCCCCCCCTCCGCTGTGGCCGCTGCCGCGGGGCAGGTGCGCGCCCCTGGGGCAGGCCGGGGGTTGCGGCCGCCACCGCCCCGCTTGGGTGGGCTCGTCTCCCGGGAGCGAAGGCGGCTGCCCCCGAGAGAGTTGTCCGTGTGCCCTCCGCTCTCGGGAAGATGCCCCCCGATGGTCGGGGGCGCGCGTGTCCCGGGGCGGGGCGGGGCGGGGCCAGGCGAGGCCGGGAGCGCGCAAGCCGGGCCGGGTCCCCGAGGTGCCCGGGGGGCGGTGGCGGCTCCGGCTGCACGCCCTGGCCGGCACGACCCGGCACCTGCCTCGGCGCTGCCGCCTTCTCGAACAGGTTGCTGCTCCACCTGCTAGCACCTGCAACAAGTAGGCGAAAGAGAGGGCTTTCGAGTGCTACTTGTGATTCTTGGTTTTTTTTTTTGTTTTGTTGGTTGCTTTTTTTTTTTTTAAATTTACTTTTTACTTTCCCTGAGTTTGAAGACTAGCTTTCAGCTGGAGTTGTTCATGCAGGGCACAGTCGCGTTGTGGTTTTCCAAACCACACGCGTAGCCCACCATGTTCCACAAGTGGAGAAACAAGGGGCGCAAGGAATATGAATGGTATCGAGGCCCTTCAGGGACAGCGCTGCTGGGAACTTCGCAGGGAGTCTCTCATTGTGTCATGAGCCTCACGGCCAACGGGTGACTGAAGGGCTCTAAATCCTGTCAAGTCCTCATTGCCAGATATTTGATAATCAGATAAAAATATAAAAGCGAATGACAGGAGAAACATGAAGAGTAGAAACAGTAGAGAGATTAGCAGAGAAGGGATTGAAAGCTGCTGTCGTAGGGCACCTTAGCTTTTTTATTTCACAGTTACAGTCCAGGACTGGAAGAAAATCTGAAATAAAATGTTCCTCTTCAATGGGGTTTTGTTAAAAGCATGTATCATGCTTGTCAGTCATGGGGAGTGGTACTATCTGGACACAGGTGATTTGGAAAAGTGGAGAAATAGCAATGGCTATGTTAGTAGTAATGAGTAAAAGCAGAAACATGATTGTAAGTGAAAGATTTGAACACAAACCAGAAGTTGAAACAGCTAAAGTTCAGAAATCTATGCCAAATTCAGCCCAGTTCTAAGTGGTTTTGACTTAAATAAAATTAAAATTCTGCACATACTAAACACACCCATTTAACTTGGATATGATGCCCAAAAAGGCAGAACAAACTGTTTAGAGACAAAGTTTTAGTCCATAAACAGCAAGGTATTTATTAAGACAACGTTGGGAAGCCCCCGACTAGCGTCGGACAAAGAGCTTCAAAATCTACAGTGAGAAGCTACAATATTTATACATTTTGGTGAGGGATTACAGTATTCTTACATACATATTCATGCATAATTATAATATTGCAATATAATATTCATAGCAGGCGGAGTTGGGGCGGAGCTGTCCATTTTGAGGAATATTATGAGGGGAGATCCTGTTACTTCATCAGGTGGTGGTTGCATTCTTGCTCCTCATCCTCATGAACTCTGTATGATCTTGCAGTGGGTTTTGCCAACTATGGTGTTCTGGTTTCTTTCTTGGGATTAACCTGTCAATTTGTTGTTTAGCTAAGCACAGGTCTACGCTAATTGGATCGTTAATTATGACTCCACTGAAGGTTAAACCTTATCTCTTGGAAACTCCCATGAAAGTTGGGTGCTCTTTGTAAAATCCCCTAAGTTCTGGCTTTTCTCTACTTCAGATAAATATTCAGTCTTTGTTCTTAACAGCACACTGTTCTGTGTACATTTTTACACCATGCTTATACAGTTCAGTGCCAAGGTATCTCTGCTCTTTCTAGGGGAGAGTTGAGCACCAAAACTGATATATCCCCTGTTGTCTTCTCTCATCATAAGAAGTGTGTGCTATAAAGCCTTGTTTCTGTTCCAGTAAGAAGATTTTTAGTTCTGGTTGCACATGCATAAGTAGAAGACTCTGCTCACACGTTTGGACGCATACATCAAGCAGAAAAGACCTTATGAAAGACTTGAGCCTTGTCCATGAGAAGATGGGAAAGATTTCAATGCTCCTTTGTGCCCAGGAAATTTTGTTCCGTAGTTTGGAGTGTAGAAAACCATACAGGAATGCTGCTTCTGTAGCACAGGCACACAGTCTTTCACATGTCTTTGCACAAGGCTGTGTAGTGTGCTGAAGTTAAGGACTGAGACTTTCATTACAATTTGAGATTTTTGGAAAGCTGTTACTGAGAATGGAGGGGAAGTCTGAAAAGGTTGCAGTGGATGGGGTTGCTGAATAAGATATAGTGCAGTATCCTCTTAGTATTGTTTGAGCTCCTCAGGTTTTATACCCTATATGCCTTGCATTTCTTACTCAAGGAAGAGATTAGAAACAATAGTTGTGACAAAATGCAGGCTTTACGTTTTTACTATTTTCACTCTACTAATCTCTCCTATCTGTTTTCTTTCTTTTGACACAAGATAAAGCCCTGTCATGTTTCAACAGGATTTAAGAAGAGTGAGATACTTTATATGGGTGTGGGGAACTAACTCTTGGAAGTCACCATGCAAAATAGCTGATATTGGTAATACAATTAACTAATCATTGAGGGGCCCTGTTTATAACTGCATGCTATTATATGAGCAGATTTTTATGAAGTACATGAGTTGTTGTGGTTGAACTGAAGCTGCTGAGCTCTGGGTTTGTCTGTTGGGGGGGTACTATTGCTTTACACAGTGTTTCTGGGTGCTGTGTGCACAACGGAGGTGTAAAGCCACTATTGCCTTACATGACATTTCTGCACCCCGTGCACAGCAGTGACACAACCAGCATGGAGGGGAGCCGAGGTGAGGAGTGATGATGGGTTAGCAAGTCCAGACAGTGCTTCTGCAACTCGGCAGTAGTAGAGGTGGGTCTGATGAGGGAGTGTGAGATTCTCACAGCCCCTCTGTGGATATGAACTGCTTCTCTGAAGAAGCAGCTGTGTCTGGCTGCCCGATGGCCTAGATGATCAAATCACCGTTGTGTAAGTCCCTTGCCAACCTGGGTATCACTTTTGGCTCAGTATCGGTGAATTACTTGATTTACTGCCATTTCCAACTCAATAGTTATACCAGTGAATAGCTGGATTTGCTGTTGTAATGACATGGGTAATTGCACTACTGATGTGTATGTGTTACTGTACTGTCACTTAATGATAAATTGTTTATCCTTAAAGCTGTTGAGCTAATGTCTTATTATGGTATCGCAAACCTATAACTAACTGTGGCTGCCTTACGTTCTTACATCTGTACAGTAGAAGATGTTGTAATGTTCCATAAATGAAATAGGCATCTGCCTATTAGTCCTTTGTTTTACCCCCTTTTATTTTTCTTCTGTTACCACATGTGTGTCAGTGGGTACAATTTTAGTGACCTGCAAATGATGCTAAAATCAATGATAATTTTGCATGTGGTTTATATTTCCAGGTGTATTCATTCAACGGAAGTAATCAATCTAAATGAACTTGACACTTGATGACAAGATGAATTAATCACTGACAGCCTTCTTTTGTTATATTTTCAGCAGGGGATAAATTTTGATCGATGTGAGAATAGACGTACCTTGCAGAGAACTCTTAGCACCACTCAGCCAGGTCTTGATAATGTAAGAAGCCACAGGTATCTCATTGCTGATAAGGCTGTAGATTTATTATTTAGTTCTTTGGGGGTTTTTTGCTGACAGAAAGCCTCAACTTTAGTTCATGCTACTTTGTGTTTACTTCTGGCCACAGTGCAATGTTCATGGCCATTCTTTACCACATATGTGTAAAATACCTTAGATCCAAAATTTTGTTTCCTTTCCTTCTGCTCACTGTTAAGTTAAAAATTATTCTACAACTCCATAGATACAGGAAATAAGCCTTTATAGATATATGAATGAGTTTATCTTTTTTTATCCAATATAGATAGAATTGCTTCTACTATTTTTTAATCTACATTATAAGAGTTCTTTTCTGAAGTCTTTCATACATGTAATACTCAGAAAATACAAGGGCCAGGTGCAGTTTATTTATCATTTACAAAAAAGTCATCACAGCACTAGGTCTGATGACACTATATGCATGCAAAACATGAGTGCCTGATGACACAGTATATATGCAAAAGCTGTGCTGCAGGGTTATATGTAAAAAGGCCCTTGGTATAGGGATGGTAGATGCAGCAGGTGAAGATACACTAACTTTAGGGATTTATTATTAACTGGATACAAAACTGCTGAGTTTAAACTATTAGTCTGTAGATATCTGATGCATGAATAAAATTCTTGCCATTAAAAGCCTGATTCAGCAGGGAATTACTTTAAGTACTTTAGTAATCCCATTTACTTAAGTGGGACTACACATGAGCTTTAAATTAAACATCTTCAAAATATCTGTGCTCAAATAAAGCAAAGCTCTGAAGAATGTTCTCAAATGCTTTGCAGAATGGAGGCAGGATGCTTAACTGATGAGCTCCATGGGCTGCACACATTGTATTGGAGGAGTTCACAGACAGAACTGCTGAGTGGGAGGCAGAAATAGAGAAGTAAAGGTAGTACAAAAGTCACAGTGTAGAAATTTCAAAGGCAAAATACTCTTTCCTGGCTCCATATGAATAGCCACAACTTTTATGCCAATTTTTATGTCTGAAGTCTGAATTAAAGTTTGAAAACATAGTTCTGTATAACTTTAACACAAATTATGTTGTTTGACTTGTAGAATAGGAACATACCACATTTTCCTAAAATACTGTAAATCTACACAAGTTAGTGTAAATACTGAAATAGTAGCTCTACAGGGATTTTTTCAAAAATATTGCTGTAATGTTTGAGAAATGTTGTGTTATGAATCTGGTCTCCTAGATGCATCTGTAAGTGTCAATTCTACCTTGCAATTGATGCTGGGACCTAGCCAGTAACACAGGATATTTAATTCCAGAGATATTGTGCTTACTCAGTGAATACTGTTATTATTTTCTTTGCAAAAGTGCTGATAAAGCTTATAAAAACAAAAATACAGATCTTTTTCTAACTTGAAAACAAAATGAGCATGTTCTGTACCCGGACTTCTATTTTCAACATGGTTCCAAGCAACTGAATTAGATTTTAAATGAAAATGCAGTTTATTGTTTTAAGAAAATGTAGCATTTACGTTGATCACCTTTGTCTCTGAAGTAATTTTAGCAGTGACAGTACTGTCCATACAAATAAGATACAGTATATTGGATTTTTTTTATGTATAAAGGTACTATGATATTTTATAATGGTGAAAAAAATAAAAAATACTGTTTATGGATCTTGTCAACATTTAGAGTTTTGTTGCTAGGTGTTTTGGATTTTTTATACATGTCTACAAAGCAAAAGTAAGTGCATCACAATACCTTAATCCACTGTAAAGAAAAAAACTAACTCCAAATGTGTTTGATTTTATAACACTTGATTTGAAGAAAAGTGTCATATCATAATGATTGTCCTAAATTAGGACTCAAATTAAATAGATGGAAAAGATCTACAAAATAAGATTTATCCCCAGCAAGTTTTTCCTAAATGGTGATAGGAGTTCTGCAACTGCTGCAATTGAAGTGTTACTTCCTCAGGGAAGATGGGAAGAGTTTATGGCTTTCCTTTTTGCAGCAAATTTCTAAGTCTGGAGATGGCTTGTGCTGTCTTGCTCAAGTCCTTTTCTTTAGCAAAGCAGGTTCTATCTATCATTATTTTCTCCTAGACCTTATGATTGTCACAGTTGCTTTTGTCTGGACTTTCTCCAATGACGTTATGTAGTTGCTAATTTTTCTGACTTTGAAAACAAAGCACACTATTTAGCTAATATTGTGTCATATTAAAGTAGCATAATTTTGTGTGACTCTCAAGTGACATTACTCTTTTACCCTGGTGCCAGGAATCAGCAGTGTGATGATTCCATTCCCCACACAACAAGATGATGTGTAACAACTCATCTTCAGTGCATGATTTGCTGTTGTCCTAATCCTTTCCCACAGAATATTGTTTAACTTGTTGCTTCCCACTTTGTATTAGTGAAGTTTCACTCAGCAGGTTTTCATTAACACACTCTTTCCCCCCTGCTTAAGATTATGTTTCCGAGTGAAGTCTGAATTTTAATCCTGTATTGCACCTCCTCCTGGGTTTTTAACAGTTTGCACATTTGCATATAGGATAACTGAACTCTTCCAAGATCAAACTTACTAATGAACATACTGAATATTAAAGAATTTTGTACAGATTTAGCATTTCATACACCCTTCAGGCATGGGACTTAATAACCATTACTTAGTAACTGTAAACAATGTGAGGCTCTTACAGCTTTGCCTTGATTGCCTTTAAGGAAAATCAGCAGCTTTGCTGAAATCAAAATACGTAACATCTCTTTTAGTGAAGGCTGAAACAAAAAAGCTTTTAACATTTTGGTTTATCTCACCAGTGCGTCTGAAAGCTTTCCCTCCCCACTGAGCAGCAGCACAGCCCTTCTCTTTGCCTTTCTCCTCCTCCTCTAGGGCTGTCTCAGTTTCCTTTTCTGGTCCTAACCAAGACTTGTTCTGTGATTTGGCCTTTCTTATTTTGCTCCTACGTACTTGCACTCTTCCCTAAAATTCATCCTTTAGTAATTTGACCTACTTTTTACTTGCGTACACTTCCTTCTAGTGTTTCAGGATCATTGAAGGGCTCTCAATTTAGTCAACTTTATCTTTGTGATACTCATCGGATTTTTCCTTCACACTGAGGTAGTTTTTGTTTATGCCCTTCACATTATTTCTGTAAGAAAACAGATTGCTCTCTTTGGAGTTGATAATAAAATAAAACATACTAGAGAGCAAATCTTAAGTTTGTGGTTTTTACAGCACACTCTTGGCTGACACTGGCTTGAGATATCCTCATGTCCCCAGCCCTCCATGGTGCCAGCACAACTGCTTCTTCAGTGAGATGTCATTTGGATCAGGGAACCAATCCAGCTTAAAAATAATCCAGCAAAAAGATTTATTTTTATTTTGCTCTTAAAGCTGAATCCTTTGCTCTGTTTGCAGAGCATCTGTACAAAACAATTGCCCTAATGCAATTGAAAGCAGACAGAAAAGCTGACAGCTTTACTGCTCACCTTTTTCGTTTTTAATTCCATTCTCTTTTTCTAGGAATTACAAATAATGTTTCTCATAATCTTTCACCCAAGTTGCCCTTAGTCTTGTAGTTTCAGTCAGTTTACTCTGCACCGATTAAAAAGAAAAGATATTCCAGATTTCATGCAATCACTTTACCTGCTCAGTAACAAAACTTTTCCCTGTACAATGGCCTTCCAGTATCCAAAGGGATTCTACAAGAAACATGGAGAGAGACTATTTAAAGGGCATGTAGTGACAGGACAATGGGGAATGGCTCCAAACTGAAAGAGAGTAGGTTTAGACTAGATATTAGGAAGAAATTCTTTACTTTGAGGGTGGTGACGCACCAGAACAGGTTGCCCAAAGAATCTGTGGATGCCCTGTCTGTAGAAGTGTTCAAGGCCAAGTTGTATAGGGCTATGAGCAACCTGGTCTAGTGGAAGGTGTCCCTGCCCATGGCAGGGGGGTTGGAAGTAGATGATCTTTGACATCCCTTACTACCCAAACCATTCTATGATTCTATGTTTCTATCCTGTAAAGACCCTGCAGAACCTTCCCAACAGACCCCTTAGTTGCTAAAAACCCCATCTTCACCCTGTTCTTTTCTTTGAAGAAATAGCAGCAACACCCAAAGCTCTTGAATCCTGCATTGCTGTGTCCTACAGATTTCCCGGTACCTGAGGAGGTCCAAGATCTCACTGAAACTTTTCTAGTTGTTTAGAGGGTTTTTATTAGCTCTCACATTAGGTAAGAATTGGGTTGCTTAATATTTGTTAGTGGTGTGCAAAACATTTCTGTTATGATTAGATGTGTATTTTGTGGCTTTGCTTTGTTTCAAATTGTAGGAATGTCATACCTTTGAGATCTTAATTCCACTGGCAATTTGCATGTAAATTAGCTAGGGAGTTAAATAATTTTCATACATGCTGCTTTAATACCATAGGAAAAAATGTTCAGCAGCCTTACTGCTCACCATGGTGCTATTTTTCTGAATACCATTATTGAGAGCCACTTATATCTTCCCAGAAATCTAGGCCTTTTGCCATGCTTTAGGCCACCTATTAATTGAAAATCCTCCTTCATTAGTTAGCATTTTCATCACCAGTGATTACAGACCTTCACAGAGGTTTTGGTAAAGGGAATTTCTTCATCAGACAGACAATCCCAGCTCTGTGGTTTCCATCTCCTGACTCCAGGGAAGAAGACCAGAGGCTTGTGGGTCACAGTGCGAGACCTTTGCAATGGTGAGTGCACCTCAAGAAGGCATCCATGATAACTTCTGTAGGGATCACAGCTGCTCCCTGGACCTAGCAGCTCCTTATGATCTGCCTTGATTTTATCTGGCAGATTTTATCAGACATAGCATGAGGCCATATGTCTGTCTGCATTCATACCTAATTTTGTCTTAACATGGGGGTCTGTGTCGTGACTTTGTTTTTTTCTTATAAAAAAATGAATATGCCTTTTTTAATTTAAAGGTGATAAAATAATGTTAAAATAGCAATTAGATATAATATTTCTAATTTTGAAAGACATGTTGATGGCCATGGCTAATGTCAGACTCTTGTTTTGCCATACTGAAGAAGAACAAACAGCTGTTGGATTTCATCAGTAAATTAGAGTTGGTGCTTCTTCATACCTCAGATAATTGGTTAACTGTTCTTCTGAGTGAAACCATTTGTAAAATTGATTGAAAATCATTATCTTCCTAAATATGACAATGTTTGGGTTTTTTTCTTCAGATGATGATGGAGAAAAGGCAAATGCTACCAGATGTGAAAAAGCTGAGGATTTTGCTCTTTGATGATGAATATAATATGGATAGTTTTATGACACTTTTGAGATATGTTTCTATTAACAGAGTCTGCAATAGAGGAATTGAGCTTTAGAGGACACAACTGCAGGGCTAAGCAGGCTGTACTGCAAACACTACTAATAGAAAGCCACTCCCTCAATCTGCTTAAACTTTGGTGAGGATAATGCGGCTTACTCTAACTGATTTTTGATAAAACAGTAAAAGACCAACAGATGCTTGTTATGCCTGAGTGAATAAGTGCACCCTATTCATAGTTTATTCTGCTTATCCAGGAATATCTGTCCCAGGGAAGAAAATTGTTCTCACCACTGCTAACACACAAGTCAAACACCTAAATATGTTTTGGTGTTTAATGATGGTTTTTTACATGAAAAAATACAGCAAGGGTTGCTGCATCATAATCAGCCTAACCAATGAATTAAACCTCCCAGCTGGTGTGACATTTAATTTATTCTTGATTTGCTTCTGTTCTGTTGGCTTTTTAAGTGCTCACAACATAATGTCATGATGTTTTGATATGAAGAAACCTGTTCACCATGTGGATTACGGTATCAGCTCCTTTTGCATCTTGATATCCAGCTTTCTTAGCAAATGCACTTAATATCACTTTGCTGCAAAATACTTTTCTATTTGTCCACTGAAATTTCAGCTTAAAAGACTAAATTCTGCTCTTTGGAAGACACAGCCACCAGTGCAGAATTTTGAGTGGTTCTCTCTGTATTCTGCAGGTGCAGTAAAGCTTTTATACTGTTATTTTGGTGAAGACATGCAAACTCTTGCTTGCAGCTCTGCATGTGAATATGTTATGTATACCTGTGCTTCTGGCAAGTACAAGACAGACATTGGACAAATTAGTATTTACATTTTTTTTTCTAAAGGCAAACTATGTGATTGGGAGAGTTTTGAGCCTTAGTTTTGTTTAAAAGTAATTTTTTTTTTAAAGTAGAGAACATGTCATTCCAGGTGTGGAGTCTAAACCAGGTTTCCTACTGCTCTTTGTTTCGAAGTATCATCCTTTAGTAACTGCAATTGTCACAGTAAATAAAATCCTTTTACGTAGAAGTTTATGATCTTGTACAAAAAGTCCTTTATGAAAAGGTATCTGTTGTAGTTTGGGATTATTATGTAAATTCTCTCCCCTGCCACTTAACTGCCCAGGCCAGCAGTTAACAAAAGAAGTAGTTAACTGTTGATCACTTGGGTGGGGGCAGGTTTGTCTCTTTTGTTGTTTTTTTTTTTTTATATTCTTTCCAGTCTTGGATCGGTGGAACGCGAGAGTGGGGGCTCCGAGGAGGCAGGCTGCCCTGCTGGTTACTGCTGGGGCTTTTCTGGCTGTCTCACTGCCGCTGTACTCGGACTGCTTTTCTGGCCACGCGGCTGCTGCTGCCTACCCCTGACTGCTTTTCTGGCCACGCTGCTGCTGCTGTCTGCCTTGGATTTGCTTCTGGTTGCTCGTACCCGTCTGCTTCTTGGACGGGGAACACAGGAGGAAGAGACTGAGTCCATCTGAAAGCCCACTGCTCGTCTATCTCGCTGGAAAGGGACTGAAACTCACTCTGCAGCCAGCGGGCTGTGACATTGACACTTAAGTATAACTTTTCCTCCCGGAGGAAAACCTGCTGAGTTTTTGTTGTTTGTTTTTTTTTCTTGTGGTGTTGGGGAATTGGGTTGCACTAGTCTGTTTACATATATATATATATATAGCAGTTATCCTTCTTGTATTAAAATTCCTTTTCTTAAATTTGATAAAGAGTGGTGTGATTATCGTGGAGGAGGCCCCTCCCCTGCTTGTGGGTAAACATTTTGGTTTTTTCCCCTCAAACCAAGACATTTCTTGGCGCCCAACGTGGGGCAGCTTGTAAACAAAGAAGGATAACTGCTGTTTTGTGGCAACATGTGGGTCTTGAGTTTAGGGTTCATCAGGACTATCCTGTATAATATATTGGCCTTTTGTTGGTACAAATTCATGCCAAAAGGAGCGGCAGGTTTAAGTCTTATCAACAAATCAATGAGTAAAACTAAAATAGTGGCAATTATTATTGAGTTCTTACTCTGGATTTATGGTGCCATGAATTCGATGCCTTTGGATGTCATGTGGGTGGTGTTCTTCAGGCTGTTTTCCTGCTATAACCTAAGCTGCTACCTCTGGGGATTCAGTGATAATAGTACGGACCCTTGGGAAGGAACAAAGGGGAATTTTTTCTCCCAACCCTTTGTCCATTCCCCATGCAAGTCTGCTACAACAGCTTTTGAGATGTTTAAATTCTCCCTGGATGCCAGAGATATCTTGCTCTTTATGGTTTTTCTGCAAGGTTGTATCCCTGTGGCCTACAGTATGTTTGAAGGTAGGGCCAGGGTTTTTCGAGAACGCATTCAGAAGCCTAGCCCAGTGAAGGGGGAAAAGCAAGAGAATAAATGCAGTTTTTATCTGACAAAACTTTGAATCAGATTTTATTTTTAACAGCTGGTTGCATATTTGAAAAATTGATCCAAATTAAATATTTAAAAAATGTTAGCCATTTCTTAAAATTTATGATACCAGCATTTCCCTATTATTATTAAGAACAGGTTGCCACTCATGCTGAATTGTTGAAATATTACAGTTCTGTGTATAGCTCCTGACTTCTAGACAGGCAGATCAAGCACTTTCTTCTACAGGAGAGGTGGATTTTAGTTTATGGTGGTAATTTACATTGACTATGTGACCCCTGTCAGAACTGGAAAGAGACATCAACTCTCCTGGAAACAGACCTTTCATATTAGTATCTATTTACAAAATCAGGCACTATGCAACTCTGTGATTCTCCAGTTTTAGTGCTGAAGATTTATTTGTATAGGCCTAAGGGAAGGAAAAAAAAAGTGATCTTTTCTGTGCCTTGTGTTATCAGTGGCATATTCCTAGAATTAAGAAAAGAATATTAATATTGACAAAATGATAACACTTCAAGTGTGAAAAATATGCATGTCATTTTAATCTGAAATTTTGTTAGATTTTTAATTTGTTTGGCGCTTTTTTTCTCCTTTTGTTTTCAAAATGTAGCACAGATCTGGTTGGGTTCAGTCAATCACTGGATGTGCCTGGCTCATTCTGCTGGCTACCAAGTAAGTTTCAGTTTGTAAACTACTTGCCTGATTTTGGAAGAGATGATCCTGTGTGTGTGATTCCTTCAAGAAATGCAGTATTTCCCCTCCTATTTTCACAGGTTTTGGGAGACACAGCTGCTGTGCCCGTTTGCAGTTGTTGTGCAGAGCTGGAGCTACTGTGTTAAGATTTAATTTATGGGGACAAATAAGCTTGTGCCCCCATGCTAATTTGAATTATTTTATGAAGTAATTTTTATTTATCTTCTTATGGTTTTATTTTTTAAAAAAATGTAGCCTAAGAATATAATCTTACCTAGAGTACAAGTTGCTTAAGACGATTATTGAAATAGGACTGTGTGTGTATGCACGATCAAGTTGTTAAAATGGAAGTCTTCAATATGCAAGTAAGCTTGCTACTAGTAAATTTTATTTTATTTCATTCTGTCATTCTCAGAGTGAGTGTTGAAAGACAAATGGGAAAGTGTTGCTCAGCCAGAGGGGAGAAGCACGTCATACAGCCCCCAGAATAGCATCGGCTGTAAATATGGTCATGCTGTTCTTCCCCGAGATAGACCCAGATCACATTCGTAGCACCCACCAGGTCTGCTGGTTACCAGACGTTCAGGGCCTTTGATGAAACATTTACAAATGCAGCTGCGGTTCTGAGGCATCTTCTGCCGGCAGCGAAGAAGCTGACATCAAGAAAACCGGAGGAAATGGGATCACAAGGCAGGGAGTTCAAACAAAATGCAGTTTAGGAGGAATACAAATTTAATCAAAGTTAAAATACTGCACCAAAATATGAACTGTGTACTTTTGATACTTCCTTTTCATGTTAACTTACATTTTCCAGGGACTTAGAACCATTAAAGCTTTTGTAAAGGAGGAAAGGTGAACTGAAAAATAGCTCTTTGTTCAACTGTTTTAGGTCATATACTATGTCAAAACTGGAATTAAAATGTATTGTAAAGTGAAGTCAGAGAGGCTGAGATTAAAAAGTTTTTTCCTGTTCCAGTTATTTCTCACTTTGTGCAATATATTGAAATGAAATAAGGTAGCCCTGAAGGTCTGTGGCAGTGGCCTATCTAGCATGTTAGAAGGAAAATTTTAATTATTCAAGGCCAAGAAAAAAATGTTAATTTCTTCATGTTGAAAAGATGGATTATCCTCTCTGGGCCAAGAGAATGTTCTCACTTCCTTGTCCCTAAGCTCTGTTCATACTGACTTGTATTAATATAGCTTCTATGCTTTTATAATGTTTATATTTTGCTCTGAGGACTGTAACACACTGGTCAAATTCTGCTTTTGTATTCTGGCCACTGGACTTGACAGGGCACTACAGGAATTAAGCCAAGGCATTGCATCGTCCTCCACCCCCCTGCAGTTTGAGCGTCTCTAAAATTCGAAAAGCTCGCTTCAGCTTCTGCAGCTTCTCTCCTCTGGTTTTGTCTCCACACCGGTGAATTAGCCAGGGTGTTAGTGGAAAGGGTTTGTTATTTCAGACACATACCATCGCCTGCTGCCCTCACTTCTCCCCTGCACTTGCACAGGGCATGGAGACAACTTCATACTTTCATTTGTATCAGTTACATGCAGGGGATTTAAATTCACCCCTTTCTCTGTATAGTGCTTTTTTTCCCTTTCTCCCCCCTCCCCCCAGACAACTCAGTAAATGTTAAATAGCAAGTATTACTGCCTTCAGCTGGCACTAATAAGCTACCGCTTTTTTTTTATTTAAGAAAATCTCATTGACATTTCTTTAAATGTGAAGAGGGAAGTATGTTTTCAGAGCAGTAGCTCTGGAGTTTGTTCTCTATTTGTGAGTGACATTATGCAATTGAGAAAAAATCATGCCAGCATGTTTCAGTCGGTGCCAAAAGAACATAGATAGCGATTCAGTGCCCAGATCTATTGCTGCCCAAAACTGTATCTTGTCCTATTTATATTTTCACAAATTATGGTCTTGCTTACAGGAGGACTTAGGTGAATATTGTGTTTGCATGATATTTGATAATGAATTTGACCAGCCATTTTACATTCTGCTGTTCTTTTATTTCAAGCATTGAAAATTTAAGGTTTTAAGTAGCATAGATAATTTTTAACAAGTCAAAGAATCCCAGTTTCTTATATTTTCATTACTTGTGTTGGAGTTAACTTTATTCAAAATACGTCTGGGTGCCACAAAATACCTTTGTCTACAAAACAAGGGAGTTGATCATTGGTATTCAGGACACCTAAATCATAAATAGCGGTTTACTCTTAAACACCTAAACTGTGGTTAAGAAAGAAAGAGTGCAGCTGAAAATAATGATTTAAAGCGGAATCTCTTTGGATCAGGACTCAAATTAGGGAGTTACGAATTGGTGTCAACTAACAGTCCAATTCTTTTGGGCGTTTTCATCAACTCAAAGAACAATTATCAATAAAAAGCAGAATAGCAATTTTGTTACTTTTTAGAAAAACAGGACAAGGTGTTTTGTCCTAAAGACCTAACCAAATAGTATTCTGAAGACCTAATAAAATAGTATCCTAATGTCTGCCTGGAGAGGATGGAAGTTGTGTAATAGGAACTCTGAGTCTCCCTTTTCAAGCATAGAAATGAGACCTGTGGTTACAGGAAGTCATGCATATGGAGGGCCTGCCGCTGGGAAATCTCAGGAATAAAAATTCCAGTTGGCTCTACAGATGTTGTGAGAAGTGGATCTTAACAAAAATTTCTTCAGTTCTCAAAATTCAGTAAATGGACCATTATAAATTAATTTTTGTTTTTGCTGTACTATAATTTGAAAAGACAATGCAATAGTGATGCATAAATTATGTGATTTAGATTGGCGGAAAAAAGTGTGAGCCAGAGAAAATATTCTACTCACACTTATGGCCCCCATTGCTCCATGAGAAATCATGAGCCAGGTTATCCAGACATCGCAGATTTTTCTCTGGTGTCGAGGCCGTGGATGGCCCAGGACAGAACAACCTTTATCCCTGCTGCTGTGCTGGCACAAAGTGCTCTGGGACAGAGGGTGACCTCAACTTTTCAAAGCACCTTCTTTTTTGTCTGACTATCTCATGAAGTGAGATTTCAAGGAAGCTAATTGAAATTTTTTGTCTGTTCCTGTCTGGTTATTTAGTCCAGCTTGCATAAAGGTAATGAGCAAACAGCAAGAATTAAGGATGAAGAAATAAGAATTTCCTTATTTAAACAAGAGCTGTATTTCTGTGTTGCCTTAATGATTAATGCTGTTAAAAGAAATAGCTCTTCCTTTAGTGGCAGCTATTTTTTTGCTTGCCAACGAAAATGTTTGGAAGTGCATGATTATGCTTTGAAGTATCTTAAAGCTATTTTTATGAGCAGTTGGCTAGGAAAATATTAAATGTTTAGTTTAAACTTATTTGGAAGTTAACTGATCAAAGTTTTCACAAGGTTTTCAAGGATTCTTAGAGATTTTTAAAAATTAACAAATTTTGGGATTGTTTCAGGAATGGAAAGCATCTGATTTCTCTAACTTTTAAGGATTTTTTTAAAAAAAGTTTTCCAGTCAAAGAAAATATTGCATGAGACTTCAAAAGACATTTTACTAAATTGTACTTAACCCCTTAGAATTCTAAAGCTTTCTGTGTTGGGCTGTCACCCCAGTTGCTGAATATTTGTATTTTGCAGTGTAATTTTAGTAGAATTTGAACCTGCTTAAGATCTGATAGAGGACCAGTTGAAGTCAGTACAAATCACCTCTCTAACTTTGGTGGACTTTGTTTCAGCATCTGTCTGATCTATTTTACTAGCTCAAAGTTGTATGCTCTGGTTTTGGCCACAGGCAATAGGTGGAAGGTACTATTTTTAACAGTCATTGTTTCTGTTGTGGCAATATGTGAATTTTAATGGGCAGGCAGAACCCAACATGCGAGAAACCCAACATGCTGTGCAAACAAACTGTCTTCACTGTTAGATTAAAACCAGTATGAAAATCAGCACTGGGATGCTACGCACAGAAGTACAGAGCACAGGAGAACTTTTTAGTAGAATTTTCACTTGCGTGAGTTACTCATCGAAGTTAATGTGTGGGATGATGAAGCATATGATGATACAGAATTGTTCCTAAAAGCTCTGTAATTGTCAGAGTTCATGACCCAGCATTTTACACCTGTGCAGAGAGACAACAGACCTAGATAAGTATATAAAAACATGTTTTAGATATTTTTATTTTGGATAATATATTAGATTTTGTAATGAAGATGCTGTTTCTATAAAAGCTTGAGGAATGATAGACTGGATAAAACTTTAATGTTAGCATATAGATTTTAAGGTTGACAGCTAAGTGTTAAAGGTTCAAATAAAGGAAGGTGGTGTTGGGAGGAGTCCCTCAGAAAATTTTTCTCACCCTACCAACACAAAAGATTTGGGCGTTGAAGTACCAGGACTGAGGACAAAAGAGTGGCTGATGACTTTAGATTCCAACTGAATGGTGGGGTGAAGGTGAGAAACAGAACCCCAGCACCTGGGGGTGGGAGGGGTTTTTTCTCCTGTGTACTGGCTTGACTTTTGGTTTTGGGCAGCTGCAGGTAAAGAGCCACTGTTTGCTACCTGGTGAGAGCTTTTCCTGGCTCTGTTCCTTGCCTTCCCTCATCCATCTCTGGGCACCCTGAGCTTCAGAGAGAGAGAGGTGGGGGGGGCAGGGTCACAGCTGCTTCAGGACACACTGCAGACCTTTTCTTCCTGGTGACCGACTTGGACTGCAAGGAGATTCCTGAGAATTATCACCACTCCTCACCTCCCAGCTTTTCCTTCTTTTTGAACAAAGGACAAGGAGAGAGAGAGAGAGAGAGAGAGAGAGAGAGAGAGAGAGAGTCTGCTTTTCTCCCATGAAAAAAAGCTCCATCCTGCACCATGTGAGTTGTTCACCCCTTTGTCTCTGCCTCACTGGGAAAAGACTGAGAATTCACCTCGCAGCCAGCCGAAGTGTGACACTGACACTGTCCATAAATATAATGCACCACAAGGAACCTACAGTTTTTTGGGGGGGAGGTTGTTCCTTTTTTTTTTTGGTGCTGGGGGAGCAGTTTGCTCTGGTCTGTTTATAGTTATATCTATGTCTACATATATATATTAGTTAAGAACAGTTATCCTTCTTATATCCATTTTCTAATTGAAGTTTCTTTTTAAAAAAAATTAGTAAGGAGTGATGTGGTTATTGAGGAGGAATCTGCTCCTCTGGTTTTGGTAAACATTTTGGTTTCCCTGGTATTTCAAGAAAATAATTCCAATCATCAAAACTGTTGAGGTTTACATAGCATTAGAACAATGAATATTTTTTGTTATATTGCACTCACTAGTAACTATTTATAAATAGACTTACTATAAAACTTCTAAGAATTTTATATAGAAAAATTAATAGTTAAGCAGTATTTCTGAAGCATTTACATATGAAACTCCTGTGTGGAATGGGTTGGACTATAGTAATTAGAGAAAACTTGGCAGAATTTTGTGGTGAAATCCCAGAATAAAACCTAGTTAAATATGTTAATATGTTAAGTAACTTTGAAAGTGACTAAATAAATTCTATTATAAGTTGATTTTGTTGGATGTAAAATGGTAACTCATTAAGTTTATTTCTCGAGAATATACATCAGCTATCTAGAATTGCCACCCCTCTGTGGTTTTATATGCAGTTAAATTAGGGCACAGGCAGTCTCAGCCGGGACTATCAAAAGAGTTGCATATCTAATTCATCAGTCATATTAAAGACAGTTCTTGTGTCAATATTAAGTCTCAGCTGTGTATCTGAATTCAATGCTAAGTTCTTTTGACTCATGTCATCAACAGTAATGCAGCATCTGCCACTGGAATTCCGTCAATAACTATTGATGACAGAAGGTCTAGAACAGAACCTGTCTTACTTTCCCAACCAGGATTAACTCCTACATCACTGTCAATTAGGCCAGTTCTGCACTTGTAACTGAACCAATGCATCTCTTAATGATGCATATACAGAATCCAGTTAATTTTCAGCTATAATAGCCCTGGCTGCATAGAAAAAAGGAAAAAGATTTTTTTGCCACTGTAGTCTAATGAAACTTGGTTTTCAATATGTGCAATGAAATCTGATTAGAAATAAATAGCAATTTTTTACTTGCATCAATCGCTTTAATAACACATCTGGTCTAGATGTTTCTTGTCAATATCATGGAATGAAAGTTGAATTAAAGAAGAAAGCTGATTACCAGAATAGTAATTTCTAGATGTTTGACCCAATTTATATGACTGTTTATCAATTTGATTTTTGTACTGTTTATTTATTAGTATTAGCTGTAAATGTTTTTTTTTTCATTCCATGATGTGAAAGTATGTGCATTAAAAAACCACTTGTAGAGGGTTGTGTATGTGTATATATATATTTGTAAGTGTGTACAGCATGCTAAAAAAGACCCAAGAGAGGCCACGTAGAGAGACAGAGCAAGAACATCAGTGTGGTAGGAAAAACAATTGATCAGGCAGAAGTAGGGTACTGCTTGCAGACACAAGATGCCAAGATGCCAGTTAGATTTCCAGCTGTGTGCTGCTTTTGTATTTATAACACATACACATTAAATATGCCTTTATAGAGACTTCCATTTCAGTTATGTAAAGCTTTGTGTAAATGTGTGTGGAACAAGGTTTTCCAGGATGTAGTGACCTTATCAAGCCCTTTTGCTTGCTTTTCTTCGGGTATGAGAAGGTAGGAGGGGCTTAGGAACATAGGTGGATGGACAGGTGCTCCTCCTGAACGAAAAGGAATCAGCGCCTTCTGTTTATAATCTCTGGAGTAAGCAGGTACTTTGGATCGTATTTTTGGAAAAGGGAGGCCTCGTGTGGTCAGGCTTGAGAACAGCTGCCTTTCGGGCTGAGGGGAGCCCCGGCTGCAGGTGCTCTCTCCTTCAGCCGAGCTGTTGTCGGCAAGCCAAGACTATTAACATGGAACCTACGGGTGATATTTATCATAGAATGGCCTGGGTTGGAAAGGACCTTAAAGATCACCTAGTTCCAACCCCGCTGCCATGGGCAGGGACATCACCACTAGATCAGGTTGCTCAGAGCTCCATCCAACCTGGCCTTAAACACCTCCAGGGATGGGGCATCCACAGCTTCTCTGGGCAGCCTGTTCCAGTGCTTCACCACCCTCAAAATCCATTCCCCCTTCTCCTGTTACTACAAGCCCTCTCCATCTTTCTTGTCAGTTCCCTTCAGGTGCTGGAATGCCACAATTAGGTCACCCCTAAGCTTTCTCTTTTCCAAGCTGAACAATCCCAGTTCTCTCAGCCATTCCTCATAGGAGAGGTACTCCATCCCCCTAATCATCTTGGGGGCACGCTTCTCGACTTGCTCCAAAAGGTCAATATCCTTTCTGTATTTCATAGCAAGGCAGATGACTATAGGAAAAAGAAACACCTGACTATGATTGCAGCTGTTCTGTTACTGAACAGGTCTGAAGTAGGACATACTGTTCACACTGGTCCTTTCTTCTTTATTGTGCTATAATATACTTTTCATTGTCTTTTCAGGCACCTAAACCAGGTAACAAAACAACTCATGCTCAGAAGTCCATGTGTGATATTAATTAGCTGAACAAGGGAATTGGAGTAGTGGTTTGTGTGGTAACTGATAAAGTGACAACATTTTGATTTAAGACAAAATTAAGGGAAACAAAGCAAAAGAGAAACCTGAAAGAGTGTCTAGTGCATGTAATTTAAAAAAACAATTCCCAGTTCCTTGCTTTGAGTTATTTTAAGATGTAGCTCTGAGGAAATGATGTACAACAACCTAGGCAGGGACCCATGAGAATATCCATGTATCAGTGAGTCACAGGTTAAAGACCTAGTGTATGAGAGGATATTCCAGTAATATTACCTTAGGCATGTATCTTAAAGGGAAGTAAATCCAACTGTAATGTATTTATCTCATTCCATTGTGTTCTTATCAGTTCAAGGTGCATTCTACCAACTTTTTTAAGAATTTCAATTAAATTAAATTCCCACGGATGAAGGATTTACCATCCTAACACATTGTCAGCTGGGATTTGTGAGAAGCCTCTTGTCATGCCTGACCACCTGAAGAGATTATTTTAGTTTGTGACTCTAGCAGGGAGTAGTCTACGGGGAAGACATTGGGCTGCCCTTCCGTGCCCACTCACATGAACAGTGCAGAGCTGGAAGCTGGTTTTTTGTTTCTTCCCTTTTGTGTTTGTATGATTTGTCCATTACTTTGTCTCTTTCAGTGACTTAAATCTATTCCCTTGCATCACATTGGTCAAAATTTCCCTGAAATGTAAAGGTACTTGTTACTGGGATGTATCTCTCAACATACTAGGTTCAGGTCTTTGGGATATTCCTGGTGGGGTTCATCTGTTATATGGAAATGGCACGTGGGAGTCAGCGTTGCCTGACGTAGTCGCCTTTATTGGGGATTGAGGAGTCAGCATGAAGAGAACAATATTCTGCAGTCTGTAATCTCACCATGTTTTTTTAGTTTGCTAAAATCTCCCTGATGCTGCTGATAAGCGTCTAATGCATGTACCCTCAGCAATTGCATCTTCTAAACAATCTCCAGTGTAAGATACAGAGGAAGCATTTTCTGATGATGGAAACCATTGTTTATCAAATGCTTTTCAGAAAGGACCTTACTCTGTACAAAGGAAAAAAGCCCTGCAAAACTGTTCAATTTTCTAATTTTGTCTAGAAAAAAATAATAATTAAGAAACCTTCTCTCTTGAGATTGAAAGAACACATCTGGAGGCAAAAGAAGTTATTCTAAATCTTTGTTCCTTCTTGCTATGACGTATTTTGCAGCAGAGGATCTATGCCCACAGGGTCCAATCCAGGATGTCTTCTGGTAATTTTTTTTTATTCTCCCCAGGCGCATGATGCCAAATGTCCCTCAAATTCACAGTGGAAGCACTTGTTCAAGAAAATAAACAAATAAATAGAAAAGGGCAAATCCTGCCCTGTGACCTTTCCCACTCGCGCATCCATCTTCCTGCGCTTCCCCAGGGGATGCTGCAGACGGCTTTGCAGGCGGTTTCCTCTTAGGAAGGGGCGTCCTCCGAGCAGTGCGGCGGGGGAAGAAGGGGCTGTCCCCCGCATCCCCCGAGCATCCCTTTCTGCTGCTTTCCAAGCGCGGATCGGCGCGGGGCGGGCACGGCCGCGCTTCTGCCCGCGCAGCCTCCACCCCGCCCGGCGCCGCGGCCCGAGCCGAGCGGAGCCGGGCATGGCGCCCCTGGTGCTGTACCACTGGACGCAGTCCTTCTCCTCGCAGAAGGTGAGGGGGGCGGCTGGGGCAGGGGCGGTGGCCTGCGGGTCCCGGATCGCCGCCTCCCGCCCGCGGGGAAGCGGGGTGGGAGGGATGGAGCGGAGGGATGGAAGGGAGCGCCCATGGCCGCGGCTGGGGCCGAGTCCCGCCGTACTGCCCCGCGGTGAGCCTGGTGCCCCCGCGGTGAGCCCTGGTGCCCTTGCAGGTGCGGCTGGCCATAGCCGAGAAGGCGCTCAAGTGCGAGGAGCACGATGTGAACCTGCCGCTGAGCGAGCACAACGAACCGTGGTTCATGCGCTTGAGTTCCTCCGGAGAAGTGCCTGTCCTGATCCATGGGGAAAACATCATTTGTGAGGCAACGCAGATTATTGACTACCTGGAAGCGACGTTTGTAGATGGTAATGCCGCAGGCGTTTCGGAGTGAGGTCCCTCCGCTCGTCCCATAGCAGCGTGGGCTCTGCCAGGGGCAGCTCTTGGGGCGCTGTGGGGAGGTTTATTCAGGACAGAAAATGTTTGTGGTCTCACAGGTAACTGGGCTCTCCTCATCGCCGGCACTGTGGGTTGAAAACACGTTCCTTTAAAATGAACTGAAGGCCTTCCAGCAGCTTTTCAACCCCACTGTCCTCTTTAGCCCTTAGAGAGGATGGAAAGGCCAGGTATGGGAGCAGCACAGTGCTGGGCTAACCCATGAAAAATAGCATGTTGAACGAAGTTGCACAGCTGTGGTTGTGGGGCAGGGCCAGGTTCTCTGTGAGATTAAGAAGAAACATGCGTAGTTCCACAACAATCTTGGGTGGAAAAATGAAAGTAGAATAAGCAAATTACTATTTGAGCCAAAATAGGGTGAAAAGAGTAGGAAGAGAAATCTCAGACGTGATCACGTGCAAGCTTTTGAAGTTCTCTGTGTCTGTACTGCCTAAAAAAAAAAGGGTTACCTCAATTCTTGAAGGAAATACAGAGCTGTATTTTTTTACAGGTGTGAAGATGGCAGCATTTTTTATTTCAGGGATTTAGGGCTGCAATTTCTAAGGCAATGAAGGAAACTTCATTGTTGAGTAACCATAATTTGTATTTAATGCTGGTTGTTAATCAAAAAAGGAGGAGTCAGGGCCCAGGTTGATTGAGAATAAAACTCAGTGGTGTGTAGGAATACCTCTAACTAGGATTCCTGTACTGTAATTTTTACAAGCATTTCAACAGTAGTAATGTTTGAGCTGTAACCATTTTCTGGAACCTCAGCTGTGCCCTACTCTGAGAGCACTAAAGGATTGTGTGTCATGGTTGCCCATTCCTAAAAGTACTTAAGAGATGCTGAATCTGGTTCTCTGATTTGAAAGCCTCTTAAATATGTGTCTATGTGGGTTGCTGCATAGGAATTGGAATTATTAAAACATTTTAGAATGAAGTACTAGTAGATACATTTCTCTGAGCTGCAATAATGCTATTGAGTTATGGTGGGGAACAAGTGAAACTTTAACTGAGGCTATGTCATTTGTTCCAGCTGGACAAAACTGAAGGAACTTTGGTCAATTAAATCATTCTTCTTCTCTTTATTTTTAACTTTGTATTGCAGACGAAGTACCAAGATTAATGCCAGAAGAAGGGAGCATGTATTATCCGAGGGTGCAGCACTATAGAGAGCTTTTAGACTCCTTGCCTATGGATGCCTACACACATGGCTGCATCCTGCACCCTGAGTTAACAGTGGACTCCATGATTCCAGCCTATGCTACCAGCAGAATTCGTAGTATGTACTAGTATAGTCCTGAATGTCTATAAGTATGCTGTTGCATTACATTCATCTTAAGTGCACCTTAAGCAGAAAATATTGAGCAGAGTTTATGAATTTTAGTTGCAGTCCTTGATGATTTTTGCATATACTTTTTATTGATTGTATAATCTCTTGTGATTTGAAAATGGGAAAGAGGAAGTGTCATTTTTGAGGTGTGTGTGGAGTTAATTTTTGTACCATGGCAAACTTTTAATTAATGCTTTTATGTTTCCTTCTAAGTATTACAAAATAACTAAATAGTTCCATGACAAGGATCAAATCCTGACAATATGGCTAGATGATGTTTAGTTATATTCTGAGATCTCTGGGTTTTTTATCTGTGTCAGTGGTTTATATTGTGTGGATTTTTTTGTATGATATTTTAGAATTCTCTGTAGAACAAAGTCAAATAGTGCGGAGACTTTGAAATGCAGTACTATTATAGTATTACTTTATTTCATGATGTCATCCAAGATGATACTGTGTTAGTTTGAGAAATTCTATTTCCGTCAAATTGTGTTGTCCTCTCCCTTAAATTTTTTGGTAAGTCAGTTCTCTTATTAACCACACTGTTATGTTGTCAGAAGTGAAGGCAGGCAGTTAATTTTCCATATAGTTGCATGAGTTATGTTACTGAAGAAACACAGAATCATAGAATGATAGAATGGCCTGGATTGGAAATGACCTTAAAGATCATCTAGGTCCAACCCTGCTACCATGGGCAGGGATAACGTCCACTAGACCAGACTGCTGCAAGCCCTGCCCAGCCTGGCCTTGGACACTTCCCAGAATGGGACATCCACAACTTCTTTGGGCAACCTGTTCCAGTGCCTCACCACCGTCACAGTAGATAATTTCTTCTTAATATCTATTCTAAATCTACCTTCTTTCAGCTTAAAGCCATTACCCCTTGTCCAAGAGAGGAATAATTCTCTTACATCAGTGTAGTGTCTGTTTTAGTGGTTTGTTTTTTTTCCTGAGTGTGAATGCTAACTGTTTATTGAACAATTGTGCTTTACTCATAGCATTGTTGATAGTTTTTCTGTTTTCACATGGTAATAGTGACTGCTTTTGTTATGGTTCACTTTACAACATTGTCTTCTGCTTTTCTCACTCTATTCTTCCCCTCTAGCTTCTAGTTGGTATAAATAGTTGTCAGTTTGCACACATTCGTACTAGTAGAACTAAAATTATCACTCGTCTCAAATGGCATGTTTTCTTATATCTTTATACTTAAAGCATAGCCTACTTTTTTGATTTGAAGCTTTTTTTTTGATAGCTTGTGGATGTTCCTAAACAGTTCCTTTGCACGTTCAAACTTCTCCTGGATGGTTTAGTTTTCAGTTTTGAAAAGCTGATCTTTTTCAGACTAGATATAATAAGGCACGAGCCAGTTCTGTATTATGTTTATGCATACCAAGTCCAAGTAAGTAATCAAATGCGTATGTAAGATATTAATTGTGTGATTATATCTTCAATTTCTTCATATCCTATGCTGAAAGATGTCTTTCATGGCCATGTGAAGTTGAAGTGAATATATAAAACAGTGAGTTCATTACTTTCTAGAAAGAATTTTTATCAGTTTAATTTATGAGACTTACTTGGAACTATACTTAATTATCGAGTACCAATGAGAGGTGATTCATGCTGTATAATTATTCTTTTGTTCTCAGTTTATTACTAGAAATTCTTATTTTTAGAAGAAGACTTATTATTCACTATCTTTTGGTATTCTAGGTTTGTAAGTATGGCGTTTTCTAGCAAAGCCCGATTTTAAGGAGAGAAAAGGCTATGCACATGTAGTAAAAATCAGTAAAATTATCTTAAACTTTTTATGTAATTCCTTCCTTAAGTCATGGAATGAATGTTTTTCTAGAACATCCACATAGTCCTTGGTGAACTTTTCCAAAAGGGATTACTTACTTTGGTGTAAGATTCAGTGGTGTTTAGGCTTTTGCTTTGAAATTATATATACAACTAGTTACAGTGACTTTCAATAAATCTCAGTGTGGGCCTATCTGCACTTTTGCAGCATAACAGGTGTGTTAGGAACTGAGGTACAAAAGCTTCAGAGATCACAGGTATTTGTAGTACGATTTCATGGATTTAGCACAGATTTTGGCAGCATAATGTGTTTTTTCTGAGCAAGAGAAAAGTATTAACAAGATTTCTTCATTCTTGCCTGCACCACCATAGAGTACATTGCAAACTGATGAGCTGAAGGTGTGGTGGAATCAGTTTATGCAGCAGTTGAGTTTTCCAAAACATGTTGTATTTAAATCCTGACTAGGTGCAGATGCTGCATTGAAGTACCACTTCCCATTTTGTGTGATATTTGTACACAAGCTATTGATCAGTCCCTATGAATTGCATTATGAGTATGTTTGGGTATCTAATGTTTGTTATTCCTTTTTTTATTTTGTTTGGATTTTGGTTGGTTTTGTCTTTTTTTCAATCAGGCCAAATCAGTAATACAGAATCAGAATTGAGGAAACTTGCAGAAGAAAATCCAGACCTTCAAGATGCCTATATTGCGAAACAGAAGCGCCTTAAAGTAAGAAAAGTCTTTATTATCCCCCAGTATAATTATGAACTTGTTACTATTAGATTTTTGTCACAATGTAAACATTTGTTTCACCTGTCATTACCAGTAGTGTCATGCAGTGGTTTAACCCTTCAAGGCATGAAGCAGTCTCTCCCCCAGATCAGTTACACACTTCAGGTGTGTGCTGAAGTACTGGATGGTCCCACTGTCATCAAAGGTAAGTATGCATCAGTGCTGGTGTTGCACTGTTGAACACCCTGCAGGGTGAGGCAAACCTTGATATAGAGCATCTCTAATGTTTTTCTTCTGTTATCTGAATTGTTACCACTATCCGAATGTTATCTAGCTGACTATGTGGAGTAAATAACACATTTTATGAATAAGCACTGTAGTATCTTCAGTTTCTCTGATCAAAATATAAACTCTGTGTGATGATTAAAACACTAACCTGTATATATGTTTAGTCTAAGCTGCTGGATCATGATAATATAAAATATCTAAAGAAAATACTGGATGAACTGGAAAAAGTTTTGGATCAGGTTGAGACTGAATTGCAGCGGCGAAATGAGGAAACACCGGGTAAGGTATTATTATTGCTAAATCCTGTTGATACTTTTGTTTGGGGAGAGTGATTAAAGTTGTTGATGGCATCATTATAGAGCTGGTTTTAAAGTATCTGATGTGATATTTTTGGGCTAATTTAACATTCCAGAAAAGATCAATACTGTTTTAAATACTAGCTTACTTTACTGCTGCTGTCAGTGAGTTCTCACTGTCTTGGGAGAGTGCTTGATCATGTTCTTAGCAATGAGTATAATTAGATGCACAATTTTCATTATTGTGTCAATAAAATCAGAGAAACTTTAACTACAGAACGTTGATGTAATTGTAGGCCTGAGTTCACTATAAGGATCACAGCCTTAATGTTTAACATGTTTATTACAACCTTGTGTAAATACTCTGATGATATTTATTGTAAATGCAGAATTAGCAATCTGGATAATTGCTTTAACCATTAGGTTACCCCCTTCCTTCAGCCTCTTGGATAGCAGTCCTGTTTACCTGCCATCCACCCAAATGAAAGTCAAATTTTCACAGAATCAAGTTGTCAACCTAGCACTATATCCCCAAGTGTCACATCCAGATGCTTCTTTAACAGTTCCAGAGATGATGACTCCACCACTGCCTTGGGCAACTTCTTCCAGGGCCTGACCACACTTTCAGAAAAACAACGTTTCTAATATCTAATCTGAATCTCCTATGGTGCAACTTAAGGCCATTTCAGTTCATCCTTTTACTTGAAACATGGCAGAAGAGACTGATGCCTGCCTCATTATACCCTCCTTTCAGCCTAGCTGCCTTGGCCACCTGGGCATACTGCTGGACCATCTTCAGCCAGCTGTCAACCGGCACCCCCAAGTCCCTTTTGCTGAGCAGCTCTCAAGTCACTCTGCCTCAAGCCTGTAGTGCTGCGTGGAGTTGTTGTCACCCAAGTGTAGGACCCAGCACTTGGCCTTGTTGAATCTCATGCAGTTGTCTTCAGCCGATCAGTTCAGCCTGTCCAGATCCCTCTGCAGAGCCTTCCTACCCTCCAGTAGATCAGAACTCCCACCCACATTTGGTGTCATTTGCAAACTGACTGAGGGTGCACTGGATCCCCTCATCCAGGTCATCAGTGAAGATGTTACACAGGACCAGCCCAAATACTGAACCCTGGGGAACACCACTAGCAATCAGACACCATCAACTCCATTCACCACCACTCTCTGGGCCTGGACATCCAGCCAGTTTTTCACCCACTGAAGAGTGCACCCATCCAAGCCATGAGCAGGCAGTTTCTCCAGGAGAATGCTGTGGGAGAGGGTGTCAAAGGCTTTGCCTCATCAACTGTATGGGTTATGTTGTCATAGAAGGAGATCAGGTTGCTCAAACAGGACCTGCTTTTTGTAAACTCATGCTGGCTGGGCCTGTTCCCTTGATTGTCCTGCACATGCCATGTAATGACACTCAGGATGATCTACTCCATGACCTTCCCCAATACCAAGGTCAGGCTGATAGTTCTCTTGTTGTCTGGATCCTCTTTTTGACCCTTCCTGTAGACGGGCCTCACATTTGCTAATTTCCAGTCAGCTGGGACTTCTCTGGTTAACCAGGACTGCTGGTAAATGGTTGAAAGTGGCTTGACAAGCTTTTGCCAGCTCCCTTCTTACTCTTGGGTACATCCATCTGGGCCTATAGACTTGTGGCTGTCTAACTGGCATTAACAGGTCACTACCATTTGCTCCTGCGTTATAAGGGCTTCTCTCAGCTTCCTGTCACTAACTTTCAGTTCTGGGAGCTGGGTATCCTGAGAACCACTTGTTTTGGTATTAAAGACTGAGGCAAAGAAGGCATTAGGTACCTCAGCCTTTTCCTCATCCCGTGACACTATGTTACCCTGTGCACCCAGCAAAAGATGGGAGACTCTCCTTAGCCTTCCTTTTGCTGCCAATGTATTTATAGAAAGTGCTTTTCAGGACTGACTCCCAAGGAACTCTGTCAGTTAATCTCCTTCACAGGCCAAAGGCTGCCTGCCAGAAGTCCAGGATAGCAGTTCTGCTGGCACCTCTCTTGACTTCACCCAGAACTGAAAACTATCATTTGGTGGTCACTATGCCCAAGGCAGCCACTGACCACCATATTACCCATGAGTTCTGTTCTATTCACAAACAACAGGCCTAGCAGGGCACCACTCCTGGAAGTCTCACCAGTTGAGAGGAAGTTCTCTTGCACATATTCCAGGCACCTTCCTATACTGCCTCCTCTTCACTGTGGTGTATTTCCAACAGACATCTGGCAAGTTGAAGTCTGCCACATGAACAGGAGCTGGAAACCGAGAGATTTCTGCCAGCACCCTGCAGAATACATCATCTGCCTCCTCATTATGGCTAGCAGGTGTGTAACATACTTCTACCAGAACACCTGGCCTGCTGATTTTTGCCCACAGGCACTGAACCTTGTCATCATCCTGAATTCTGTGTAAGTGGGATTAGTCTTCTGCTTATTCAGATCCTGGTTCAACTCCCAGTGGTCCTAGTAGGAGTCCTTTCTCTGACTCACTGGGAACTGCATGAAGCATCAGTCAATATCAACTACATCTGCTCAAATCAGTAACTTTTTGCATTCAGCTCTATGAAGAGCTGTTGTAATAATTACTGGTTACTATCACAACCATAGACTTGAACCAGCAATTGAAAATCTAGGTCAAATTTTCTACTGACTCAACAATGAAAGAGTCACAGAAAATATTTTTATTCTAAAGGATAGTAGGATTTTGTTCAGCAAACTACATCTGTCACCATTTCTAGTCGGCCCTTTGCTTTCTCTGCTAACTACCCTTTCTGAGGAGTCAACTGATACAATTTTGATGAGCTTGTGAAAACTGCCAGGATCACAAGATTTTGTAAATCACTGAGCTTTTTCCTGCCTCTTTGAATTTGGTCTTGAGGTATTCTCACTTTTGAGGTTTGCGATCAGTGCTTCCTCAGGTCCTGGTCAATCTTGTAGCTTGTCTTGCTACTGCTCAAATCCCTCACTGAATTACTGTTGCTGCTGCTGCAGGCATCTTTCATACAGCGTAGCTTCTTCGGTCTTCCTTTCCATCTTCTTACTTAATGCACTGGATGAATCCCCAGGTAGCTTTCACCAACCTAGGATACCCTTGTTCTCTACAGAGGCCTTTCCTCCAGACCTGTTTAATGGGATGAAATGGACTGGTACCAGCCATGTGCCAGACTGTTTCTTTCCTCTTGTCACAAATGAGTTGGAAAGGAGATTGCTAAATTTCTCTATTACCAGAGAGATGCTGCTGAATGTTTGTGCCAGTGCTTGCCTGTTGTGTGGGAAGAACTGCAATATAATACAAATGAGACCTAGGTTAGAGCAGAGTACTCATGCTGGCAGCTATACTAACTATAAACTTTAATATCCTAGGTTTCAAAAGCTCTCAGTATAGTCAATACAGGTCAGCCCTTTCAGGTGGTGGAGGTTCAGATCACTGATAGTGAAGTGTGGCACTGCCTGGCAGTACCTGCTCTGAGCCATCCCAGGAAGATTCACTTCCTTTCTTTGTCTGTAGAGGGAACAAGGGGTCTCAATCTGTGCTTCTGACTAGTAGTGGGCAGTGTGAATGTCTGTGGCTTCTCAAACCCTGTGGTCACAAAAGACAAGCTCTTCTCACTAAACTGGTGCATTTGGTGCAGGCCAGTCACCTGATCTGTTTGGTTTTGACTTCAAAGCCTACAGCAGGTTAGGTGGAGTTAGTTCTTGAGTGAATGCCATAGACCTGAGTGACACAGGCAAGATGGTAAGTTCTTAAGACAGTGGTAGCTTTTCAGTAAAAGCTAAAGTGCCTTCCTACTTTTGAATCCAGTTTAATTTAATCCAAATTTGAGAAATGTAGTTGAGGGAAACAACTATTTACTGTTGGCTTTAATTTATGAAACTGGAACGTGGCTTTTTTTCCTTAACAAATGTAGGCCTAATGAGCCTAAGACTTTACAATATTGTGCGAAGAATGGACAAGGGATTACTAAAGTTGGTTAAAGTCATATCTTAGAGGTGGTGTTTATTAGTATTTTGAAATAGCACTGAACTAAATGTTAGTGCATGGAAGCTTCTACGTGTGCTGGTATTCCATTAGCTCCTAAATCTTTATGTTTTATCTCTGTTCAGAAGATGGAAATCAGCCTTGGCTCTGTGGTGATTTCTTCAGTCTGGCAGATGTATCACTTGCCGTCACATTACATCGCCTGAAGTTTCTGGGGTTAGCGAGAAGAAACTGGGGAAATGGAAAGCGGCCCAACTTGGAAGCCTATTATGAGCGCGTTGTGAAGAGAAAAGCATTTTACAAAGTTTTGGGACACGTCAACAATATATTAATCTCAGCTGTTCTGCCAACAGCATTCCGTGTGGCCAAGAAAAGAGCTCCCAGGGTTCTTGGCACCACCCTGCTGGTCAGCATGCTGGCAGGAGTGGGTTATCTTGCTTTCCTGTGCCTTCGGAAGAGGTTTCCCAACATGATGTTATCGATTAGAACCAGGCAAAACTATTTTTAGACCTGTCTGTTCCTGGTGGTGAGTAGAGGACGTCTCTGGCCCCCAGGAAAATATCCCCAATAAAATATAAACATAGAAGAAAGATTATGCCTGTGAATTAGAACATTGTCACACACTAATCATGTCCTGCTGTTGTATAATTGGGCTGGCAATCCTGAGATATTTTTCAAAAATGTATGTTGTGGGGGCAACAAAGGAAACAAGAGAATTTTTTTTCAGCCAAGGACCTATAACTGTGACAGTGCTTTGTTAAAGAGGTTATTGTCTCCTTTATCTAGTAGCTGACCTAATTATAATGCTTCTATTTAATAGAGACGCAATGTGACAGTTTTTCACTGTAGGTGAAACGTATTATTGTGCAGAAACCAGCATTGTTAAAATACTGAAAACAGCTTACTATAAATGCACAGAGTAGAATTTCAGTGGAACGTAAGCTCTGTGCCTGTTGTGTGCAAGGGTGAGTTTCTCTGTTCTGACAAATGTGCTATCGATTTGCAGTTGCACCTTTAGGAATGTGTTAAAAAGTAGCCTTGTGAAGTCAGTTTTGTCACTGTATGTTCATGCATCAGTACAGGAAAAGACCTGAGACAGGTAAGAACATCAGTGATTTGTGGGCCATGTGAGTGAAATTTTCCAGAGGCACCACTGGACAACAGGTACTAGACTTCTGCTGAAATACAAATGGAGGTGAAAAAGCTGACACTTGCCTTTCAGAAGCCTTTTGGGCTTTTGGCACGTTCAAATCAAACTATCTTGGTGCATATTTGCTGCTTTCATTGGAGTGGCTTGATAGAGTTGCCTCCATATGAGTATCTCATGTACCTTTTCCTTTTTTCACTCTGAGCACTGGCTATTTTTTGCAAACTTCTTGTCTATGTTAGCATTTGCATGTGCCTCTATGAAGTGTTTACCCACAACATACCACAGCTGGCTAGAAAATGTATGCACAGCAATGCATTTTGTAAAAGTAAATAGTTCACTATCACTGGTTAGGTAGCTGAGATTGATGGTAAAGCTGTAATTTATAGCAGTGTGTTCACTTACGGAAAGTTCATGTTGGTGGTAAGTGAAAAATATAGGTCAGTTTGGAGACAGATGATTTGTACTGCACATTTTTTGCAAAACTGCACTCTTAGAGCATGTAGAAAAGGTGTAGAATAACATTTTGATTACTTCCCACTACTCAGCAGATACTGTGAGTTTTATTAGTTTTTAACTGAGCTCCTGTTTCAACAAGAAATGTACATTTACCTGAAAATAGACTTTAAACCATTTTACAGCAAGAAGGTGGCTGTGAAGAGCTGAAAATTCTGACAGTTTAGTAAGATTTTTATATTTTTGGTGAATGTCTGAAAGCCTCCGAGTTTTGTTTACAAGTTGTACACAGCTGCAACAAAGAAAGCATAGCTTTAAGTCTTTCCCAATAACAACCAGTGCTAATAGGCCTAACTACATTTTATATCCAGTGCTGGTGGCTGTGGTCTCTCTGCACAATTACTTTTAGATGTCAGGAAGATCCTCTCAAGTTTGCTGAAGAGAGCTGAGGCTTTTTGTCTAGGAAGTCTTACCATGTAACGCATATCAATATGGTTAAAATAGTTGAATACTCCTGTGTATTATTTAATATTGTGCTAGTTGTCTGGTAAAAGTAGATCTGAATCTCATTACTCTTTTTCAGTAATGAGAAACATCTTACCTAGGAAACAATGCACATTTTTATTTATC
This sequence comes from Pithys albifrons albifrons, assembly GCF_047495875.1. Classification (NCBI taxonomy): domain Eukaryota; kingdom Metazoa; phylum Chordata; class Aves; order Passeriformes; family Thamnophilidae; genus Pithys; species Pithys albifrons. Next base: position 60,716,730 of record NC_092461.1, on the reverse strand, counting down.
AAAGAGGCAGTTTTGTATAATTCTATTTCACAACCCAATTGTTCTCAAGAACTTGTTGAATTAAATGTGCTCTATTTAGAAAAGCTTTATTCTCTTTAGAGAGAGTTTAATTCAACAATACTATTTACATGCTGGCAGTTTTAACTGAGTTGTTTGTGTATTGCAGTTCATCTGCATTTACTTGTAACCATCAAATTCCACTAAGTTAATAAACACAGAGTAAGACCTGTAAGTTAATGCTTCCCTGGCATGTATTTCTGTCAGGCCATCTATAAAACGTAATCTGATAAGTCATGGTAAAATTAGGTATGTATGTATGACTTAGCGTTCTTTAAAATTAATTTATATTTTATTTTTTCCTTTTTCCTTTTTAATTTTTTTTTAACGTATTAATTGTAGATAAGGACACTTACATTGCCAGTTTAGTTCACACTACCAGCCCTGTGGGCTGTAATGCAGGCTACTTATTGAGAAAACAGTTTTACTTCCCCCCAAACCTCAAGTGTTTTCTGCACTTCAGCATCTGCTTGTTGCCTTTCAGGACCTGCAGATGCAGTTGGAAGGAGAGAAGTGACCACCAGATGTCAGTGGTCCTCCAGGACTCGGCTCTGATGCCGCTGAGGCAGAAAAGCACTATATTTCACAAAGGAAAAGTTTGTGAACTCAGCATAAAAGGGTTGTGAGCACCCTCATCAGACTAGCAGTCTCTTAGGAGCTCTTGAAATAACTGCTTTGGTCTACCACAGTTTCTTTCTTGACACCTGTCACTTGTGAATAAGAGGCCAAAGTTGAAATAATATTTCACATGAAAACTAGTGTAACTGAACAACAGTTAAACTTGTCATCTGTAGGAATGAATGTGGATAAAACTTTTACTGCAAAGTTGGGATTCCTGGTTTATTTGTTCTACTGTTTGATGTCCTACTTATTTTCACTGCCCTGAAGTACTCTATACAACACTTGATTTCTGTACAGGTGGCAGCAAAAGGCTTATCCATGATTAAATTCCTCAAAATAGGATGAGATTTAGAAGCACATATGCTGTATTTGGCTCTTTCTGCAGGATAGCTTTTTTGCTTGTCAAGTTTCTTTTCAGCCTGGCTTATTTTCTTTGCTCTGGTAGCTCTGTATACTATTGTGATTGGATATCCAAGGAATCTTCTGGGTTTCATTTACTATTTGCTCACATATCATACATCAGATATATTTCATATCTTTCTATGAGATGTGCACAATAAACATCGATTCTAAGACCACTTTCTAGACTGACTTGTGTCTTCTGTGTCAGTAAAATAAAGCACATTCAAGGATCACACATTGCTGTAAGGACTCTGATGTTATTCAAGGAGAGAAGCCTCTGAACATCTTTTAAACCAGCTTAAAAGGTGTTCAGCAGCTTGCCTTGCATGTATATGGAAACAGCAGTTAGTGTTGTTTTCTTTGGTTGTCTGTCAGCTATATGTGCATGAGGTTCAACAGAAGCCCTTCATAGAGTAAAAAAAAAAAAGGAAGACAAGCAGTTTTTGTGCTTTCAGTTAATCCATAAAAAACCCCCCAAACTAAAACAACTTCCTTTCTGAGTGTGTCCCTGATTCATTGCTGAGCTCCAGCATTTGGAGCTCCTTTCTGTCTCCGCACTGACTATCTTTGATGAGACTAAACGGTGTGCACCAACCAGTGTTAGTCTGGCCATAAGCTAAACTTTTTTCCCCTTGCACTGGAGCAGTCTGCATCAGACCTTCTGTCTTGTTAAGCAGAGAAATAAACAACAGTACTTGAGGCTTGTATGCATTTCCTCTCAATATTTGGAAAGTCTGGAAACCTGCTAGAATCAGGTAGACAGCTGGCAGGGCTTGGGTTTCAGGAGATTATGACACCTGTAGTCTATAGACCAACTTTGAAGTAGCCTTGATGTTGGCATTAATCAGAAGTGTGCACAGAGCTCTTACTGTGAAAAGTTTACGTCTAAACACACAAGAGGAGCGAGAGTGAATGGGAAGGTAAGAACAGAGAGTAAAATTTCCTTGTTAAGACTTGCAAAGTCATACATCCACTTTTGCATGTCATTTTTAAAGGCACTTTTTATTTAAGACTTCATTTTATGGGAACAAGGAGCCACTAAGATTTAGAGAGCAGATTGTCATATCCTAATTTGTGAGGATTAGAAATAGAAGCAGATGAAAAGTAGGTGAAAAGCTGTGGGTCTAGCTAGCTGGAGCACACTGTGCTCTGCAATAACATGTATGACGGATTTGCTGAGGCCTGCTTGTTATCTCTCCCTTTAGCTGATGTTAGACAAAGAGATGTAAGGTTGTGCTTAGCCAATTTATAAGATGTGCTGAGGAAGTCAAAAGCATGTAGAAAAATCCCAAATGGTGAGTTTTGTTCCTTCTTTTCTTTTTAAAGAAATTTTTAGTTTTGGTGCAGTGCCAAGTCATAAAGTCTGGCACTCAAAATCTCGCTTCAGCTATTTAACTGAAATCAATGGAGGGAATACTATCTGTTGAATACACGGTGAACACAGCTTACTAATACAGATACTTAAACTGGACCACTGTTCAGAAGGATATTGTGAAACCAACTGTGTAACTCTGCTCAAACATCTTGTCACAAGCCTAGACCCCAAATGAAAAATTCCAACTAGAGGTCTGGATTGCACCCCAGAGCCAGCGGCAGTAAAAATAGACCTATTGTTTGGATTTTTAGGTCTTTGAATAGAAATAGTGCCAGAGACAAAGATCTCACAGGAAGTCTGTACCAGATGCTTTCTGTCCAAATCCTATGCCTTAATTTTCACCCTTCCACTGTGCTGAATTACAGAGAGCTCTAAAATGCAGAGGCAGAATCCACTAAAACTTACAGAGGAAACAAAATTGGCCAATGTTGCAATAATGGAGGTATCAAGATTTTGGTTTCTAACAGAGAGCCAGATTCAGATCTGGTATGAGTCATTGTCACAAAAAATGTAGTTGTGCATCTACTTATATTGGATCTAAATTTGATTTTAAAGTCATTATGCCATGAATCACATTTTATGACTTTGCCTTGACAAGTTTTGTTTTAATCAATCTATTTGTTACAGAGACAATGAAAGCTGCACAATACCTTTCTGAAACAAAGGATATATGCAGAACTTAAGCTTTTAAAAGCTGTTTCAGCTTTCATTATGGGCAGCACATACTGAATAAAAAATTTTGGAATATAATTTTCGGAATAAAGAATTCTTTTAAAACAAGTCCAAGAATGTATGTTTGGGACTGATTCCAGAACAGCATCATAATTTTTTTATTCTTTGGATTTGAAAGAGAACCAAAAATCTGTAGCTGACTTCATTTTGCTGTTGTTAACAGCAAACTGTAACTGCGATACAAACAAGCTCAAGCAAATAAAAAGATAACCTATTTTTATGTATATATATTATTAAGAAAGAATAACGCTGCTTAGTTAATTTTCTTAGGTAAATCATACTGGATAAGTGTTCTGCCCCTTCTTTTGTGTTAAAAGAAATTATCAGGGTCTTTTTTGGGCAGAAGAAAAGATGGAAATATTCCCAAAGTGTCTGGCAGACCAGCAACACCAGCTGAGACTGCAGTTCCACATCCATAGCAGCCCACAGAAGTGGGAGTCCAGCAGCAACTGGAAGAAGTTCATTGCAATCCAACAGCCTTCTATGAAAAAGAAGTTTCGAACCCAACACAAGTGGCCATGCTTAAAGCCAGAAGTCCCTCATGCTGGTTGCACAGATAGACACCTAACACATGTCTCTAGTATCTGTAATTTGGAATGAGCGAATACCTTGGTGTTTGCATAGTCTTCTGATTGTGATCTGTATCAGTTGTCAATGCAAGGTTGATGCACTGGAAAAAGCTTACATACTGAATTCTGAAATCAGGAAAAGTTTGTATCTTGTGCTTATATTTGTGTAGAAAATGGATTGAAAGTATAGTTACAAATAAAAGCATGCTCACATCGTGGTCTCAGCAAGAATTAGTTCTGAAATGCAGTCTTTTCCCGTCACACGTCACACTGACATGCTTCAGCACCATGATATTATTGGGAGAGAAAAGGGATAGGAAAGATACTGATGGATGCTCAGAAAGTGGACCTAAAATGGTAAATTACATTTACAGGGTGATAACCATAAAGCTTATGGTTTGTTTGGTTTTGTTTGTTGGCTTTTTAATAAAAAATAAATCCACAGTTTAGATAGAGTGCTACACTGCAATGTATACATTACTGTCATGAGGGAGATGCCATCACAAGATACTGTCTGTTGATGAATGAGCAGAGACTTTGCTTACTGTGTGGGAGAGTTTATCTGAACAACTCTGTTGGGGTTGCAATATGCAAGGAAGAAAGCATTATTATTACATGGTTCATTGACTCATTCAATAATGATTCTGTTTAATGACATGATCTGTACTTCTGTCATAGCTTAAAATGCTAATTCAAGATAGCAGTTATTTCCCTGCTTGCCTCCATTAACAATTTATTAAGTATTAACAAATTTTATGTTTTTGTATGTATTATAATTAATCTCACCAAACAACCTTACCTCAAAAGTAGTTTTGTTCTGCTACACTGGAGTCCTTCATCTTGTGTTTGTTTGTACAGGACTGGTTCTAATCCAGGCTGTTTGCCGTTTAACCTGCATTTCCCCAGGCTCCTGCTGGCTATGGACACTTTGTGTAATGCTGCATTTTAGAATCATAGAATCTTTTGGACTGGAAAAGACCTTTAAGATCATTGAGTCCAACTGTTAACCCAGCACTGCCAATTCCACCACTAAACCAGGTTCTAAGTGCCACGTCAACACGTCTTCTAAATACCTCCAGGGATGGTGACTCAACCACTTCCCTAAGCAGGCTGTTCCAGTGCTTGACCATCTTTTGATGAAGAAATTGTTCCTAATATCCAATCTGAAGCTCCCCTGGTGCAATGTGTGGCCATTTCCTCTCATCCTGTTGCTTGTTACCTGGGAGAAGAGACCAACCCCACCTCACTTTGCTGCAGCCCCCTTTCACGTATTTGTAGAGAGCAATAAGATTCTCCCTGAGCCTCCTTTTTTCCAGGCTAAACAACCCCGGCTCCCTCATAAGACTTGTGCCCCAGACCCTTCATCAACTTTGTTGCCCTTCTCCGGACATGCTCCAGCACCTCAATTTCCTTCTTGTAGTGAGGGGCCCAGCACTGGACATAGGATTCAAGGTACAGCATGGTATGATATACTTTTGGTATTGCCTAGCTTTCCATGAGGAATATGCATGCATATTTTGAACTTATTTCAACACTTTGTGCTCTAATTCCACCACTTGTAAATATAACTGCATATTTTGTGTGGTAATCTTCTTAAGATAATGCCAATTTTCCAAACCTTAAATGACAGAGGGACATTTAATATCATGAATACTTCATCTGTAGCTCAGTGATCTTTTTGAGACTGCCTGTGAGAATTTATCAATCTGCTTTTCAAAACCTCTGAGAACTTAATAGCTCCCATCTAATTCAGTAAGACTGTGGGCAGTTAGGATGTCTGAACCAGGTCCAGAGTTGATGTCCATATTATTATATATAATGCGGTCTATGTAGACAGGTAAGGTTTAGAAACAGGTCCTTTTCAAATGTAAAGTCCCTTAAACTGATTACATATTATGGTCACATCTGAGAGAGCACAGAATGGCAGTGGTCAGACCGGCAGACTGGCTATTTATCCAGAAGCAGATGTTTCACTTAACAAAAATTTGTGTAGAATTTTATTTCTTTTATAGTGCACTAACATTTTGTGTAGTTTGTCTTTTGAGATTCATATTCAGACAGTCTAAGAATGAGATTGAACCTTTGCCAGGTAATTCATTGGATACCAATTGAAAATTTCTGATTGACTTATCTTATGCAACTCATTCAAGTGGTCTGATTAGGTTCAATGAGACTTCTGAAGAAGTCTTTTGAAATACTTAGCTATAGCATTTCAGTCATGCTGCCACTGTTCCAGAAAGTCAGCAGATGTAAAGCTCAACAGAAGTGTGAATGCTTACTTTTCTAGTTTGTACATTAGGACTTTTCACTTCTGTACTTGCAAATAAGTAGCAAACACAGGATAGATTAAAAAAAAAAAGAGAAAGAAAAAAAGAAAAAGCTAGTTAGCTAATCGAGAACATTAACTGACTCCTTTCTCAAGCTTGAGAAAAGGCCAGTAAATACCTACATGTACTATTTAGTATTTTAATTTGTGCTGCATGGGAGACAGCTACATTTCAGATGACTGCAAATGGTGGAATTTTCCTTTCTAGCCCAAGCATGCCAAATGTTTATGGGGTTTACATGCCTACACTTTAATTATTGCTGATGAAGTGCTTCATCAAAAGGAGCTCAGTACAAGTACATGGTTTATGGTCAGCAGCGTTTGAGTAAGACATTTGCATGATTTTCTCAAGTGGCAATGACTCCACATTGTTTGCCTAAGTAGCTTTAAGAAAACACTAGATGATTTTCCGCATGGTAGTACCTCTGTTTGAACATGGACCTTGATGGCCATGTTTAAAACAATGCGTTTTTATATGTGATAAATAATTTTTCCTTTAGTCTTTGGGGTGTGAATGATACAATGTATACAGAGGAAGAGGAGGTATGATTTCTGGAAAACTTTTCCAGACCTATAACAGAAGAAGCACAACAGAGAATGATGAATAAATGGCCTCTGCTTCAGAATTTCAGCTAGCACTATCTTCTGATTACCTTTGACATAACTAATGAGCAAGAGATATTTTATTCCGTGAATTGAGCTTATATCCTTAAGCTATTATTTAATACTTGTAGTAATTTGGCCTTATTCAGATGGTTCCTTGTAGTATTAAGATATTAGAGAGCTTTTAATCTGCCTAGAAAGATCTTGATACACTTTTTTCTTTGTCATTGCAATAGTTGACATCCCTAGCACAGACTGTTTAAGACATTGTCAGTTCTTTTCAACTCCTCTTCTTCCTATAGTAATTTCCAGGGAAAATGTAACACAGACTATGAAAGTACTCAAATGTGCTTCTTTGTATTTTCCTTTCTTCTTTTCCTAACAAACAACCTTTATTGTTATTGTTCAGTTTTACTAAACTTTTGACAAAATCCATTTCAAGGTCAACTGTTGTTACAGTAAAATCAAAAGTGAGCAATTCAGATCTATAGAAAGCCCTGTGAGACTTAGCTATCAGCCAGAGGCAGCAAAGAGCTCAGCTGCTGCTGGCTGATAGGGAGGAAGTTTACTCCCCAAGAATTCACATAGTAAGAATTCACAGGACTCTGCAGGGGCACGAAAACAGCCAGGATGAAATAATATAAACATGGGACTTGTGAGAGATGGGTTTTAACCAATTGAAGTATCTGGCGTGGTGGTGTGTTAAACTCTTTTAGCCAATAAGCTGTAGTCCTAACCCTATATAAACCGTGTGCTATGTGTAATAAAATGTCTTCACTATGATTTCATAGACTGTGTGGAGTCCAGTTCCTCCGCTGTTTATTTTTAGTTTACTTTAGTCAAACCCAAGTGCCTCATTTGGGTGTGGAGATCAAAGATATAAGGATTTGAAGACAAGCCTCCTAGTCCATACTCAGAACAGTCCTGACCCTTTTCACAGGGTAGTTTAAAAACTGCTACCATGGAAAATCCCCATTTCATTCATCCCATAAACCCATGCCTCCTCCTCCTCCAAGACAACTCTTCTGTTTGGCAAACTTTTCTGTCAGTTTGTGTCTGTGTCTTAGAATAAGTTTGGCTTTTGGCCCCTCATCATCTATTGCAAAACTAGAGCAAAAACCTTGGTTCTTTGATGGTTAAAATTTTGAACCTAACCTTACTTCCAGATTTCATAGCTCAGTCATACCCAATTGTCCTTGGGTACTAGTAATGTTACAGCTTAAGCAGGTTTTCCTTCTTTCTGGTATATATCCCCACAATGTAATTATATGCAGTAATCAGCCTATAAAAATAGCAGAACAAAATAGTAGAGTAAAACTATTAAACTGGTGTATTTTACAGAAGGAGAAAAGAAAATTTCCACAGGATGCCCCACCCCAATAAATATTTTCCCCAAAGGTGAGATTATAAGCAAATAACAGTACTTGGAACTCTTACTTTCAAAGTGTGTTTGCTAACTGAAAGTCTGTTACACAGAAGGACACAACAAGTGAGAGTCGTATTCAGTGCAAAGCCAGCAGTTTCAGTAACATGGTAATAAAGTTAAATGCTTACCAAAAAAAAAAAAAGGTCAACAGAAAACAACATAAAACCAACCCACAAACCCCTTAAAAACCCTTTTGGAAAAACAGTTCAGTCCCAATGAATTCTATTAGCAGTGGTAAGCAAACAGTGGTTTCATGACACTGTTTATTTACTGTCATTGCAATTTTATCTTGGATCTAAATATATAAACAAATACACAAGTCCAACAGTTTTGGAATAAAACACAAGAATGGTATTAAAATTATAATTCCTGTAGATACAGAGTACAATCCAGCCAGAAACTTAAATTAATATTGAATCACAAGCCATCTGTACTGCTATAAACACTCTTGCTGTATGTAGAAACCCAGTCACAAAAGAATACTCCTTGTTCAATTCTGATTTTTGTTAGAAAAGCACATTTACTCATCCCACTTACTTTATATTTTTTAATTATCCCACAATGTGATCATTCAAAAAAGGCATTCTTGACCGTGAAGTTAACTGTGAGGAATTATTAAAATAAAAATTGTCATTTCAGAGTCTACTTTTCAAAACTTCCTTCTCGCCAAGAGGGTGATATCATGTATGAGTGACACTGTTGGCTTTGGAGTATTGTACACCACCCATGACAAACTAGTTTCAGTCCTAGTTTAAGATAAATTTGAATACCATATAATTAATTACTAGGTTTCCAGATTACCAAAAAACATTACAAATCCTCACAGGAACCCCTCCTGAGGCCACGGAGCATCAGCTGGGGCCACTGAATAAGCCTGGGGTGCTCATGAGATTTGGAGCACAGGCTATGGAGAGTCCCTCCAAAACCACAGTAGGAGCTGAGTGCCTGGGGGAGAACCATGTTCTTTTGCTTGATCCCTCCATTGAGAAAGTGTAATTTTTCTTTTGCTCTTCAGTTTCACCATTTGTCAGGTGCTTTGCTGGCCATGAGTGGCAGGGTGTGGGCAGCAGGAGACTGTGGGGCCCATGAACTGCCCTGTGCCAGCCACAGATGGGTCTGGGGACTGGCATGAGCACCCTGGTGTGTGCCAGAACTTTGAGCAGTTGGAGGAGGTCATGGGTCCCTCAGCAGATGTATTTAAGAATCAGAATTGAGTGCAGTTATGGGGAGCATACACACACTCCTAAGAGGCTGTGACAGCAGGCCACTGATGCTGAAGAAGGGACATTCCTGAATAATAGCCACCAGCATAACACAGGAGACCAGAGATGTGTTTCTCTCTGGTGAGAGGCCTTCTTTTTCCACAGCCTTGCAGACACTATGCCTGATGACTCATGTGCATAATCGCTGCAGCCAGCGGCAGTACGTCTGTGGTGACACATCAGTTGAGGATCACCGTGTCCCAGTTTCCACTGACCTGGTGTTGTGTGTGCTGACTAGGGAGCTAGCCATGACTGAGTTGCTCCCCTCCATGAAGAGCACTGTTTGGGCCACTGGATCAGGAATGTGGCCTTTAGAACAAGCAAATCAAACCCCAACACGTTGATGCAAATGCCTATGGGCTCTGCTCAGGATTTGAATTTAGTGCAGTGGGTTAAAAAACACAGGTGAGACTCACAAGAAGAATAATGTTTGACAAGGAGCTGGTAGCCAGAAAACAGTTATTACTGCTAACTGTATGGATAATTTAGCAAATTAGAGAATGCTTCTCCACTTCTTTGGCTGTGCCAAGCTGTTCCCTCTTGGCCATACAACAAAGGAGAACTCTTTTTCCTAAAATAGTATTTTCAGAATGAGAAATCTGCACAGCACAGCTAAATCTCTGAATGTTTAAGAGTTAATAAAATACAGAAATAAACCTCATTTATTATCTGTACAGCATTATAGGTCTAAATATATTTTTCAATATATGAATGTTTTGGAATATCTGCCACTGAATTAGATTGCACTTCAAGGACCTATTCTCATTAAGTATTTCCCCCTATGGACATTGTGAAATATTTGTATTTCCATTGTTTTAGAAAAATGTATGATATATTTAACAGCAGTAAGTAAGAAAATAATTTTGGGGTTGGGATTCCTTTGGATACTGTGCCTTGATGAGTGTGTCAATTTTATTTTCTTTTTGGTTTCTAGAACTGTAATAGTACATATAACCCTTCTCTTCAAAAGGAAAAATAATATTTCATTTTAGTGACATATAATTAAATCTCATAAGCCACTGTTAATACCCAACTTATGCCTCTATTTCCATTATGCCCTATTTATTTACTACATATGGTGCTATTTTCAGTTTTTTATCTTCTGTGATTTTTAACTCTTTCTTCTCAAATTCTTCTGCTAGTTTGCACATGACTTGCCAGTTCCCCTGTCCAGTCCTGGGTGCCTGGAAGACACCATGCACTGGGATATGGAGCTGTGCCCCTGCTCCACTCCAATCCAGTGCAATGTTAGCTCTGGTTGGGCTATACCTGGAGCAGTCCTTTCATAGAGGAAGGATGATCTGCTCTTTCTTGTGAAAGTTTAAAGAACAAGTAGTGAACAAGGTTGCAGCTATAAATGCTGTTTTCACTTACAGTAAAATTAAGAAAATGTGCTTTTTCATCTTAAGTGTTTCAAAACTGCATTTGATAACACCAATTACAGACAATTTCACAATGCAAGGAAAATATGAAGAGTTAGAAACCTCCCACTGTTACATGAGGAATTATCTACAGAACTGCAGTTATTTTATTGATTTTGACAGGTAGTGAAGAAGGATTTTGTTGGGAAAAAGTACATCTACAATAAGATGCATTGTTCCTGATACCAAGTGTGGTTTCAGCTGGTGCTTGAAAATTCATAAAGACTGAAGCGTTTGAATTAAGAACTGTAGGGATACCAAATCACTAAAAAATATTTTGAAACATCATTATGGCAGCTGAAAAACAAAAATCTTTGGGTTTATGTATAAGAGGTAGAACAGATACAACTTTGAAATGGTAAACCTGTTACCAGGTCAGTTATTTACGAGGAGAAGAATTATGAAAGAGATAAGTAAAGGCAAAACGGAAAGACAATCCTACTTTCTCTCTTATTTTACATTTGGTCTTACCAATTTATGTAATATGATAGAATATTTAACAAGATCTATGAAGGATCCAAGTCATCATGTTTAAATGGACTTAACTAGAGGGATGAATGCTCCACTAGAACATAATTTTGAAATCAAGATGTCTTATATAGGCCAGAAAGGATCATTTTAATATCATATGTAGTATAGTATAAACCATCAGTGTTCTTTACCACTTCATCCCTTTCCTCCAAGTCACTCTTGCCTCTTACTGAATAATGTTTCACTAAAACATTCCTGCCTACCTTGACATAAAGTTCCCAGGAAACAGACAGTTCCTTACTTCCTTTGTTAGCCCATGTTAGTAGTTAATTGAACTTCTTAAAAATGAAGAGCTGAATCTATGTATTTGAAGTGTCTTTCACATTGTATACTTCCACATTTAAATAAGCACAGCTGTGCTTATCATCACTTCAGACTCACTCAGCTGAATGAACATTAAACCATGCAGATGCTTGTCCTTAAAGAGATTGGCTTCCATGTCCAGGTCAAGCTTTAATATCCACAGTGATGGATGAGGAGCTGCAAAAATAGTTAATGAACACACTATGTTGATGTGACCGTTGGGCTGACTGTTGGGCTATTTGTTTAGTTTAACACTGGGCTGTAAGAAAAGCAAACGAAGAAAAAAGTTGTCATTGATAAGGCATATCTTGGTAAACATTTAAAGACAGTTACACAACGAAGAGAGAGCCAGGGCTTGACCTCCCTCTCAGTTCCTTGTAAGGAAAGAAAGCCCAGAAACTGAAAAGAGTCTGGACTTAGAAGGTATCTTGCTTGATCTACAGAACTGATAAGTCTTGGGAAAAGGGGAGAACCAGGCCATGACATAAGCATCTGTTCCAGTATTTGTTGTTTTAAAGCCCGTTTTATACTTTGTATACAAAAAAAGCACCAATGAACATCAGAGAAGTGGAGCTGTATTAGGTCACTCTCTTGTCTTGAACAATGGTCTAAAGCAAATGTTTAGGAAAGAAGATAAGATTAGAGGAATCATACAATGACAACTGCTCTGAGAAAAGTCCCATCTGACAATGGTTTGTGGCACAGGGACATCCTGAGGTAGAAATGGTTTCTGTGTGTTTAATACCCAATGTGTGTTTCTTGTCAGCATACATGTCAATGTCTTAAACCTTATTACACTTCTGGTAGTCACTATCCCATGTCAAGGGGTATCATATGTGACGTGTATAAACTCTTTTTGTTTGTTTTGAATCTCCCGCTTGCTGACTTTATTTGAATGCCCTTTACACTTGCTAGGGAAAAAGCAGTGAAAAAAATGTTTCAGCATCTATTGACAGTGTCTTCAAATATTGAAAACTACTTCAAAGAAGTATTTCTGTCCTCCTGAGGACCTCTAGGCTCTATGCAGTTACTCAGAAAATACAGAGCTGCAGGTTTTATATCAAGTGAGTCCTACTGATAGATAGGCCTTAGCTGATATATAAAATAATGTAATGTTGGACTACTCATCACAGAAACTGCAGATTCCTTTTCCAGGACCAGTGAAAACCTGAAAAGTGGTACATAAAGAGATACTCATTGAGAGACCCTCAAGAGACACAGGCTTTGATGACCATTCTTCAAGAAGCATTTGGATTGGAGAAAGTTGAAAATGTGTTCATTAACACCTATCACAATATAATCACTTGTAAATAAATAAAAAAAAGAGTCCATATTATTGTTGGCAATGGAGAAAGACTTCTCACTATTTACTATTTGTTTCTATTACTAAAGTGCAGTTTTAAACGAGTCTCTTATGACATGCCCTCTAAGTCATAGGGAGGCAGCCAGCGGCTGAATACAACTTTACAAACTCAGTGAAGTCAGCCCACATTTCCACTAGGAAAATTGAATTGATATTGCCAGTTGAATTCACTCATGTTTTTTTAATTGTCAAGGCACCACCTTACCTTAATCTTTCATCAAAGACCAAATTTTCTAAGAGCTCTTTTCCACCTATAGAATCATTTAACAGGCTGATTAATCAGGTACTCAGACAGCAGCCATAACTTCTGTTTGCAATAAAGATCTGACATTACATTATTTTTAGATTAAGTTCTCAAACTCACTAATGGCACCTGCTGCTGCCTGCTGAAGCAATCAAGTTGTATGGTATTTATAAGGAAATGGTTCCTTCTTTATTTTGTGGGTGATACCTTTAGCCCTTACAAACAAATGCATATATGCTCTATTTTCCCATGACAGCTTGAACAAGTCAATGTAAACTATAGTAATTTCACTGAATTGTATTTTTTCATGACTGAATGTTAACATTATAACTAACAAATAGCTAACAAAAGCCAAGGTATATTTTATTATAAAGTGCAACTTCCTCCATCCTTTGGAAAATAGACTAGTGTAGTGTGACACAATTTTATGAGCACGTGTTGCCTTTATCCCATTTTCTGCCAGTGCTTATGGATGGAATGATAGCTGGATTTTCAGTAGAAATTTAAGAATGTATACCCTATTTCAAATTGCTGAGATGTGCTCCCACTGTAGTCTGCCACCAGAAAAAGAATGTTCACAGTGGTGTAGTAATTATTTCTGGCAGGGCATGTGAGAATGACACTAGTTTGTATTTCAAACTCTTCTCCCTTTCTCAAATGGATGATATGGATATTTTGTTTTCTTTTCCTCATTGGCTTATAACTTATTTAAAGGAAAAGAAAGATGTAATTCTTGTTCTTTTGCTATTCTCTGGTGAGTTGATTAGCATTTGATTTGCTTTAGTCAACTTGATAGTAAGTAACAATAACAGCTGGCAATAATTGGAGTACTATTTCCTTGGAGATAATGATAGACTTGACTGCATATGATGATTAAGGCTCATTAATGCTCAGCTTTTGCTCTTAAGTTGAAAAATTATTTTACCTGTACTTTTTGTACCTTTTGTGGGGATATGTAGATTTATAAGCACTATCAAAATATATCAATATGTCAAAAGTCTAAGGTGACATGAAAAAACCAATTGCTATTGATATGAATGACTACAAAAAGTTCTTTAACCTTTTCTCTTCCATTTCCTCCTTTAAAATCTGAAGAACACTTTGTTTACCTCCTATCAACCAAGGAATGAGGCAAACAAGTGAGACTGCAAGTGATGCATTTCTTTTAAGAATGTTTTTTAAGATATCCTTTTCTTAAGCTGGGCGTTGACTGTTTCTGAGTTGAAACCAATGTGTGATTAAAAGAAAGTATCATGTTAGGAATTAAATATCCTTGATAGATGCTGTAAATTCAGGAATAAACATTTAAAGAGAGATATTTCCCCCCAAATTCTCACAGTCTCACTAACCTTCCTTTCAAGCTGCACATATTCATGGACACTAAATGTTTTCTGTCTCCACTTATTCATCTTTAATATGTTTTTTCTCTCACAGAAGGGTAAAGTTTAAGTAAGCTTATATGTTCTAAGGTCTGAGATCCCAGCCTGAAAGATGCTATGAGAACATACAGAATACTTATCTTTGCAGTGCAGTCTTTGTCAGCCTAGGTCATGTTTTTAAGCTGAACTTATTCCTGATGAAACCAAGTTTTGGTTTAGACAAACACATAATTTCAGAGCAGAGAGCAGGAACATGTGGTGTTCGAAAGCAGTCGAATTCTCTGATACTTATCAACAGCTACACTTTCTTGGAGAGAAACATGATAAATGAAAATTCTGCACTGCCTTCCAGGAATGGTTCAGCTCCTCCAAAGAAGAACATAAGTTCAGAAAGAATCACTGATGAGCCAAGGGAAACATCTGTGGTTAGTTAACATAGTATGGATTAAACAGAGTAATTGCAAGATGATGATAGTGCAGCTAAATGATTTCGAACCAGCATTTTAATTTAATTCATTACAGCAAAAGACTTTATAATCTTGCAACATGTAAGAAAACAATGGGGAAAAAGAGTGAATTAGTAGAGAAGCGATTTTCTCAGTTAATGTCGTAGTTCATTATTGACTATTTACAGTTTGTATCTACATACTGGAGATACCAGTTTCCTAAAATCTCTCCCTAGAAGGACTAATGTGCAGCTCAGCATTTTTTACATCCAGATGACTACAATCCTGTCTAAGGCCTCATTTTTTGTTTCATTTTTTTGTTTCATTTATTACATGTATTACTGCACAAAAGGCTTGCTTTACCTCTCAGCAAAGTACTCTTCTTTTTATTCTCTCTTTTACTGGTGTCCATCTCAGTCTCCATTCTTGACAGCTAAGAAAATTCAGTTTTCTGGTGTCTTCAAGGCAGAAACCCTGGACTAATTGTGATATATTTTTGAAGATTATGCCATGAAGCATAAATTCTATATTTATATAATACCTATTATGGTAGGAACGGGTCAAAGAATGTTCCTCAGACTGTTCTAGTTAGAGCTATGGAGTTACAGCTAGATATTCTAAAGGACCTTTTGGACTTGATGGCATCTTAATTGGTATGGCATCAATGACTGAGGCAGACCTTATTGAAAAATTGCACTTAATTGTCACTAATCTTGCAAGAAAATTTAATAGCTTAGTAAAAATCTTAGCTGATACAGAGACATCAGACTTATCTGGATGTAAACATTCATGATCTTGATTTGGGAACAAAGCTACAAATTAAAGGAGAACTTAGTCTAGTGTGGTGGAAGACATGAAGAGTATTGCAGACTGATTTGCACCATGTGCTATGGTTACTGCTATACTGGCACGTCTTACTAATTCTGCAATTAAATTCCAACTATTTGCAAGCAGCTCACTCTATTTCCTTTGAATGTGATATTTTTCTATGCCATGAAATAACCTGATGTATAAATTTAAAACGTAGCATCCTTTCATGCTTAATATGCTCTTCTACACTTTTTAAAATAAAACACTACTAGAGTGGGTTAAAAGGCATCTGTGTTGAAGGGGTAAAAACCAGATCTGAGCTTCATGTGCCTTGTGATTTGGTTTGAAAACTGAGTAGCCAGACTATGTTTCAGTAAAGATATGTGCCTTATTTTATGCTTCAGCAGAAGGGAGAAGAATTAGCAACAGAGATGTAGACAGGAACAGCAAAGTTAAAAAAAAAAAGGCAAAAGTAAAGCTATGATTATCACTATAAAGCTTTCACACCTTCACCTCCTCAAACATCATTATCTTTGTAGCCGCTGAGGCTCTTTGAGGTTCATTTCCTCAATTTTGCCAGCTTGCCTGGAGAGGGACATGCCGTCACCTCCCCACCTGTGTGCAAAATACATCCCACTTCCTGTTTCCTCATAGTTTGCTCTCAGTCAGCTGATCCCTGTGCCCCTTCCTCTCCTCACACAGCTTCCCACCCCATGAGCTTTTCAGCTGGCACATACTCTCCAAGGAGTCTGGAGAAGATGCAGGCTGATGGTAGGGAATAAAAAATGGGAGAACACACCCTGGAGATGGAGGCAACATGGCTGTGGGAACAGCATCACTTCTGTGTCTGTGTGCTCGTTCTACTCCTGTAATGCTCCCTTGTGATGCCCAGGATACTTTCTGAATCCCTCCTGAACTTTGAGAGGGAAAACCTCACCGAATAACCAGCAAAATAAAACTGTTCCCTGTTTTGTTCCTCATTTGAGGCACTCTAGGCTTTATTTTTGGCTTTTGTTAAGCTCCGAGAGTGGCACTTCTGATGTAGCCAATGAGCTGATGTGCTGAGGTAGACCTGAAGTGTGTCAATTTGTGCTCCTGAAAATGGTTGAATGATTGAAAGCACAGTTGAAACAGTTGAAACAGTTGAAAGAAGTTTTATGTTGGGATAAATATTTTCAATTTAAAAAAAAAAAACTCCACAGTTGGGAGGAAATGAAACAGTTGTATTTATCAATGTTTCTACCATAAAAACAAATCAGACTGCTGAACTGCAAGCACTAGGTCAAAATGACAAGTGCCTTTTATGTAATTAAAGAAGTAATGCAGACCATAACACCCATGTATCTGAGAGGTCAGCTAATAAAAACTTGGTTCATCGTTGGGTTGGTTTGGTTGGGGTTTTTTTAGCATATTCATGCCTCTACTCTTTTAGTATAGAATCTATTCCCCTTTCACAAGATCCAGGATTGAATTTTTTTCCTAATGATTTCACTGGCACTAGATCTTGTCTTCTTTTTTTGCCATCCCCTAGTTTAATCATCACAAATTAGAATTTGTACCATATAACTGTTGGGATGATCTGGTGTTTATCCAGCTGCAAATAGGCTGAATCATGGCAGTTACAGACTTCAATTTGTATTATTTCTAAATTTTCCCCAAGTGTGAGCAAAATTGCACAGCAGGTCACTGATGGGATGGGGAGGAAGCACTAGAAGACTTGATTCTAGAATTTGTCTAAATCTGTTTTCTGTTAGGAGGAAACACCTTGCTGTATGCAAAGCTCAAAGGTATTGCCACTAGTTTAGCATCCTTAATCTGAGATGTGGAAGTGGGGATCTCCTTGGGATGCTGCTGTACAAGAACTAAATCATCTGAATACACTTTTTCTTTTAGCTTGTTGCATTCTTGCTTTACATACACATTGAGATTTCCTCTGATTTTGCTTGCCATTCGTAATCTTCTGTTCCTATATCATTTAAGTTCAGTAATCACTATTTGCTGGGGTTTTTGCAACCAGCTGAGTGATGGTCATGTCCTAAAGCTTCCAGGACTCAAGATGGATGGAACAATAGTTGCTTGCATCAGCTGAATGGCAGTAACCATTTTGGGGAGTGCTCCTAGCCCATTGCAAATTCAAACTGAAAAATGCTCTCAAACTGTGATGAAAGATGTTCAAGTGAGCATATTATAGCTTCTGCAAGATAGAGCTTGAAAGTTGTTCTGGGTCTGTTTCTGCTGCTCAGCTGAGGCACTGTATTTCACTGAAACCTGGTAAGTGAACCTGGTGCTGGAGTCTTATGATAAAGTGAGAGTCAGATGGAAGAACAGCCCAGCTGTTTCCCTAGCAGACTTTCTTACTTGTCAAACCAGAGTACCTAATATGATGAGGGGTGAGCTGAGGACATTTCTGGCTAGTGCATTTGTCAATCCACATAGTGTTTGCATCAGCATTTCCATTTATTCATCCTTCTCAGAAAACCTTGAAATTTCTGTTATTTTCTTATCATTTAATGAAAGGCTCTGCAGTACTGCATGTCCCTTTGTGTCCTGCCCTCAGATGAAACTATCATGCTGGTGATGGCAGATTTTCTCAACAGATCATCAGTAACAGACAACAGTCTCCCAGGAGGAAATGCAATTTGGATGTACCATCACTGCAATTACATCAGTCTTTTTGTGGTTCATGCATTTGATTGGTACTAAAGCACATGACAGATGTAAACATTCATTTGAACTCACTCATAACATGGCCGTTGTCCATTTTCTGATGAGCATGTTTGTGGACAGTTGAAGATGGTTCCTTATTTATTTGTGCATAATGTTAGTTTGTTGCGTGATATTTTATAGTAATTGGCTTATTTGTGACAGATTTGAATTTCATTCTTTTGTGTGTTGCTGTCTGTTAAATAATCCTTTTGTTAGACATCTTGTGGGGGAACACGGAATATTAGTTCAGGAAAGAATTAACTAGGCAAAAGACTGAGTTTTGTCTTTATTGACTTTATTAGGCCTACATTTGTACTGCACTATTAAATGAAATCAAGGCTTGAAGTACTCAGTTTGATGTACTCTATGTAGCTCAGGTGAGAAAATACAATATCTGTTTGATGTGTATGTAGCTACATTTAGGTATTTAATTTCAAGTTGCTGTCTGTTCTCTGATACACCTGTTAAATTTTGGATCCGGAGTTGCTACATCAAAGGGAGCATTGAATGTGGATACAACAAATGTAATGCACTATTTTGTTACCTGAAAAATTAATGAAGTGACTGCATGGAGCTGAAGAAAGCTGAAGGAAGGGAAATACAAATCCAACTCCTCTTTTTCCATCCAGTGTTGCATGAAAGCATGAGAATCCCAGGTAGGGTCCACATTTCTATTGTTGTAAACAATACAACACTAAACAATAATACCTTTGTGTTGCCCCGGTACTCATCCTTTAAGCATCCCTGCAACCTTGGCTGTGGCCTGAAACATGCAGTTCAAGATTAGAATGGTACTGGTGACAGAGAAAAAGCATGAAATATAGGTATTTTGTAGTGAGAGGGCTTGGCTTGCTTAGAGAGTGTGTTTAAGAAAGTTAAAAAACTATTTAAATTTTAATGCTTCCCTCCAAATCAGTCTGTTGCAAATTGATTTGTTTAATGTCTCTACATTAAGGTCAAATTTTCGAAAAAAGACAATCATTTGCCATCAGTCCTTGCTGTTACGACCTGGCCTGGAAGGGGAGGGTAACCCAGGTTCTTGCTAATAAATCTATTGAGGGGGATTACAGTGAAAGGACTCTGAACAATCAGTGTTTGTTAACATATATTTGTAGGGTTTATTTTTAGAACGATTTTGTTTCAAAAGTAAACAGGTATGTTGCCATTTTGGGTGTTAACATCATAGTAATACAGCAATAGTAAAGCATAAAAATCATCATCATCATGGGTAGGCTTCGTGAAAAAAGATTTGGGAAGGTCACTACCCACGCTTGCTGCAAACGTGCTGGTGGCTAAAAAGGTCAATGCGGGATAGGCAAATCTGGTCACAAAATGCACAGTGGAAAGTCTCCTTAGGTGATATTGGTGAGGAACAACTCTTTCTGCATTGTCTTTTCTCCTCAAGACTGACTCTGTGTGTGTTCTCAAAGGAAGCAGCAGCAACGTGAATGGTGTGTCTCCATGAATCCCGACTGGAGGCCAGAGTGCACCACTGATGGCAGTCAATATGGCCAAGGCTGAGGTGTTGTTTCAGGGAGTTTTGGGTCTCCTCTCTGGGGCTCCTCTCTTGTGGCAGACAGTCGTGTGTTCACCATAGAGCACAATCTTTGGGAGGCAGTGATTCTCCATCCTGGAGACGTGCCCTGCCCAGTGCAGCTGTGTTCTCAGCAACATGGCCTCGATACTGGTGACCCCTGCCTGTTCAAAGCACGCCCCAAAATTCAAAGAGTTCATGAGTTATTATTCACTTTAAGCTCAGGTAGGATTGCCTTGTACTTCCCCTTGGGCCCAGAATGTTATAATGAATAGTGTCATGGGACATGTCCTGGGACATGGCATGAATCTCTGACACCTTCTAAGACTCAGCATCGATCATGGTCCATCATGGTCCAACATTTGAGATAAAAAGCCCAGGCCAGAAGAAAAATGTCTTTGAGGTTTTACAGCAGAGCCATCATGTAAGGGAGGACATTGGCATAATAAGAAGGATTATTCCACCTCACAGGATTTGCCTCTTATCACCCTCTTCCCTTACCTGGAAATTCAGTTTGTAGCTTCAGGTATGCATATCCTTCTGTACCTGGGATAGATGGAAAGTGGCACCCACTTATCTGATCTGCAGTAGGCATATTCAGGGAGGGGTGAGCTTTGCTGGGTGCGCACCTGTTTCTTTTCCATTTGCTACAGTGCACAAAAGTCTTTTGATGATCTTAGAATGTTTAAGCCATTAACTATTTCAGTCTCTGACACTGGCTAACTGTGGAGGTCCCAGGTGACTTGAACTTAGGATGTGAAATGCCCATCTAAAAGAAGGGCTGTAACGAAGATCCAGGGCACTGTCAGTCTGACCTTAGTGCCAAGGAAGATCACGGAGCACATTGTCTTGAGTGTCATCAAACTGCAGGTACAGGACAAGAGGACTGGGACCAGCCAGCACGGAATTATGAAAGGCACCCCACTGGGTAAAGGAAAGGCTGTGTCATCTGATATCATCTGCCTGGCCTTCAGTAAAGCATGTGACACCATCTCCTGGAGTAAATGGCAACTTGTGGCTTGGACAGGTGCACTGTTTGCTGGGTAAAAACTGTCTGGATGGCTGGGCCCAGAGAGCGGCCATGAATGGAGTTACATCCAGCTGGATTTTGGTAGGAACGTGTGTTTGTTCAAGGGTAGGAATGCTCTAGCAGGCTGGATTGATGTGCTTAGATCAGTTCTGTGATAGTCAGTAAGGCCAAGTGCTGGGGCCTGCACTTGGGTCACAACAACCCCGTGTAGGGGTTGAGGCAGAGTAGCTGGAAACCCACCTGGAGGAAAAGGACCTGGGGGTGCTGGTTGACAGGACCTGAACATGAGCCAGCAGTGTGCCCTGGTGGCCAAGAATGCCAATGGCTGTATCAGGAATAGTGTGGCCAGCAGGACCACAGAAGTGATAGTCCCACTGTACGTGGCACTAGTGAGGCCACATACAGTGCTGCTGGAGTGAGCCCAGAGAAGGCAATGAAGCTGATGAAGGATGTGGAACATAAGTCCTATGAGGAATGACTGAGGGAGCTGGGAGTGTTTATCCTGAAGAAAAAGAGGCTTATCACTCTCTACAATTACCTGAAAGGAGGTTGTAGCAAGGTAGGTATCATTCTCCAGGAGGAAATGATGTCAAGTTGTGCCAGAGGAGGTTTAGATGGGATTTTAGGAAAAATTTCTTCACTGAAAGGTTTATCAAATATTGGAACAAGTTATTCAGGGAAGTGAAGGCTGGGCAAGGTTCTTACTTGGTTTCACATGTTGATTTGCAAATCTAATTAAATACTGAGATGACTAAGATTTATTTTTATACCACTATCTAATTGATTTATTTTGCTTTATTCTATTTGAAGGTCATCATGTGGAAAATAATTGCAGATTGAAGTGAAGGAAACTGTAATTTGTGCCAAAGAGAATAGAAGACTAAATAATGCTGAAAATCCTGGCCAGGCCAGGATAGGCTTTGGCACTTGATGGTTGAGTTTAAGTCAGCAAACCCATTATTCAACTTTCATTAACCCTCAATAAATACATAGATTTGCAGGGGCCACTGCCCTTTTTCTATTATTTTATTAAATTAATAGGTTCTGATGAATGGGAGGTGCCTGGTATTTTTACTGTTGTATTTGTTGCACTGCTTCTGGTGCAATGTAGTTTTGTCCAATGATGTCATTTGTCTGAGACAAATGACTTCTTCCCTTTTGTATTTGCTCCTGTATTTGCACATGAAGTCTCATCTGTTCTTCCTGACAACTATGGAGAACAAAGACCAGGTGGGAATAGCTGGAAGTGCTCATAGCATTCTGGAAGAAGCAGATGACCCTGCAGGTCAAGAGAGGTTTTCTAAACTTTATCGTGTCTCTCCTTTGTATCCTCTCATAATTCCTCTAATTTAAAAGTCAAAGCAGAGAACTGAGAGTAAAGACTCTGAAGACAAGTATGGATTAACGCCACAAACATGAATGTTTGTAAGAAGGGAGACCTTTTCTTCTACTCAAGAGTAAGCAGGAGTTCAGGCGAGAGAGGTCTCCTAAAGCCCTTTCCTCAATGTAGTTAGAGTCAGACTTGTTCCATTGGAGATTACGATTAGCTCACAGTTGGAGTACATTGGAGAGACCTCTCACATTAGAAATTCCATCTTTCTTTCTCTCTCTCACTCTCTTTCTCTCTCTCTATTTCTCTCTCTCTCTCTCTCTCTGTGTCTGTGTCTGTGTCTGTGTCTCTCTGTGTCTGTGTCTGTGTCTGTGTCTGTGTCTGTGTCTGTGTCTCTGTCTCTGTCTCTGTCTCTGTCTCTGTCTCTCTGCCTGACTTGCCTTGCCTTGCCTTTCTTTCCTTAAACAGAGTTGGAAGCTCCTGTGTCTTAACAACATCTTGCTTTATGCAAGCCTAGAACTTTATGCATGCACAGGTACACAGGTCTGCTTTCAGTTCTCCATAACAGCATGCTGACTTTTCAGGCAATGCTGACAGAGTTGTTCTTCTTATGTGGTTCAAGTTCAAAACCAACTTTAAGTTTTATAACACCACCTGAGGCGTGCAGTAACCATACCAACATGCCCTGTCTAGAGTGTATTATTCCTTGATTGCTGTATTTTTGCTGTATACCTGGATAATCAGCAGATCAGCATTTGTTTCAAATAATTCTAACTCATCTTGAAATGTTTCTTTTTGTTATTTTTAATTTTGAAGGTAATGAAATCTCATTATTGAGAATGTTTTTGTTATGAGAAATATTTGTTTTCTATTCTTAGTCCTTTCAAAAAGTAGTAATATGCAAATATCCCACAGTAGCAGCAACAGTCATTTGCGAGTACAAAGCTCAGCATGGCACTTGGAAAAAATCCCCCAAATTAAATAGAGATTAATAGATTTATTTTTTGAGCATTTGTAGTGATGCATCACATTGTGGTGCAGGAACCACAGTGATGCTTTCAAACTTAATTGAAGCTCTAAGATAGACATCCGAGAACAGAGAAATCAGATTTAAAAAAAAAATTATTATGTTAGGATTCAAGTGTCTATTGAAATCAATGCTTTTATGAGTTTAATGTGGATTTAATGAAGAAGAAGGTGCTGGAATTCACATTATTTATTCACAGTGTGAGGTATGCCTATACAGCCTTATAGATCAGCAGTTCTCTCCAGACAGACCTGACTGGAGGCTGGGCTGTAAGGCCCATGCTACCCTTCCTACAGTCAATGACAAATAAAGTAAAGCAGTGTAGCAGAATGGTATGGTATGCCTGTAGAGGCACTGAGAGTAGGAAAAACAGTAATACCACCTGGGAGATATTATAAGAAAGGGAAAACAGCTCATTTAACTTGGAGGTCTGTCTAGTTGTGAATATCATTTTATTTTAAAGGTATAATTTGAAATGGAAACTTTGAACTTGGAGAAAGCAGTTTATTTTGTGATAAGGGCTTCATAGAAAGTGTTATTCATAAAACTGGCTGTCATTATCCAGTAAGTGGCTGTTAGAGAGCAACAAACTTTTATAGCAAAGCTTAGATGAGGAGGAACTGATCAGGCAGAATACACAGGGAAAAGATCAGAGGGAAATGTGAAAGGCAAGTTTCTTTTCTGTGATAGGGTCTAAAAACCTGGGCAAAGATAAGAGAGGAAGGCATTATTAAAATCTTGTTCAGATATTTGTCTCTGAATGCTGCAGTAGTAAATTTAGATCTGTTAAATTTAGGAGGCAGAACCATTACGAAGCTGAATGCTGAACTGTGTATTCCTTCTGTATTCTTCTTGTTCACTTTTAGGTGCTTTTTTCCAACAAGTTCTAATAGAATTGAGAGATAATTGGATAAAAATTGGAAATACTAAGAAATGCTCCTCCTTGCCCCTCCAGAGATTGTTAGTACAATTCTGTTTATATAAAATATCTGAAAAGAAGCCATAATCTGTTAATGCCAGCGTTTGTGTTTAGTGCTGAGCTAAAATGCTATAGGTTAAATGCTATAAATTCTCATGGTTTAGTGAAGATATTGTTAGGTTGTGGAAAAAGCTCTCTAGAGAAAGTTCATGTCATGAATACCTTTTAGTAGCCTGTACATTGCAGTCTATAGTACTGGCCACTGACAGAGAGATAAGCTGTAGTAAAATAGTTTCTTCTGTGAGTTATGTCACAGTTTGAACACAAGACTGTCAAGGTTACTTGTGATAATTCTCTTTGCCTAAAAAAGTTTGCTAGTTGCTACTTTCCTGCAAAATCATATCACCTGATCCAGTAGTCTCTAAGGATGAACTTGTACATATATTACATCTGCAGACGAATTGCTTCTTTTGCTTTGTTGTTGGACATTTCCCCATAGGCTCTAACTGCTATTACATTTTTATTTGCTGTACAAATGAGACAAAGTGTTTGTACAAAGAACCTCATAAAACACAGGGGAAAAAAAAAGAAAAAAAAGGAGTAATCCTGATTCTGTAGCCTGAAAGCTCCTGGGAGCACCTCCAAAGAGACTGAATTACAAAAATGGGGCTTTCCACTCATGCTTTCCACCCCATAATTTTCAGAGCAATCAAACCAAGTCTTTATGTTGATCTGTTTATTTTCTTCAGGAGATATGTTATTGAAACAGTTCAGTTGTTTCGAATGTTTTGCAGTATCTCTTCTGGGTATTCATCATCTCTCTTGGCCTACAAGACACCTGCTCATTTTCTAAAATGAACTAAGTCTATCACACTCTTTTGGATGTAATAAATTATTGCATCCAATAGGTTAACATTGCAGAATCAAGTATTTTGAAGTAAATAAAAAAATACATGAAATAAGATGGTTCATGCAACCTCTGTTTGCCTCTTGTGTATATGGCCAAAATTGTCTTTAATCATTCAATCATCTAAGCTCCCAACCAGGAAGCCCTGTCCTGATACCACAGCAGCTTTCAGCTCACTTCTGCCAAGAGGCAGCACAAGACAGTTGTATTATCACTAGAAAATCTGGTAGTTATTGAAAATTACAGTATTATCACGAATAAACCGGTGATAATCATGAGAGACGGCACCGAACACCAATACAGCATTTGCAACCATATCGGTTTATGCTCAGTTATGGCCAACCTGAGCCTCCGCTTTTTGCGTAGTTCTGGCTTTGAACCTGTCTTGGAGCTCCCTCTGGTGCTTCACTGCTCTAGTGCAACTAATCACTTGGAGATGTCCTGAAAAATGGGCTCTTTTGGAGTAGTCTCAGTAAACACAGGTAACTACAACAAAAAATATTTGTGTCCTCAGATTTCATTGATTATACTTGAAGGAGGGTAGATTTAGATTAGATATATGGAAGATTTTTTTTTACAATGAGGGTAGTGAAACACTGGAACTTCTTGCCCAGAGATACTCCTTCCCTGGAAACCCTCAAGGTCAGGTTGGATGGGGCTCTAAGTAACAGGACCTAGTAGAAGATGTTCCTGCTCATTGCAGTGGGATTGGATTAAATTACATTTTAAGGTTCCTTCCAACCGAAACTATTCTATGGTTCTGTGTTTCTACAATTCTATGACTTTTAAAGAAGAATTAAAATTTTTAAAAAGTCTTTCCCCCCCATTTGCTTAACAACCATCTGTTATTTTCATGTAGATAGAAACCCCAGGTAATACTTTCATCTCAAATTGTAGTGTTGGTAACTGAAGCTGTAATAAATCATCATCTGGCAGTTGTAGTACTGAAGACATGTATTTGTCTTCTCAGCTGTGTTGAGTTACAGGCCCTTCAAGACAAGAAAGACATTGTGGTGCTGGAGTGAGTCCAAGGAAGAGCAATAAAGCTGGTGAAAAGTCTAGAGGACAAGTCTGATGGGGAGTGGCTGAGAAAGCTGTGCGTGTTTAGTTTGTAGAAAAGGAGGCTCAAGGAGGACCGTTTTGCTCTCTACAACTACCTGAAAGGAGGCTGTAGCGAGGTGGCAATTGGTCTCTTTTCTCAAGTAACAAGTGATAGGATGAGAGGAAACAGCCTCAAGTTGCACCAGGGGAGCTTTACATTGCATACTTCTTTATGGAAAGGGTGGCTGTCCAGGGAGGTGGTTGAGGACTTCATCTCTGGAGGTGTTTAAAAGAAGAGCAGATATGGCACTTAAACACATGGTTTAATGGTGGAATTGACAGTGCTGGGTTAACAGTTGAACTCAATGATCTCAGAGGTCTTTTCCAATTTAAAAGATTCTATGACTAAAAGAAGAAAGATTTAAAATAAATTACTGGACTTGCTTTGCTCTACTTTAGTGGTTTCTTCTCTCTGTACTCTTTTGGACTTCTTTCTTGATTCCACAAAACTGCTTAGTGCTAAAGGCTCTTTTTTTGGTATTAATGGCTATGGGGTGAAAGCAAAGCTGTTATCTGTAAGTAGACACATTGTAGAAGGCCAAAGTAGACTAACCAAGATATTTCAAACTGCACTAATCTGAGCTCAACTGGTCTTCAGTTATCCATAACAATGTAGTTTGATTTCTTTTCATGTAGCATAATTTTCATTCAATCCGTGTTGTAAATAATTTGGCTTCATTGACAGACAAGGAGAGTCTTCTACAAAGACTACAGCAGTTTGCTTTCTATTTGCTTTCTGTCTCTTTGAAACTGTCCAATTTCTCCAATGTGACATTAAATAAAGATAAATAATTTGCAGTTGCAGGTAAATTTGCTTCCATTTGATGGATGATAAGAGAATTTTGCTGCTTCTTATGGGACTAAACACTTTATGTGAATGTCTGTTTTTGGAAACCAACGGGACCATGTATTGTGAACTGATGTTTGGAGCAAAACTCATTTGTACATATTTGTTTATTTTCTTTGGCACCATTAAAACATTAAGTATCTGTTGGTTTGACTGCACGTGTTAGTGATAGTTGGAAAACTGAAAACTTCTTGCCAAGGTAAATAGTTTTCACCAAAGTGAATTGTCGTCCAGGAACCTGAACTAGCAAATTCTTTCTGCTAACATTCTAGAATTCTTGGAGAACAACAGTGAAACCTGTATGCAGAAGGAAAAAAAATTGAAAAAAGAGAGCATGATTCTCTTGGCAATTCAGTTTGCAATTTATTATTCTCTTGTCAGCTTGAACGTGTAGATATTCTTGTCACTGTGCCTGTATGGACACCCCATTCAGCCTGTCAAGTCTTCTGCACTTCACCAACAGACTTCAGCGTGCCAACCATATGTTTGGATCCCACCTGCAAAACTTCAGTCAAATAAGCAGTGGTTTCTTGAGAGATAATTGTCTGCAACATGAGTATTATGAATACTAAGCCAAATGCAGCACAATGCTATTGTACTTGCAATGCAATCTTACCATATAATATTAAGTATACAGGGCTAAGATGTGCTGTAACTCACATTATTATTGAGGAATTAACACATTTTTGATAATACTGATTTTTAACCATGAAGGACCCCTATTAAATCTTTCCAGCTATATATTGATGTGGGCCAAACCAGTACAATGAATTTAGCACAAGAGGCAGGGTAACTTCTGTGTCCTGCCTCCCAGTCTCATTGTCCTCCATCAGAAGTGTTGTGAGAAGGACAAAAACCTTTGTCTTTACAGTCATTTTGCCTAGTCTTCATTGCTGAGACATAAATCTATTTATTTTCTATTCACTAGAGAGGATTGTAGCTTATCAAGCAGATAATCCACAGTCTTTTTTTCAGCGCCACGACAGGATCTTTACTTGTAGGCTTCAGTTGCTGGTTGGAACTTCTGTTTTTCTGTCTTGCCAGCCAAACAGGGAAGGCACAGTATAAGACAGGTGCTAACCGCCCCCCACTTCCCCCTCCCTCCCCTCTCTCCGCACCCCCTGCCTCCATAAAATCCCCCAAACCCTTAAAACCTCAACTAAAGCAGTCCCTGCAAGAGAGGAAAAATGTAGCATGCCTTGAAAGCTGGCAGAAATCTTGAACCCTGCTGCTAGAGCTGGAGGGGGTACAAGCCTGCTCCAAGAAGGAAGTATGGAAATAGGGGTTGAGGCTGAAGTTGGATGCTCCTGAGGAGCCTTGCTTGGAGCTGAGAAGCAAATGCTTTGCTACTGGCAGAATAGCAGTCCTGTCTTAGAAGATGCAGAACACAAATGCAGTATTTGGTAATGATCAGATTGCAAATCCATCTATAGACTGGCCAGTCATTTTCTTCATATGCAGAACTTTTTGCTTGTGACTCCCTTAACAGATTTCTGACTCACAGTTACATCAGTGGAAGCATAGAAATTGCTAGTTAAGGACTTGCAATAACTTTTCAAGCTGACATATGAATTCAGTAAAGTTATATTTGTGAAATCCTTTTCTCATACCTTAGCTTCTCTGTTGACCACAGTCAAGCAAATATAGTCATGTTGTTTGTCCTGAACTACTGTTTCAGATTTTGTATATCTGTAAAGACAAAACTGAAACAGGATAAAGTTAATTGTGGGGAATTTTAAGAAAATAATAGAATAGTTCTTCCATTTTGTACCTACTGTATTCTTTCTTGGCTGTTAGATATTTCTGCTTCAATCTTTTCTGAAAAAGAAAGACATCTATCTTCAGCAGATGTGACTGAAAAGTTAGAATTAGAATTGAAATTGGCTTTACTGGACATGGTGGCAAGAAAGTGGTTGTATTTCAAGAATTTAATGGCAACATCTGTCACAGAATATGCTGTCCTGTCTTGCAAATTTTCAAGCTTGTTCTGCTAAAGCTTGTTCTCCTTCCCATTACCTGTAAGATTTCACATTTTATTTTCACATCGTGGAGAGAAGTGGTCATTTTTGGTGTGTGATTCCTCTGACCTACTTTAGGTCTTTCTTTTAGGGTAAGATGAGTATGCTGTTTTTTCTGGATGCTTAGAGCCCATGCACTTTGATGAAAGTTACATTAAATAATATAAATATTTGTATAATGTACAAATTAGATTTACTTCAGGAAATCATTTGTGAACAGGAGAAAAGCTTTTATATTGTAAAACATCCTCCCCCTCAATCAACAGGTCCAAAAAGAAATTGTAATGCTAATTCTTTTCTGCAGCGACCTAGCTGTCAGATTTTAAAATAAATTATCTAAAATGAAAACTTATAAATGGAATAAATGCTAAGGAAGAAGTTTAAGTGGGGATAGAAGAGACAGCGAGTCTCTCAGACTGACAAACCATCAGCCACTTTTACGTGTGTTTGAGATGCAAGGAAAAATAGTTTTAGTGCTTCAGATTACTTATTGAGCAAGCTGTTTCTTATTACTGATCCTAAAGTTTTGCTTGTGGGATTTCCTTAACCCCTGTTTGCAAATATAATCAAGAATTAATTTGCACCTCATTTTCTCAGAGAATGTCTTAGGAAATTGATAATGCATCTCTAATCACTGCAAGGGTGGATGGGGCTGTATGTACACAGACCAAGTAGTCTCTGCATCTGTGTATTTCTTTTCCCATGGCTGGCATTGTAATAGATTTTTAATCCCATAATAAATTTATATTGTGATAGATTTTTAATCCCATGATAGATTTACGTGTGGTGAAATGCCAACTATTCCTTAAGTGCAGTGTGTACTTCCTCCTTGATTGTCAAATAGTGCATTTCCTTTGAAACGCATCCTCATGATGCGCATGTTATTCATGCGCAATTGTGCAGCAGAGAACAAGTCAAAAGCTGGAAGTAAGAAGGAGTCTTAGCAGAGCTGAGAAAAACCCCCAAGGCTTTCCATAGCCATTTTAACGGTCCCACTCTTTCTGGGCTAAGAAGTATGGAAG
Source organism: Pithys albifrons albifrons (assembly GCF_047495875.1). Taxonomy (NCBI): domain Eukaryota; kingdom Metazoa; phylum Chordata; class Aves; order Passeriformes; family Thamnophilidae; genus Pithys; species Pithys albifrons. The sequence goes on along the minus strand of NC_092461.1, from coordinate 60,686,419 downwards.
TAGGGACTTGCTATAATGAAGATTATCCTAAGGGTTCCCAGGAGCCAGTAATTGTCACTTGTTACCACAGAAAACACTATCACATAAATCCTTTCATGAGCACAAGTAAGACAGAGGAATTTCTGTATAACTGGGAAATGAAAGAGCTTTGTCAAGTCAGTGGGCTTTAAATCTGCAAAAATATTTTTGCTGCTTTCCACTCACTCTGGTTTAATGTGAGATTTTGTGGATAAAGGTGTATACAATCTATAGGAATCTTTTCTCTAAAGCAAACAGAGGCACTTTAAACCAGTTATCCCATGGTTTAAATGCCAAGGAACTAGAATTTCTGGAATGCAATGCTTCAATAAATAAATTCAGAAAACTGGAAATAATTTGGGGTAAGATATTTGAAATGTAACCATAGCTTCTGAGCAAAAGGTCAGCAAGGTGGTGAGAATTCTTCCCGAGTCCATGAAACTGCCAGATCTTATCCATAAAGCTGATCCTTCTTGCTTAGCATATTAAATAACTTCAAACAAACCAGCCCTGTCAACCTAGATTGACCATGACCAACAGAGATTGAACTAAGTTTTCAATTTAAGAAAAATTGTTAATGCATGTGATAAGATATCCCCTCAGAGCACTTCACTACAGCCCACTGTATCTGTTACAGCATTCAAGGCAAGGCAGTTCAGCCAAGGTATCTGCTCCATAGCCCTGACTGGGGGAATGCTTATAGCAGATGGTTGAATAGCATTTGTTAAACGGAGGCCTAAGCAGTTTCTCCTCTTTAACAAGTGCTACAAGAGTGCTATCAATCAATATTTAAGTAGCAGTAGCAGTGGCTTCAAGCTTTCCTTCTCATCTGTCCTTTCTGATCTATGGGCCAGATGCCTGTAGACCTGCTTTATGTGAAAAATGGAGCCTCCTGGGCCCTCTAATGCTGCCCTGAGTCTTGGCCAAAACTGCTGGCTTTCTAATAATTTCTAAAGAAAAGTCGGTTAATTACTGAATTCTGTTAAATTGCAGTTGTGTCTGGTCAAAACATTGGATACAGCCACATAAGAAATATGGCAGAATGTAGATTTGAAAAGAGGGACAAAAGAGATGGTTTGAAGCCATCCTTTTGAAATGTAAATGAAGTCCACTTGAACCTCAGATTAATTTTTAGTAAGTCAATTGGTTGCCAGTTTCTTCCTCCCTTGTCTTTCACTGTTTAAAAATCTTATGAAAGAAAACTACCTGTCTCCATATTAAAATACTTCCTGGGTTAGAATAGAGCTAAAGGGACTTTAACAGACCTCTGAAATACCTGAAAATACGACAAGAGCACTTGAAATGTATTGGAGTTAGTCCATCTGCAGTTGGATGGAATATGTCCTTTAAGGTTGCCAAAAAGAGGCAAAAATTCCCAACATAAACCAGAGGTGAGTGCCAGTATTCCAAAATGAAGCAAGCTGCATGAAACATTTAAAGATCATTTTGTTGAGACACAGTGTGCAAGGGAGATCTCATTTCAAACAAATGAGGATAGGCAAACAAAAGAGTCTCAGTTTCATTCTGTGAAACCAAAATATTTACAAGCAAATTCTTTGTCATTGTGAAATGTGGAGCCCATAATGATTTCAATATCTTTCTACTTTGTAGCAATAGTTTGCCTTAAGTAATTCTAGGTTAAAAAGCTGAATGTTTATGGGAAAATATCTAATACACCGAAGGCTTATTTCACATAAAATCCACCGTGTGTGGTAGGTCATTTTCTGGAACAGATAATGGGTGTAGTCAGGAAGAGTGGAGAAGGCATCAAGCCTGGGAAAATCACAGAAAAAAAATGGATCAATGACCTATCTGTCTAACATTTACAGTGTGGACTCTTTTGCCCTTAACACTGTAGGAGGTCTGGCCCAGTACCAGGGGATACCGATATCAATGGGCCTTCACTCTGTTCCATCGTACTCTGTTAGTTTTATCAGTATAGACAGAATCTATCAGTGCTACTGAGCTTTAATTTACAGATCTCCTGGGAAAAGGAAGGAAATACATCCATGGTGACGCTTGTTCTGTTACTATTTATTTGTTTGGATTTTGAAGTAGCAGAGACTTAATATGGATCACCTTGGCTCATGTGTTTGGGATCACAATCAACTCCAGACATGTGACAGTGCTGAAGTGCTGCAAAGGTGTTATGTACTTTCATGTCTGTACTTTGAACTGAATAGCTTGGCTAGATGTGAGAAATAAGATTAAGGTTGGAGACCCAAGCAGGTGTTGAATGATGGAGGGCTGTTTGGGGAAGGAGTAGCATCTTGAACTTTCTTAATGATCTTAAAAGCCAAATAATCTTAACATAGAGAAGGAAAACATGACAACAAACAGCATCTAAAGAACATTTAGGCTATCCAAACCTGAACTTTGCAGTGCATTGTAGAATGTGTGAAAAAATGTGAAATAAACAGGAAAGATGAGGAAACTTGACAAAAAATAAAAAATAAATCAATAGTTTAGTCAACAAGAGGAGTTACAACATGTACAAACAATTATATTATTCTGAAAGGATGGAAGGAACAAAGAACTGAAATGTAAAGTGAGGTAAGACTTGATTGTAAGTGAGGAACCGGGGCTAAGAGAATGAGAGAATGGCACGAAAAATATGAGAAATAATATTGTTGAGTGACCATATCACAGAGCAATTCCACCAGTGAGTATTTATTGATGGGCCTTGGGAAGAGACACTGTTCATCCCAGGACTGGGGAACATAAGCATTTTAGAGCAGTGTTTGATATATCCTTATTGGTTTTATCAACTCTAACTTCATTCAGTAAGAAGGCTCAGTGAGGCAAAGTTAAATTTTCAAGACCGTTGCAGCTCTCCAAAACTACATTCTACTCCCTGTCTACAAAAAGATTTGGGCTGAGTTTGGTTGTCCAATCAGAATCATCGAGTGCTATTAGAGTATGTTGTCTGTCACGCAGATGTTGGTTGAGGTCTCCTGTTTCATCTATGTGTTATAATTTTCCTATTTTGTGAAGGTGTCCCAGACTCTTTAGGGATTCTCAAATGGTTGTAGATAACTATTTAGTCAAAGTAATGGAACTGTTTCCTCTTCTATACACATTTTGCTCTCTCCATGGCCTTCTCCTCCATGTTGCCATGATTGGGTGAGAGTGCCTGTATTTCAGATCTCATTTTCCCCTAGTTCTAAATCTTATAGTACATTCCTAAATGTTGTCTTTCTTAAAATTTTTCTTTTTTTTAAAGCTGCTTCTTCTATCTTGTTGCACTTGGAAGTCCTCTCACTTCTATAGCTATCAGCATGTGCATCACCAGCATCCAGCCACACAAATGCTTCTTGCACAGAGTCTGCAGGGGAAAGTGTCCTGAAGTAATTAGTCCCTAACCCAGCTGCTGAGGTGCTATGTGGCACCTAGGCACCCTGTTTCCACTGTCTCCTTAAACAAATGGTGAGTATGATAATTATATGGGTTTGGATACTGCTTAACAAGCAGTGCAGTTAAGTGAGTTCCCAGAAAGTAAAGTAACTCCCAGAAGATTATGAAAATTTCTTTATCGGCCGACAAGGATGATGTCATGTTATGCACAGGCATGTATGAAAAAACCCCAGAGGCTAGGTTTTTGTCAGAGTTTTTAACACTTTATATTCAAGTTTTCCCTCAAGAGAATTACACCTTTGTTCATACACACCCCACCCCACCCCCCCATGTAGATATACATACATACACATGTACACATCTATACTGGAATGAGTGTCCTAATACCTTACCAATCACTAGAATGGACTCTTAAATTTTAACCTAAAAAGCAACATATAATAATTGCAGCTCTTTTACATGGATGTACTTAGAGTTTCTGAGGAGATTCCACAGAAGTAAGTCATGCATGTATGTCATCCTTGTAATGTCTGAACATTTTCTTTACATTTGGCATATGATTACAGTTTGCATTTTGCAAGAAGTTTATCATTTCTGGATAGAACCAAATCAGGACATTACTATAGTTGCCCTGCACTGGACAAAATTCACAGAGGACCTGGTAATAGCTACGTTTGTCATAGAATTCTTTATTGATTCAAGGTGAACTTCAGATGGGAAATGAAGCTAACCAAATATTCTTTAAATATACACAGTTGGACTGTCAAGTGGTAAGGGTTCAGTCTGAGGAGTGGACAACACTTTCCAGATCCTTGCTAGCTTCTCCCTATTTATAAAATCATCTTATGGAGACAAAAACAAACAAACCAACCAACCAATGTTTTAATATCTTACCCAAAGAGCAGCACTTGTATCAGTGTAGTGTAGTGGGTATTTTATCTAAGTGGGAAATTACCACCTCTAAAATCATTCAATTGACCTCTTGGAAATTAAGAATTGTCCCCAGAATTTTCCTTTCCATTGTTTTCCAAGCTTATAAAATGACAGCTTGAGAAGACTGTCAACTTGCCTAACATATTCTGAGACATCTCCTGCATATTTAATTTATTTCTACATTTCAGAGTGAACAAATAGGCTAATAAATCATTCTAATATACACAGACATGGCTAAGATTACGTCCTCTTCTTTACTATTTCTTTGCATGCTCTGATCTGGATTTATCTTGACTGGATTTTTTAGTAATTGGAAGTGATTTAGGGGAAAGTCCTTGCCTTCACATGTGTTGTACATCTCTTAGAACAACAGAACTTTAAATGTGAGTAGAGATATAGGACACTTTTTCTGACTAAATATAGACTTTTATAGTCAAACTAATGTACTTTGAAAAAGTGGGTAAGCAACTACTTTAAAAATTATTGAAGAAGGGGTTAACATTTGGGGTGCTAATTTCAAAAAACTAAAATGAACAATCACCTCCTCTCCCCCGAGAAATCATCATGAAGAAGATACCAAAATGAGAATTTTTCTCTGTATAAGCAAATCCCTTGGAAGCAATTCTGCCTGGATAGTTCTGTGGAGAAATTAGGTCACATTTGGCTAACATCACTTTATTGTCAGGGTAACCTGCTCCTTTGGCCCCTCTTTATGTGTGTGTGTCTGTGTATGTGTCTGTGTTTGTGTTTCTGTGTATGTGTTTGTGTGTTTGTCTGCACTTTTTCACAAAGGCTCACTAACAGTCTGTGTTGAGAATCCTGTGAAGGAGCTGATTTTTTTTTCTTCCTGTGTCACTGCAGGTACTTTATAAAGATATGGGCCAAAAGGTTACTGGAGGCTTCTTTGATCTTGGCATTCATTTTAGTTTCTTTTTCAAGAAAATCTATTTTCAGTATAGAAGATTGAGAACTGCTAGGCTGTTTTGCAGACTCTGAAGACTGTGCTGTAGAAAACAGCCTTCCAATAATAATAACTGTACAAATCCATTTCAAAGTCACCTCCTAGTATCTAGTCAATAAGTAACAAAGAACAAGAACATTTGTTTTGGTTTTTGTTTCTTAATCTGAAAGAAATCCAGAATTTAAGAGCTCTTTGGCCTTTTCAAGAGCAACAAGTTCTCATGTGATTTAGTCATATGGCTGCCATAAAGTTGTGATAGTGTGCTTTCCTAAGAGTTCTGTTATCAGTATGATATTTAAAACATCAACATTAATGCTGTAGTGTTGCAGATTATTCCAAGATCTACACACAGCTTCAGAACATGTCAACTTTTCCTACGTATTCGCACTTCTATGAGGGCAGACAGTTCTCAATTTTTTGTGATTTTAAAACAGTGAAAAATATAATCCTTTCAACCAGCCCAATATGTTACACACCAGAGGGTGCACAGTATTCTGGATAAGCAACCCCAGTAACACATGTATAAGCAGCAAGTCAACTCCCACACAGCAAGGTGTCACCTTACAGAACAAAATCACTGACCAGGAGATATTATAAGATAGCTTTGTGGTTGCACAGACCTGGGATGAGCAGAGACTGGACTAGACCCCACCACAATTTGTGAAACAAGGAGCCTTGGCCTTTTGTAAAGGCAATGATGCAGCACATGGGTCTGAACACAGCACAGTTCATGCCTGAAAACGCGCAAGCGGAAATTAAAGGCACTTGAGGTGGAAGCAAAACTCATTGAGCTTAAGTTTTAGCCTAAACTGTGAAGGTACTGGCATTTCAAAAACAACTAATAATGGTATTTAATAAGATGAGCCAATTGGTAGTATTGTGCAAATGGTGAACAGAAAGGAGGGGGCAAAAGTTCTGGGTAATGTCAAACATATTAGCATAGCCTGAAGTGCATTGAAAGACCAAGAACTAATTTTAAAGAAAAAATAATTAAGCACTTGGAGGTAAAAGGAAAATAGGATAAAATGCAATATTATGTTACCAGAGACCTATCTTGAAGTTTAGCCCAATATTATTCTTTAATAAAAATGGATTTTTAGACTAGAGAAATACAGTAGATCTATCTGGATTTCAGTAAAGTGTTTGATATGCTGCCACATAGGAAATTACTAGTTAAACTGAAATAAATGGGAATTAGAAGAAAAATTAAAAGGTGAGTAAAGAGCTGGCTAAAAAGAAAACAATAGGTTGTGCTTAAAAGGGAATTCTGAGGCTAAGGGGAAGTTACTTAAGGCATTCATAAATGATCTATGTTGGGCCAGTATTACTTTATATTTTCAGTAGAAAGCATTGACTGAGAAAGATAACAATGTTTTAAGAGTACCTGTTGATGACCCGGAATTGTGATTCTCTATGCTTGAGGGCCACACACACTTTTTCAGGAGAACCAACCTAGCTTGCATCCAGGACTTGTGAGACTACCTTTCCCAAGAAAAGTCTGGCACATGCAAGATAGTTGGCTATAGGCTCACATGTTTCTTCAGTGAAAGCAGAAGCCATCTCCCATCTCCCAGGGATATTGGCTCCTCCCCTGCCCATCACTGGGTACATGTTTAGCAGTCCAAAGCTCCTGACAGGGCATCATCTCATGGGGTAGTCTCATTACAAATCTCCCCAGGAACATTCTTAAGAGTTATAGAGCAGCATTAACGCAGAGCTGTGTCCACGACAACATGCCCAGACTCTCAGCAGGGCATATTAACTGCAGCACAGTGCGTGTAAAGGCTTTGACAGGGCTCCTGGGTCAGACCTGGTTTGTGGCTGCCCAGGTTGCCACTGTGACTCAGATGTAGACAAACTCCAAGAGGGTTTTGTTTGTTTAGCCTACCAAAATGCAGGATGAGAAGAAATTGAATTATATGGTAATTGCAGGACTGGAATTACAGTAAATTGTTTCCTTAAGTTAAAGGAAACTGGTTTTGATGCTCTTCTCAGTCCTAAGCTTCTAAGTCATGCCTAAGTGACTGTGTGGTACTTCTGGCAACAAAGTCTTGCCAGGATAGTCCATAGCCAAAGATTATACATCTAATTAATTCTTAAACATAGCTGGAGATGGACCTTCCTATCATCTTTCTGCAATTTTGTGATGTTGGAGGAGTCTCCAGGAGGGGAATTAAACTACTTGTGGTCTGGATAGAATAGACAGTAAGAAACAACATTGCCAAAAGTTAAGCACAACTTGCTGAGAGCAGTACAAGAAACAGTAAGGGAGTGGAATCTCTGCCTGAAATAAGGTGCAGACTTTTTGAAGGAGCCAGGAAAGCACCACTTTTGTAAAGAGTTCATGTGCTTCTCTTGTAAAAATAGGGAGTCATATATTGGGTTTCCATGGGAAGGTTTTGGTAGCAGGGGCGTTGCAGAGGTGACCTCTGTGAGAAGCTGCCAGAAACTTTTCATATGTGTGAAGGAGCCAATGCCAGCTGGCTCCAAGATGGACCTGCTACTGGTCAAGGTCAAGACCATTCGCAATGGTAGCAGCACCTCTGAGATAACATATTGAAAAGTGGGTGGAGGGGGAACTCTGCACTTGCAGCCAGAGAAGAGAGGAATGAGAACATGTGAAAGAAACAACTCTGTAGATTCCCAGGTCAGTGAGATGGAGGAGGTAGACATGGACCAGGCGTCAGAGAAGATATTCCCTGCAGCCTGTGGTGAAGACCATGGTGAGGCAGGCTGTCCTCTGCAGTCTATGCAAATCCATGATGGAGCATATTGGGACTGATGGCACTGTCTTCCCTAGTAACCATGTGATGGAGCCCTGCTTTCCTGAAGATGGTTGAACCCTGCCCATGGAAGTGGTGAATGAATTCTTTGTTTTGCTTTGCTTGTATGCACGACTTTTGATTTCCCTGTTAATCTGTCCTTACCTCCACCCTCTAGTATTCTCATTTTTACTCTTTCTATCATCTCCTTCATTCCAGGTGACAGAATGAGAGTGGCTGTGGTGTTAAGTTGCCAACTGGGGTCAAACCATGACAAAAGTAAAACCCAAGAAGAAGGAGGGGAGGGACAGTGTTTTTAAGATCTGTGTGTTTGTTTGTTTCTCATTATCCTACTCTAATTTGATTGGAAATTCATTACATAATTTCCCCCAGTGCTGTTTGCTTTGCTCAAGACTGTAATTGCTAAGTGATTTCTCCTGTGCTTATCTTGACCCATGAAGGTTTAGTTCTATTTTCTCTCCCCTGTCCAGCTGAGGAAAGGAGTGATAGAGCAACTTTGGTGAGCACCTGGCAACCAGACAGGGCCAACCCATTGCGAGGCAACAGATAGAGATGGTCAGACTTGTGTTTTGGGGAAACTCAAGGCTTCTAATGTGGAAAGTGTGAGTCTGCCTAGGAAATGTCCATGTTATACTCACAGATGATGATGGAGCTGACACAGGTTATCTCCGTCTTTCACAGAAGCTGGACTTGTTTGAAATGACCAGTTGCTCAGATTTTAGATTTAGCAATGAGTGTCCTTTTCATGAAGTGAGAAAAAGCAAGCAGGCTAGAACTGAATGATCCACACATACCAAAGGGGTGATAAAGGATTCTTAAGCAATTGGGTTTTTACCTTTGTTTGCTTTGTGAGATTTTACAGTCAGCTATGAGACTATAATCTTGGCAGAGGATGAAGAGTCTAATGGTGTAGATGTCAGCTGACCCACTGGTAGAGTAAATTTAAAATAAAGGAAATAGAATAGCTTATTTAGTAAGAATAGAATTTGCTGATGCTTAAAGATGTATGACGTTTCTGGTTTCATGTTGTACACTTCAAAGTGTTTGGGTCATGTAAGGTTTTATTTCTGTGGAGCAGTGTTGCGCAAGCAGGTGCTCTAAAGAAGTATCCTTTCCAATGCAGCCAGAGCAGGCTGCCAGAGCAAATGAACTGCACACAGCCCTAGTATGCTGCTTCCTACAAAGGGAGGGTGGTAGAGAGTGTGGGGAAGCAGCTGGACAGACCTTTTGTGCATGTCAGTGGATGACAGGTAGCAACTGAACTTTAAATGCTGGGCAGGCTTTGGTCAGAAACTTGTCAGCTTTCCTAGTCAGTCCCTTCCCTGCCTCCTTAAGAGGCATCTAAAGGATGAACTGAGGACTGGGGAGCCCCAGGGTTTCCAGTCAGCTATAATAACTGTTTATCCTGAGTGCAGGGATCTCTGTGGCCTGGAAATGGGAACCCTCTGATGAGTTTCCTAATGCCACTTTGAAGCAATTTTACTGCAAGAATAACCTCAGGCTGAAGGTCCCAGGCCCACTGAGTTCCACGGCTCTGTTTGAGCTGCTCTGGGGCTGGTGTTGTAGGAACCCTGGCCAGTGCAGACTGCAATTACCACAGTAAGAGCATGCTGGTTACGCAGAAGCCCTACACTAACCCATCTTAGACTAGTATTCAGTAATGCACAGCTGTTACTATTAACAATAAATGTGTTTAACCCAGTTGGTGACTGCCAGGGATCTTAGGAAACACATTTCATTTTGGAAATACTTTGTATTTAAGAATTTCTGAAACTAAATATGGCTGGACTTCAGTTCTGTGAAAATTTTCCAGTGTTTGGCTTTTCCTCCAAAAGCAAGATGAAAAGTATTTTGGTAATTTGGAAATTAACACAGAATGGAAATTCATCTCCCTGGCCAGCTCTATTTATGAACTCATTAATTCAAGTACTCATCTACCAACAAAAGGCTTCCTAGCTTTTAATTAAATTGGAAGTCTATGCTTTAGTGTTGTCCCTCTGGTTTTGTTTCCAGAACCTATTTGAGACTCTTTCTACCTTTCCTTATTGTTGGTTATGATGGCACTTGGAAAGCATTAAGAAATTGTTAGAATGCCAAAGAGTTTATTTTCTTTTCAGATTATATATGATATTTGAAGAATAACCTTTTAGCTAGCAATCCCTTCTCTTCTCTGAGGAGACCATTTATTTTGATTGAATTATTAAAAAAAACAAAAAAACAAACCCAAAGCCAGAGTAAACAGAAAAGCTGAATGCCTCTTTTCTAGATGTTCCCCATCAACGTGATCTTTCTCTCAGACTGTTTTACATGGTGATGCAGAAAAGGGCCACTCTTCATTCACTGCTTAATATTAGGCCTCCAGATTTGAAAAGCTTGGCCTGCAGTCATGGGTATTCATTGTTTGTGCACCTTTCAGAAGACAAGTCTGATTGTCTTACTTTTCTTTTGAGTCATTATTCTCTGTGCTTTGTTTTTGCCAAATGTCAAAATATAGCTGATTCTCTGCTTCAGGGATATATTATACTAAGTGCACTGGAAAAAAAACATTGGCAAATGATATAATACTCTGGAAAAGAGAAAGAGATTTGGATGGTGCTGGGGGACAAAAAAGAAAAAAAAGGAAAAAGTGACCTTGCATCATACAGCTGGCAAATTTTGTCAAGCCAACAGCCAATCAGACTTAATATGCCTTTACTCTCAATAAACCTGCAGCATTGCTATTATAGTTTCACTACACTGTTTATGAAAAGCTAAGCTAGTCTGGAAGGCATTATATAAAAGACAATTGTAGGAAAAAGGGAAAAAACCCCCGTAATCAATGACAGTGCTTGTCTGAAACCTGATTTTTTAATGTCTATTAGAATTCCTAAAAGTAAATACTGAATAATGGAGAGAATGTGTTACCTCCTGATTTTAAAACAATAATACACTTTCTACTACAGCAGCTACTAAATTTAGTGACTACCTCATCTATGTATCTATATAGGAAAAGAGCAAGGATGCTTAGGATACATAATGCCTTTGCACATGTTCCACTTCAAAAGCTACTGAGGGCTGGCATTTCTAGTCTGAAGTAACCAGCTATTCCTTGCTTCAGAATAAGATTTTCAAGGCAGCCTGCTGCAGTGCTGCAGTCATACTGGGGCCATACTCACTCTTCATGACTAAAATTCAGCATTCCTGCCACCATCATGCAGAGGATTCATGTGGAGAAGTAGCAATGGTCAAGATGGGGTCCTTGCCTGTATTTTCACGCATGTACACACACAGAGTCACTGAGGATATATGTCCTCTCTCATGCCTGGGGTTTGCAAATGTGGATGGCAGTCTTTCAACCACACCTTTTGCCATCTTGCTGCATATCCCATTCTCTCCTGGTGTGTACAAGTACAGATAGCCCTGCAGGGCAATGGGTCTTTTGGCACACCTAAACTTTGTCATGAAGTACGTCTCAGGACAGCATGGTTGCTGAGTCTGCCATGAACTGGAAACAAGTTCTGGGGATGTCGATTACTGGTACTACTGTACTGCTTCTGACACAGATGCATCTTTACAGAGGGCTGATGGGCTCAGGTGCCTTTGCATTGTATGCAACTGCTCTGTGTACATGTACCTCAGAATAAATGGAGACTTTTCTGTCTCAGAGCTGTTCTCAGGTTGAGATCTTTAAATTTAGGGTGAAGTAAAACTATATTCTTTTTTTGTTGACTGAGGACCATAACTTTCCATCTACCTGTGACATTTAAATTCAAAGTATCTAAAATGAGTTAAACAGTAACACAACCACGTGGAGTTTTTGCCATTTCTCCTTCAGTTGACTACTTGTGATTAAAGTCCTACAAAGACTAACATTTTTCTAATCTTTAATGTATCTAGGCTGCATTTTTGAAAGTTCAAAATCACACTAAAGCTTAAAGTTCACTGTTTTTCAGTTAAATGCAGATGCCTAAAGGAGTTAGGGGGATTAGACTTTTAAATTTCACAATTACTTTCTAGACTAGTACTCTAGCCCTGGGTTTTCCACACATCTGTAGGAAATACAAACCAGGCCTGTTGACCCAACTTGATCCCTGGAAGCAGGAATACAAATGGGACTTTAATCATTACACATCTTTTCAAAGGCTGAGTGTGAGTTCGTTTATTGGCTTATGAGGTGATGGACAGAGTCCACTAGATTTTCCCTGTGCTGGCTGAGCTACCACATCATAGTATTGATGTGGAATTAGCATGTAAGTGCAGAGTGAACTGGGTTTGCTTAAATACACATGCACACATCTGTGGTTTTGTTTGATTCCTACCCCTGGCTGTAACAATTACTTGTTAAATGTTGTCATCTACCCAGCATAAAACATCCTACTTGCTTCTGGAATCTTGCTGTTTTATCGAGTTTCTAGTTTTTACAAGTAGAACAGACCACAGAAAATCAGAACTGTCCCAGTGGTATTGTTCTGGAAACCATCAAGGGCTCTAAAGGCAATGCAGTTCAAACACATGGGCAAGTGTCTTCAGGACAGAAAAAGAAATGCTAGTGTGAATTTAGATCATCAGTGCCTTTGAAAATCTATTCCTTTTAGCTGCAGCCTTTTTTGCAAGATTTGTGGACCATTTTGCCCAGCTGTTGGTTATGAACAATCACTGGGTAAAAAAAAGAATCCCCCATGCCATCTTCTACAATGTGCTCCAGCCAGGACCATTCTTTGAGGCAGCCCCGGGGTGTAAGGTAAGATGTCAGTGAGGAAGTTTGCCCTGTTCTCAACCCATTTAAGAAAACATTTGCATCACACAACTTGTAGTATTGGAAAGAGAAACACTTGAACAGATTGTACATTTGTCCTAAAGCAGAGCCTGTATTTTACAACATCTGATTTAGCCACTGGAGGTCAGTGTTTTGGAGCAGAATGGATATTACTCTGTTTGGTAATCCTCTGTTACAGCCACGAGGACGGGAAGCACTGTACCAGATCTTTCCATGCGTCACTGTGGTGTTTAATTTGTGTCATCTTGGCTGGATGTGGAAATATAAATACATTCAACAGCAGTCAAGGGGTTATATCTTTGAATAGTGTGAGAACAGCTGCAAAGATCATAGTTATTACTTACAGTGTATATTGTGGAGTGCAACTGTGCTGTAGTGTGCTAGATACTCCTTACTGACATCACTAATGATGTGACACAAGGGCAAAACATTAGCAAAGCCAATAGGAATAATTGCCTAATAGTACATCATGCTTCATTTACATCTATGAGACCAGCTCTCGCAGCTTTGGCTCTTCTGCTTGCATGGTTGCCACTGGCCTCCCCGGTCCCTCAGTCCCTTTCCCTCCTGTTGGTGCTGAGAACATGGGGTAGGTGGGAAAGGAGGTGCATGTACATATTCTGTGTTCCTTTATTTTCTTCCATGTTGCTGGGATCAGGAGGCTCTCCAAAAAAAGGTAACTAATAGTGTACCACACCAATGGCCAGTAACTAGAAGTATATCCAAGAGGCCAATACTGACACTATTTAACAACTTCATTAACTATACAGGTAGTGGAACAGAGTGCACTTTTTGCAGATGACCTGTGAGAAGTAGCTGATATGCCAGAGGACCATGCTGTCATTCATAGGCACCTCAACAGACTGGAGAAGTGGAGTGAAAGGAACCTCATGAAGTTCATCAATGATAAATGCCACATCCTGCACCTAAGGAGGAACAACCCTGTATACCAGTAGAGGCTGGGGAGTACCCAGCTGGAAAGTACCTTTGCAGGATAGACCCTGGAGATCCAGGTGGACACCAAGTTGAGCATGAGCCAGCAGTGTGCCCTTGAGGCAAAGAAGGCTAATGATGTCTTTGGCTACAGTAGGAATATTGTTGCCAGCAGGATAAGAGATGTCTTCTTCCCCATCTCCTCACCACTGTTGAGGTCACAGCTGGAGTACTGGGTCCAGTTCTGAGTTACTCAGTTCAACAGAGATATGGACATACTGGAGAGAGTCCAGGGAAGGACCATGGACACAGAACTAGAACATCTCTCCTACGAAGAGAGGTTGAGAGAGCTGGGACTGTCCAGTGTGGAGAAGAGAAGACTCAGGGGGTCTCATCAATGGCTGTAAATGTCTGAAGGAAGAGTCAAAGAGGACAGGGCCAGGCTCATTTCATTGGTGTGTAGTTCCAGGGCCAGAGCCAATGCACACACACTGAAACACAGTAGGTACCATTTGAATACCAGGAAACACTTTTTTTTACTGTGAGGGTGGCCGTGCACTGATAAAAGTTTCCCAGGGAAGTTGTGGAATCTCCATCTCTGGAAGTATTAAAAAACTGCCTGGATATGGATCTGGGCAATCAGCTCTGGGTGTCCCTGCTTGAGCAACGGATAAGATCAGATGCCTTCCAGCAGTCCTTTCCCATCTCAGCTGTTCTGTGATTCTGTGAAAAAGCCTCACTTTTCTCCTCCTGTCCTCTCTTCATTTCTTCATCTGTCTGCTGAGCTGACCTATGATCTCTGTTAGTGGGGACACAGGTAAAGTCTACGAGTGCTGTGAGGCAATATGTAGACAGAAGTGCTTCATCTCTTATATACTTAGCAGAACAAAACTGACTGCAGTCAGATGTTTGGTCCAGAGACCTGCCTGTCCTGATCCTCATAGACGTATATTCTTATAGCATCAGGTTCTCTTGCTTCTTTGCCATCCAGGAGAGGCCAGACTGGATGGAAACAGTGGATGCTAGAGAAGCAAATGGTACAGAAAGACAGCCTCGACCTCTAGTTCCTTGCAGGTATCTCCTAGTCCCTCTATGGCACCGATACCATCTTCCTTGCCCCAGCTGGCGCTCTGCTAATCTTTCTCAGCCTATGCTGCTCCACTCAAGAACGCATTTTGTCATTCCCACAAATTTATATCACTGTCAGCTATGAGGAAAAACAGGTAACTTTAGACCTCTCTGTCAAGGCAGCACAATTCATGTCTAGGAAGTCTTCACTGGGCTTTTTTCATTATTACCATCCTACCAATCATAAATAAAACCACACCTGAGACATGCAGCCAAATTCTGCTCAGATATTCACTGGTTCAAATCTTGAATATATAATAAATTGATTGAACTAATTCCTGATTTATTGTGTCTTAGGAGAGAAAAGGATTTGGCTTGTTTGTAGAGTTTATAATTCAAATACATTTTCTATTAAATACATAGATATAGGGAATGGAAAATCATGCTAGTGGAAACCAGCCAGCCTATTCCTGGCAATATTTTAAATTGTATGAATAGGTGTGCCAACCTCCACTTTTTCTTTTGTCTTTCAAATGGACTGTTTACAGCTATAAGTATATGTAGTTTGTCTCACTATTTTCAATTTCTTAGGAAAAAGAGTTTTGCCTTACAAAACTTAATTTCTGGTAGCTGAAAAGCATGGATAGTATTATTTTGTTTTAAAAGAGTGACAAAATCCAAAATAACTTAGGAAAAGTCAGATTTGTGGTAGATCATCTTTCCTGCTGAAAGATTTTCACTGAAAGAAAACAAGTCACTCAGAAAACTGCCCAATTCACCCCTCTGCCAACATGAGGATATTTTGAAGGGCTTCTGACGAAGTGGATATTTAATTCCTGCTTGCCAAAGCAAAGATGACTTCTGTGGTACCACAGAAGAGTCAACAGTATCAGGGCTGAGGAGAGTTAGGCTTCATCATGCTTTTTTGTTATTCTACATCTAGAGAGGTATAAGCACATGACCACCTTCATCCTGGAGTTTAATTTAAGTCAAAAAATAAAAGACAAACTCTTGCAGTACAATTTCAAAAACCCTTTCCTGAGAGTATCCTGCCCAAGAAGTGTTCACTGCCTTTCTCTTTTTTTCCCAGGGCCAATTTTTTTAGCAATTCTCTAGCTGTTTGCATGACCTTTTTGTTGGGCTCTCTCACAATGGCTTCCATCTGTTTCTGTATTTCATGTACTTCATTAAATAACACCCACTGAAACATCCTATGAGTCATTAGCTTATTGTGTCATGGGTCTTGCATGTGGACTGCATTTAGGTGGTGGCTCCCACAGTTTAATGTTCTGAACTTCAGTAAGAACTTCACATCTTTCCTCATTGAATTATGGCTGCCAGCACGCAGAGTTTCTCCCCAAACACATCACAACAGCATGTTGCTGCTAGTGGCAGACAATGGAGGCTGTTTAAGGGCTCACATATGCATCTTCACAGAGCTCTGGAGCTTCTTTCATTCCTGCCCTTGAAAAGTGTCAAACGTTTATAGTAAAAGACAATTATAGGAATGGGTTAGTTGGACTGCAAAATGAGTTGCACCAATTATGGCAGGATAAGAGGAAAGGTCTAATTCACTAATCCAGGTATTCATGGCTGCATTATCATATGAACTCTAGTGCAGGAACTTCTACAATATCCTACTGGGGGTGTCATGTATGAAGTGCATTGTTCCAAGAAAAAGAGGTCGAAGCAGAATACAGAATAGTGTAAGAAGCAAGCTACCCATGTGATAGCAGTTACGGCTCTGTCAGGTGGGGATACATAAAGATAAGAATTATTCCAGGTCCAGAGAAGGGTATTTATATACACTCCACAGGAAGACAATTTGAGGTGCAACTATAGGAAACTCTCAGTATGATAGGGAGGATTGAATATTTTGTAAGCTTTCTCTGGCTTAGTAGAATGAACTACAGCATTAGGTTGGAGCTGAACTGAGCATGCCTTCTGGCAGGATCTCAAATCTGTAGTATAGTCCAAATGCATATGAGAGCCATGGCTTTTCCTTTCTCCATAGGTCCTGGCACAGGGTGAGCCTGCAAGTTACCTCTGCCACAGGTGTTCTCACAGAGATTGTATGGATTGGCTTGAGATTTGTGAAGTTCCTCAGAGCATGAAGGTGAAGTAGAGAAGGAAGAGGCAAAGGAGCAAACCTCCTACTAAAGGCATGAGCTGTGATGGATCTGCAGTCATGGCCACCAGCAGAAGGCAACAGCTCATCAGTTGTGCAAAGGTGTGCAAAAGAAAAGTATCATTGAACTGAAAGCCCCATTTAGTGCTGAAAATGACAATTGCCATATTGTACTCATTATAAGCTTCTAGGTGACTGGGTACCAGATTCCTCAGTTAAAACTTTTATGGAAGCTTTTACAACTTGTGTTTTTGACTTTTTCAGATTCTTTCTTTTTTTCATCTCCCCATTTAAATGCCTGTGCTCTTAAGTACAGGGCATCCAGAATGATGTGGCTAGACTGGTCTTTTCTTCAGAAATTTTTTCACCCCTGTCCTATGTCACCTTCACTGGCTTCCTTTCCATCATCAAATTAAAATGTAAGTTACATTCCTGAGGGCTGATTTTTTTTCATCATATCAGATTTAGGCTTGCGTAGCAAACTGGCTTTATTAGAATTGACTGTGATTTAAAGATGGAGAATCAGATCCCTTGTTTTTAAAGCTGCATATTCTTAAGTTATCTGTATTTCTTTTCTGCTTCTTTTCCATAACTGTGTATTATTTACTTCATTTGCTATCCTGTCAAACAATCTTTTTCATTTGACTCACTGCCTTGCCTTCAATATGACATTACAAAAATGTCCTTTAAAGTTTGTGATTGAACCTATGCACAACCAGAAGAAAAATGACAAAACAAAGAATGTCTCCAAGAAAGGGGAGGTTTGACTTGGTTCTTCCCACCCTACATAGCAGGAGCTGAAGGTCTCCAGTCCTAGACAACTGGATTGTTTCTAATACTGCACTATACAGAAAAAAGTTTTTTCTATTATGACAAACTGTCTGGTTAATTTAGTAATTATCAAATTAAATAGGATTAGACATGGGATTTGCCAGATGATTCCAGGCAATAAAACCAATGAAATAAATTCTCTTCCAAGGATACTTACATAGAAATGTTACTGCAGGGTAATAGTCTGAATGCAAAAGCTGTTTCCAGCTTTGGAAAACATACCATTTCCCATACACAGTTTTTGGCACAGTCAGTGCCAGCAATCATGACCTCTGCATAGAATCTGACAGTATTTCTACCTCAGAGTATGACTGTGTGTAGTTGTGTCTCCTGAGAAAGACCACAGAGAAAGCAGACAGCTAAAAGATGAGAAAGAAATGGATAGTGTTGATGAGAAAGAATATTTATACTCTTCTACTTGACTGAAAGCCTATGGATAGAGCTCTCAGATCTAAATACCCTGAAGATCTGGAGTTTAACTAATCTTACCCCATCAGCAGATGGCCAAGTGAAAAGTCCTGATCCTCAAATTCCTCTTGAGCAGTTTCCAGCTTGTAGGAAGCTGAAGCCTGTAGGCACTACTGACCTCAACTTCCACATTCCATACATGTGTTTGTTTCTTTTATGAACTGTACCCAGTAAGGTCTCAACTCTGAGTGTCATCTCCAGTGGGGTGCCTGTCAAATAGTTGAGCATCTTGAGGATCCACAGACTAGATGTTCATCTGCCTGTGTTGCCTTAGAAAGCCAAAATGCTGGATGCAAAGTGAAAACATCAAATGCCACTGGGTTCTTCATGAAATGCGCAGTGGTGGTGATAATGACTCAGTGAGTATCACCTCCATTTTCCATTTAGTTTTTTTTTTTTTTAGTATGATGCCCAGTGGCTAGCAGCCTCTTATAGGCCCTAAAAGACATAGCTTTACTTCCTGTCTCTTCCTGATTTGCAATACCATGCTGGCATTTCTTGCTGGCTGCATGAGATATTTTCCCTCTTGTGCTTCTTTTCCATTACTATCTGGAAGTACCCAACTCATTACGTAAGAAGCTTAGACTCTTAGCTTGTGGTTGATAAGCCTCCCCACAAGAGATTTGTATAATAGGGCTTTAGTAGTGCTTAGATTACTTAGTCAACCTAGTTCTTGAACATCCATTCTTGTTGGCTACAAGAACAGGAAGAACTGATTGGGAAAAGAAAGAACTACATGAACTTTTACCCTGAACTGAAACCAAAATCTTTCTCTCTCTTTCCATTTTTTCCCCCTCCTAATGTACTAGGTTGTTTAGTTAAACTTTTGGTTTGTTTCTTTTCCTGCTCATATGCCTCTTTAGACCTTATTTCAACTGGGAGTAGTACTCAGCTGCCACCAGGAAGGCTGATTTGTGAGACTCACAGCCAGATCTGTTATATGGTGGGCAGATTTGTCCCTGCTGCAGCAGTAAGAGTTACACAGCCTTCCCAATATTTTCCATTTGTAGATCATAAGTGGATTTCAATACCATGAAAAGGAGGTGAGTGTCTTTCTCTTGCTCTCAGTGGAGATGTCTAAGTTCCTTTTGGAAGTCAAGATACTACCTAAAAATGGCTCTTCAAAGATGTTGCATCAAACTTTTCCCCACTTCTCATATACGCTGCTCCAATACTGAAGAGCCCTTTAGCCTCTCCACATCTCTACTTTCCCTATGTTCCTCTTCTGTGCTGATGGTTAACATGACTGAATCATTCTAAATCCCACTACCTCTGCTCCTCTAATCATGCTTTTCTTCTGCCACCTTTTAGGAATCATCTCCTGCTCACCTTATCTGTTCTTCATCCTTTGTTCCCTAATTCCTTCCTCTGAAGTCACTGAATTTTCCCAAGAATCGAAACCAGCTCAACTGACTCACACAGAAATTCCCAGAGGTAAAATAGAAGAAAGTAAGTGGAGGTGGGCTTCAATCACTGTTGAAAACAAGGAATCTTACTAATGCCCTGTTCATTTTCCTTAGAAGGCTTGAAATGCACACAGCCTAGTTAATCATGGAACAGCAGGGATAGAGACTTTGAAAAACACTAGTGGGAAAAGGTACCCCAATGACAGTGTAGAGATGAGCAAAAAACCATGAATCAGCAGTCCATGTTCACTATAAAACAGCCTTTCCCATGTACATCTTGCTTGTAGTGCCCTGTAAAGGCAATACTCCCTAGTAAGTGCTTCTCATTTGCACTGGTCATCAGCACAAATCACAAAGCAGTTGCAGACAGGGAGGGATGGGTGGGAAAAGACAGACAAAGAAACCACTGTACACTCAGCTGTCCAATTTTTTTTTTTCAAGGAACAAAGCTACTTCAGCTGTGTGGCTGGAACTTGGCAGCTCTTCTTTGAGTTCCTTAAAAAGAAATAAAATTGTTCCACCATCTGTGAGATCCACTTGTCCTTTCCCTTTCCTCACACATATGCTCACTACACTACGTTACCAGTTGAACATAGCAACATATGCATGCTAAGCTTTCCTGCTCAGATGCAGAGAGATTCTTTTGCAATTACCAGAATGGAGTCAGCTGTACAGCAGAATTGCTCTGCCCCAATCACTTAACTCGTTATTGATTAAGAGGAAGGGAAATATGGAATGACAATAGAATTTTACATAGGCAGAATGTGGTACTGTGACTCAGTTGGGAATATGGCCAGTGCACCATGATTTGAGACCATGGGCCAGCAAAGCACTTAATTATGCATTTCACTGAGAGTAGGCACATTGTCTTACTGACTTCTCATATTCTGAAAATTAATCTTGGACTTCAATGTTTTATTGGGCTGGGACCTTACATTCTTGCTCCATGAAAACACAGTGGAATAATGGATAACTGGGTGTATGTGCCTTTCTATATTGTAGGCAAATGGAATTTTGTTCTCCTGAACTCCAAAGTGGTGTGACATGAACTTGCTCTGATCCCGAAAAGGTGACTTCCATTAATGTAATGCTGAATATACTGTACCTCACTGTGGGGCTTAGGTATACAGCCATGCTACTGCTATCACATGGTTGATCTGCTCCATGCAAGGACAAACCTTGAAGCTGTCTGCCTGAATCACAGCCTTCTGACTGAAATACCTTGCTGTGGCGTTACATTCAGTTGTAAAGTTTAAATTGAGGCACCTTCCTCCTGTCTACGTTATTAGTATGGGGCTAGGGAATGAATTTGGAAAGGTGAGTGGCCCAGCATTGTTTCCATAATTTCCCATAAAAGCTCATAGGAATTTTGGCTCTTCCTTTTGGGATCAGCTTCCTATACCTGTGAAGGGATTCATTAGGATCTGGAATAAAGTAAACTTGGCCTACAAGAATATAAATTCCTTAAGAAATACTCAATTTGCGCACAGATTGGCACGAGCTTCTTTTGAGGGGGAATGAATTTCACACAGAGTGAATATCATCCTTTTTCACATATTAAAGAGCCACAGAAAGACCATGAAAAATTGGTTTCCTCTTCTTCTAGCATAAAGGGGGACAGATTCTCAGCTGGTCTATATTAGTACAGTTTCTTGAACTCTTTGGAGTGATGCTGATTAGAACCATCTGAAGACCCTGTCTGGGATGACTTGCTATTTTTACAAAACTGTATAAAGTGGATCTACTAAAGTCTCAGTAGCTATGAAAAGAAGCAATTTAGCAACTAGAAGCAAGAGAGAAAAAATGTATATGGGGCAAATGTATTTATTTATTTATTTATTACTCTGAAAGGTAACACATATGTGAAAAAAATTACCATAAAATAACATATTTAAAGACTTTAGGACTACAGTTTGGAATTACTAATGAATTTATGTCTGGCCTTAAGAGCATTTTTTTTTCCTCAAAGTCAGCGTTTGATCCACCACTATTAATGAACCATTTGCTCAGCCTTTTTAAACCAGATAAATGTTGATCATAAAAGAGAGACTATATGTCTATTTTTAATGAACTATGAGAAAGTAAGCATTAGCAAGGCAAAATATATAGTAAGAAGCTTTAATAGGAATGTTGCAAGTAGCTATAATAAAATGCTCCTTGATAAATGAATGAAAAGTTTTGAGTTCATTGCTTATTAAAACAAGAATTTTTTATTTACTTTCTAACATTTTGAGGTTCACTGTACCTAACAGGAATGGCAAGAGTTTTTCACTATTTGAGCTTGAAACAGAATTCCCACTACTGGCAAAACCAGTGGAAAAATGTTATGTTTCCAAGGATCATGAAAAGGCAAAACAGCAGGGTCCAATTTTGAGGTCTTGGTTGAATTTCTATTCAGTTTGTTCACAGGTAAAACTGTCACAAAAGATGATGTCTCAGCAAGTTCTGAGTGGAAATGTCAAGCACCTGAAGGTGCTTGAAGGCTATTTTTGCCTATTAAATCCTTTAGATTTATTAAAGGTGGCATTTTTTGGTACTTGTTTTTGTTTTCTTGATTGTGTTATTTTTGTTTTATTATTTTGACTTGTTAGTAAATACATCTATTTCTAATGGCAGAATTGCTTTTAAAATTAACATAGTAAAAGCAACATTTACCAGATTTAGCATATAATACCAAGGATCTTAATTTTTATGTTGTTCATGTATCTTACTAGTGTGACAGCTCTTGTACTGATCTCAGTGTAGACTTTCATGACTTTTGGGTGAGAAAGTCTCCAAGTTTATAAAAACTACTTTTCAGACTTTAACTATACCAGTAATCTTCAGACTGAAACTTCCCTGAACCTTACTTAGACCCTTATCCCATCCAATAGACATCCTTAAAATTGTACTTCTATGACTTTTCAATCTCAGTTTATGTCAATTTCTCATATCTCTCTTAATTTTAAGTTCTTATTTCTTGCAAAAATAATGAAGTTCACCTGTCATCTTTGAAGAGTCATGGAATTGTGGAAGTTTCCTGACAAGTATAAAAAGACAATATCATGCCCACCTTCTAGAAGGGCAAGAAGGGTCTTGCCAGATCAATCTCAGTCCCTAGGAAGCTTATGGGCTGTGTCTACCTCAATGCCTATTTCAGTCCCATGAACAAGAGATGTTTGAGAACTACCAAGATGGATTCTCCAGGAGCAAATCATGCCTGAACAAAAAGTTTGCCTTTCATAAGGAAGTGACAGGCTTGGAGAATGAAAGAAGAGTGGAGGATACTTTTCTCCTTGACTTTATGTGGCATTTGTGTAGTTAGAGTTGAAGGATGTGGAAGGGATAGTTGTATATGTATATATAGGTGTAGATGTAACTAATAGACTGCAGGGCATGGCTGCCATTGTGATGGATCTTGAGAGGATCAGTCAATGTGCTAATGGAAAACTTACAAAGTTCAGCTAAGGAAAGCAAAATATTATAAACTCATGCAAAAAGGGATGGGGGCTGACTGGGTAGAAAGCAGCTTGTCAGGAAATGTTCGGGGGAGGTCTAGGCAAAGAAGCTGGACATGACTCAAAATGTGTGCTTGCAGCAATGAAGGACAGTTCCGTACTGGACTGCATTAACTAAAGGATAGCCAGCACACACCACATCTGGAGTACACTGTCCAGTTTGGAACTGGACAAAGACAAGACAAGAAAGATATTGACACACAGAAGAAAGTCCAATGGAGAGCCTCTAGAATGGCTGAGGTCTAAAGCACATGCTGTATGAAATCCTGAAGAAGCTGTATTTTGCTAAGAAAAGAGGATTATTCAGTGCCCTTGCCTATCTTGTCAGTGTAGAGAACATGAAGGGAGACTCTGCTCAGAGGTTCACAATGACAAGAAGAGAACCAGCTGACATTGGAAATAGCAAGGGAAATTACAGCATTGTCAATGCACTGATATGCCTTATCAGCCTTGACCACTTTTACTGAGGCCTTCATCCACACAACCTGCCTGGAGGCTTCATCTAAGATCAGGTCTAGACCCTCAGGCTTTGCCTTAGCTGTGCTGTAGGTACAACATTGTCTCCTGCTGTCCCACTTTATTGGCTGCTTCTCCAGGATGGACTCCAGACCTAGACTGTAAGTAGATTTGTCTCCTGTCTTGTCTTCTGTTGTTTCTAGATGGACCCCGAAAGACACTCCCTATCTTTTCTGAAACTGTCATTTAACCATTACTGTTCCGTCTACCTTGCTGGTCTGCCTTTCCTTGGGGAGCAGCCCTACTCTTGGATGTGCTAGATGGGAAACTGCACTCAGATAGAAAGAAAAAATCCTTCCCAGTGAGAGTGGTGTTTTGATGGAACAGATTGCCAGAGCAGCTCATTGACTCTGTCCTTGGAGCTCAGCTACACAAAGCTCTGAACAACTTGATGCTGTTTAGACCTCGGTTTACCTTGGGTGATAGTTTGGATCAGTTGTTCTCCAGAGGTCTTTTCAAGCCACAGTTTTTCTCTGACTCCATGGTTCTGAGAGGACAAAGGAATCAGCAACTGAAGAATAAGGAGCTCTCCTTTAACTTATTGCTGCTCCTGCTCTTTACAAATGTTTTAGATTCCAGAATCTGAAGTATGTGTTTCTCTTTTAGTAGACAGATCAAGTCAAGATCAGAGAAAAACTTCCATACTCTAGAAGATCTGGTGTTACAAATTGATGTTTCAGAAGGAAGCAATATTTCTGGATGGTAGTGAAAAAGGAAGTGATGAAGGTAATTTGGTGTACACAGGGAAAAAAATAGAAAAGCAATACAGTACTGTCATTGTGAACCATAGTAAAAGGTCAAATAACCATTAATTTTACATGCTTTATTGCCCTTAAAAGTACAGTGGGGAACTGTCCTACACTGGCAGGGACAGACGAGATGACCAAATAGCCAGCAGGTCTTTTTCAGCTTTAATTGCTCTAATTCTACAATTTATATTCATGTGCTTGAGAGTAAAACATCCTTGCTCCCTCTTATATTTGTCTTAGCTTTTCCTTTGTTCCAATGAAGACAAATAAAAAAAAATAGAGTGAGTGTTGCTATTAAAAATTGATGCCAGTAAAATGAAAGCCAGATCTCACTCTAAGTGCTGGGGATAACCCAGAGATGCAGGTGGAGATTCTGGATTTGCTGGAGAGCCAAAAGAAAGACTCAGAGACTGGGCAGATAGCTGGAAAAATCTGTTGGTGCAGCTGTGAGCTGTGGGAAGACAGAGCCTATAAAGGACAAACAGCTGCTAGAGTTAGACAGGAAAGCCTCTGGAAAAAAAAAGCCCAAACCAAATACGGTGAGAAAGGAGGAGAAGCTTGATCATGGATGGGTAAAAGGCCAGAGAAAGAGCTTTGTATCAGCCCAGAACCTGAATGTAATGTTGTAACATCTTTCTTTAGGACAGAAAAGTCAGCAGCAGACAAAAGAATTTCACACTCTAGGAGATCTGGGCTCAGATGTTACAAATCAATGGTCTTATAGAGGGAGGCAACATTTCTAGATGGTGGTGAAAAGGGAAGTGATTTGGTGTACACAGGAAAAAATAGACTGGAAAGCAATACATAGTGTATTGCTTGGAAGTTCAGAGAAGCAAAGAAAGACATTTGTTTTTCTACTTTATCAAGATTGCCCCCAAATGTCCTGTCATATCATGACTCTGTCCTGTGAATGGTCCAACAAGCAGAAGAAATATCAAAACTTACCCCGCTACTGAATGTCTTTTTACTTGACCACGGCAGCTGTTCAGGGAATAATTGCTTTTAGAGGGACTGTCTAGTTTCTTAATGCCAGCAATAAAAGGAGTTAATCTGTAAGTCTAGATAAAGTTTTCTTGTCCAGAAGTTGTTGTATCAGTCTTTTGAGATAGAGAATTCTTTTTCTTGAGTAGACTCCATGTGTCAGCTGGAAGAACTAGTGTAAGGACTGGTTGCAACTTCTCAGGATTTGGCATTTGAAAATGATGTAAAACGGATCAAGTCAGCTCACAAAAATAGTTTAGCTTTTATTTCTACCTTCCTACTGAGACATGAATGTTAAATATTATCATCAGATGAATTAGCTGTTCTCTCCCATGTTGCCTTTATTCTAGTGCGAATACTTTTAATCTTGATGCCTTTGGTGAGTGTCTGGTTCTTGCTTTGTTTTCTAGAGCAGAGATGCTGTTTGTAACAACAATGTGGAGACTGAATCATGGATATTTTAAACTATAAATGCCAAAAAAGCTGTGATTTCTTTTTGTTTTAATAGAAGGATTTTTATTTTCAGAGAAGAAAGGACTACCAGTAAATTTTCCTAAGAAGGAATCAGTAGAAATTTCAGTTTTATGTGGGATAGGTTTTCCCTTTTTTCCCTTTCCCTCACTGGTCTTGTGATTTATTAAGTGGTTTTGTGTTGCTAAACTAAACTGAGAATTTCAAAGGGTTCAGAATCACTTCAAGTCTCAACTCCCATTGACTTTCAGTGGGAGCTGCATTCCCATCCTACTCACTGCTCATTTGTAAAAAAAAAAAAAAGCCTTTATTTTTGTCCCAGATGACTGCTCGCATTTCCCCAACAGCCTAGAGAAATTGCTCTGCCTTTTAGAAATTGTTGTGTAATGTGTGGACCTTGGTGTAAAGGTTCATGGTTTCTGTTCTAGAAGACCAATTTATTTATTTTTTCTAGTTCAGAGGGCCTGGAACAAGATTAAGGACTAATATTAGGGAAAACACACATAGATTTTTAGGCTGTGTGAACAACATCTTTTAAAAACAGGCTCTAGCTTGCTCCTGCATTGACCTTTTCAGACATTTTGTTACAAGTAGAATACTTACATGGGTGGAGGCATCAAGTGAAGCTCTAGAGCCCTTCCAAAGTGAGAGCTCCATCCTATTGGCCAAGATCACCCTAATTAAGTCTGAACTGGAGAAGCACAGCAGTGTGGGACCATGCAACCCTGGGGTATGATGTACCACTGCTGGGATTCAGCACTTTCGGCACATGGTCTAAAGCAATTGCCAGCCCTGAGGATGAAAGTCACAGTTCACAGGAGATAGTGTGTATCAGCACGTAAGTGGTGTGTGGCTTCAGCATGTTTAGAGCCAGCTGAGATCTTCTAAGCTGCCTCCTTGATGCTGGCATTTAGGGATTGTTCTGGGAGATTTTTCTGTTCAGACACTGCAAGTTTCTCTACAGTTTGTGTAAACTTTCCAGGAGATGAGTAAGAGCCTGGTGCCCTCTACAGCAAATATGAATATGCTTGTTTATGCTTAGACACTCAGATGATTTGCTGATTGCCTTTTTCTGGTAAACAAAATGGGGAAAGACCCATTCTCTGCCTCTGAACCTGAGAGGTAGCACAAGGCTGTCATCAGACCGTGGTGCACTCTTCCTCCACAAACCAAGATGGCCTCATCCCTGCTGCCCACTGGAATCTGTCACTGGTTCACAGGATTCCACAAACCACTCTTGAGCCTTGGTTGAGAGACTACTGCTTCTTCTGGCATGAGCCTAAACTGTGTCAATGGGCTGGCCTCAATGCTAACAGCTATGTTGAAGAATGCTGTACTTAAGCTCAGGCTTGTGCCCTGGGATGGCTTGCCTCATGTGTTTAGGGATACCCACTGGAATTACTGAAGTTACACTGAAAATAGGATTTTATAAAGGAGTTACATGAATAAATTGAAGATAAAAGAAAGAAAATGGATTTCTTTCATAAAAAGGAGAACTGGAATAAATTGTTTTTCAATAAAAAGAACAAAAATGGCTAAAAATTCCAGGAATAAGTTTAAAATTAGCAAAGCACCTGGAGAGCACATTTAAAATACTGCAAAACCATCAGCAAAACTTCATTCTGATGACAAAATCTTGGAAATATGATATTCTCATAATGGACTACATTGTGTACTGTATTTATCATAACAGGTATTATGTCTTTGTGTATAGAAGATACTGTTTTTGTGTAGATTTCATTTAAGATTCCTATTAGGTGAGCTTTTATAGAAGACTGGAAAAATCTTGAAGTTGTCTCTATTTCCAAGGGAAACAACTTGCAATCACATTCTTTTACAGAGTGATTATTGTATGTTTTTGTTGCTGTTGTGGCCTTTCTGGCATAGAGGTAGGGACAGAACTGTACTCAATTATGAAAGAGTGAAATCAATATTATGAAATGCACATGTCGTATGTGCGGTTAAAGAAGAAATATTTGTGAAAATGCTCACTCTTAGAGTTATATGATTGATTATTCAAAAAATTATGTAGAGGATTAATAAATAGGACTCCTATTTATTTGCTGATGTGTTCAACATTGCTTTTATACCCATGTTTTGAGGCAAAACTAAGAAGTTGTGGATAAAATTTGCACATCAGTGCACAGCCAAGAGCCACCAAGGATTCTGATGATACACAAAGAGCTTGGTTACTGCTGGTATATCTATGCTTGAGTTTATGTTAGTAGAAAACAAATTAATTCTCCAAATATGAATCAAAGTGAAGGTTGCATGTGGTTCTCTTTTGCTAAAGGAGGTGGTTCTGTTAATACAGCCAAGTAAGTCTGTATGGAGTATCAAGGTTTATCAATGATATGATAGTAGTGTTCAAAGCCATAATAATGATTTTACTTTCTGTGCTTGGATTTTGTGACCCATGAATTCCAGTAAATTTTCCGTCTGTTTGGAAACTATTAACAGCATTTCTCTCTCTTTAGTTAGTAAGACACCACCCTATGATTTATTGTAGATGAAAACTAGAAGAGTCAGAGACTCTAAGGATGTAAATCCTCTGGAGCAATCCAGTTCAATGCAATTGTTATTAGGGTAAGTTGGCTTCAGCAGTCTGTCTGGGGAAAAGATACATTTCTTTGCCTCCCCTCACAGCCTCCTTATTGTATTATTTTTAAACCTTGCTGTTAATAAAGACTGACCATAGCTGTAATTCCAGCATATAGTTTTCACTAATCTTTACTGAGGCATCATAAAACCAAAACATCTTTTTAATGTTGCTGATGTGGTACCAAACTCCAGAACCTATGCTTTTTTAAATCCAGAAAGTGAAAATTGTATATTTCTCTATAGTTTTATTCTGTTGTTTTTTTTTTTCCACAGGCTACTGAGTGTGTTTGAAAGGGCATTTGAGCACTAGTTGCAAATGTACCCAAAAAACTGGAAGAATCAAAGGGAAACCAATGTGTTATTGTCATTATTTGCTGCTGTATATGGCACAATGGCTCTGTTTATTAGTCTTTTGAAATATCTTTGACTAACTCAAGAAACAGCTAAATGAAACTTTGTCTGAGTCCGGAGTCTAGTCACTGTTATGGTCAATATTTTTGCTTGTGTTTGGTGATTGCATTTCAAATAATATTGATACAAGTGTCCAAGATTAAACTAGGGGAAAGCATATGGTGAAACCTTGTAATAAATGATGAATAAAGCCCTTGGAAATTCCAATGACGGTTTCTTTCACCACTTACACTGTATTCTATAGTGTTCTTTGTGCTTTCCTTTTTTTTTTTTCTTTTCTTTTTCCCCCCTGTATTTACAGAGAGTTTTGTTCCTGTCTTACTTCAGAAGGAAGAATATAACTGTTTTTATATACTATTGCCAAAAAAGTGTCTTGGGAAATGAGACCATATTGTGAAGTGCTGAAAGTTCCATAAAAGGTGTAGAAAACAGAGAACTGTGAATTAAGTCTCATATTGGGTTAACACACTCTTACATTTTCTCTCCTTAAAAATACCAATCATCTAAGTATTTCCTAACAAGGGACACGGAGTCCTGGTTTCCTAACAGAGGTGATAACTCTGAAAAGTCCTGAGACTGACACATCAGGACATGATCTGTCAGCTGAGTATATATCATCAAGAAAAAACCTGTGTTGGTCTCCCAGATGAGGGATTTTTGGAGTGGCAGCAAGTTTACATCTCTGTGAAAAAAAGAAGTAGTTGCTTACACTCTATGTCTCCCACCTTCAACAGATCTTCAAAATAAAAACTATTTTTTGCTCCAGCAAATGTACATCTTGACATTAATGACATCCAGTACAATAAAATTACCACAGTGGGCATGTTTCTTTCTGAATGAGGAGTAAACAGAGATACTTTGTTAGGCTCCAAAATGAGGTTAATTTTTGCAAAAGTATCATAATAAAGGAGAGATTTGAGTTGAGTTTAACTTAGTATGACCTTCTAATCATTTACAGTGAAGTCATGGAGTGTAAGTATGCCAGCGACACTGTAATTCTCACTATTTATAGCCAAGTTATTAAGCCTAGCTTGAATTATGTAATAAAGTTCCATTTATCTCATTATATTAGTTAACGATAGGGATTATTTTCCTATTCATAATACTGGCAATAAATGCAGCTCAATATTCCTCAGGAAAATGAAGAGATTCCCTTTTCAAACATCCTGATATATTAGGAGAATTAGAGAGAGTATATTTCTCTTGAGACTTGCTTGCCTTTTTTGAAGATTTTGAAATGCAAGGGTTGGTAGAAGCGTTACCAATGATGAGGACAATCTAGGTCACAAAGGAAGATGTGCTCTTGTTAACTTTGAAAGCTATTTTGGTTAGCCGTGGTCCTGTGCAGAGGAATTATTCAGGAGAATTCAAAAGACCAAACACAAAGTGCAATATTTCTAAAGCAAATTAGTTAATTCCAGAATACAACACCTATCTTCTATGATTTTGTATAAGGAGTAAGGTTTGTGTTCCTCAGTTGTTATTGTCTGTGTGAGATGTCACAGCTGTGGGGATAACTGAGCAATTGATTTTACTCTAAATGCAGGCCAAGTACAAAAGGAACTGAAAGCAACAGTTCAGCAAGACTGATGGGACAGAGATGAAGTTCAGCAACATCATGGTTTAGAATGTTTAAAAGTGGGCTTTACATACTTTATTTTCATGAATGTCTAATGTGATTAAAGAGTTTGACTGTGAATTCTTGGGAAGTTGTAATGAGACGGTTACAAAACTTTACAGGGATTGTGTTTTGAGAGGGCTTTTAAAGGCGTTTTTTATGACTAAGAGCAGTAAGCAATTCAAATGGTTCTCAAAACCTTTGGCTGCAGAATAACAAACCAAACCACTCCCACTTGGTGAGAAACCCAAGGGAGAGAAATGGTGAAACAGGAAAATGTCGTGAAATGCCTTTTTCAGATTCCTGTAAGCAATTTTCTCTATGGGGTATTTTGAAGAAACAACGTTTGCTGATGTTAAGGCTACCTTTCTATTCATTTATACAAGTTCCCAATACTTCTGGGCAGAGTATCCATCTTGCTTCTACAGGAGCTTCACCTTCATGGGTAAACTTGTTTCACTGTGGCATTTGGGACCTTTGCCAGTAGCTTCTTGCTGGACCCAAATGTGAATATCTTACTCTTCGCAGAGACTGTTTCAAATCCTAAATAATATGGGCAGGTTGTCTGCCTACTGTTTTTTCCTAAAGCTACCATTGCAGAGCTTGTAGTCTTTACAGAACAGATTCTTCTCATGTGTATACTGAGAGAGCGGTTTTGCTGTAACTTCCTGAGTTGTCCGTGGAAGAAAGAGAGGAGATCAATGGTATAGACTGGATGAATTCTTCAGTTCTCTTTCAGATCTACTTTTCTAAGATTCCAATGTCACAAAAACATGAGTGGGAAGCAATGAAGGCAACAGGGATGCAAGGAATTCTGCTCTTCATAGAGAATTTACATGGGCTTTGAAAAATATTAACATACACATTAGTGAAGGCTTTGTATTGGCAATGCTGCAAGGATTATAGAATCACAGAATCACACATTATGCTGAGTTGAAAGGGACCCACAAGAATCGAATCTAACTCTTAGCCCTGCACAGGACCATTCCCAAGTCACACCAGGTGCCCAAGAGTATCATCCAAACTCTTCTTGAACTCTGTCAAGTTTGGTGCTGTGACCACTTCCCTGGGAGCCTGTTCAGTAGCCAGCTACCACTCTGGGTTAGTATCTTTCTTATAGTTTGGTGCCCAAAACTGC
Source organism: Pithys albifrons albifrons (assembly GCF_047495875.1). Classification (NCBI taxonomy): domain Eukaryota; kingdom Metazoa; phylum Chordata; class Aves; order Passeriformes; family Thamnophilidae; genus Pithys; species Pithys albifrons. The sequence goes on along the minus strand of NC_092461.1, from coordinate 60,654,798 downwards.
ACACAATATTCAAGGTAAGGCCTCACTAGTGCAGAGCAGAGCAGGACAATCCTCTCCCTTGAAGGGTTGACAATGCTTTGCCTGATGCCCACCAGAACATATATGTTGGCCCTCTGGCTGCGGCCCTGTGCTCTTCAACATCTTCATAAATTACTTGGACATAGGACTGGAAAGTTTGCAGACCACACAAAATGGGGAGGAGCTTTTGAGAGCCTTGAAGGCAGGAAGGCCCTGCAGGGAGACCTCAGGAAATCAGAGGACTGGGCAATTACCAGTCATACAAAGGTCAACAAGGGGAAGTGCCAAATTCTGCACCTGGGATGGGGCAACCCTGGATGTTTGGACAGACTGGGGAGTGAGATGCTGAAAAGCAGTGTCATGGAAAGGGACCTAGGGGTCCTGGTCAATGTAAAGTTAAATATGTGTCAGCAGTGATTCTCTGTTGAAGAAAACTAAGAGCTGCTGGGAGTTCTAGCAGGAGAATTACACAATCATCACAAATTCAGATTCCACCAAGTGGTACAAATATGCAAGAACAATCTGATAGTTCAACAGAGCAAAGTTGAAAATGCTAAGCATGTTCACCTGCTACAGATGTGCCAGGTGGAATGCATTTTGTACCCAAGTATTGGACATTGCTAACTCCCAGAGATAAGCTGACATAAATCTTAGTAGGTTCATGCCCCAAGTAGTGCAGAATAAGGAGGAGAGTGAAATCACATAGAGAAACCTCAAAGTGAGTGCCAAAAAAGAATTGCTTTTGCTCTGAAATTACATCTTACTCCTGCAGTTTATTCCAAGTCTATGTTATTTTGCTCTAAGCTTCCTTATACAGTACATTTACTTGTGGTTATTGTACGATCGCATTCTCCTAGTTTTCTCTACATTTGCATTTATTTCTCTCTTTTATGGCTCATTAACCCATTTAACAAGACCATATTTATCGTCAGTAGCTTCTCTTTGCTGTCTTTTCTCTCAGTCGACTTAGGAGCTTCTACTATTCATAATAAAACCCTAAAATGGATATTTCCCTGAATACGAGGCCTGTTGCTTCATGTGTCAGCTCTAAGTACACTACTCTTCAAAATCTCTCAGACAGAATAGGTAAGACTGTGTAACAATCAGTGTGCATTTCATTGACTATGCTGTTTTTAGATTCTGGAAATGTTCAATTTTTCTAGAACAAAGAAAAGTTCAAGAACAGTATTTCATCACCAAACTTTGTATGGACTATGGACCTGCTTTTCTGTCTTTGAGAGTAAGTAGAAATGGTTATTTAGAGATGCAGGATAACAGAGATTTTTAATGGAAGTCAAGTGACTAAAACACCTGTGTAATTTGTTTCAATTGATAAACCGTGTGATTAAATCTGGGCAGAATATATTAAAATTAGGTATTTTGAGACAAAACTTTGGGTTCAAGGAGTTCAAATGGAATCCTTCTGAAACTACAAGTGGAGACAATTTTACCCCTGTGTCCTCATAAAGGATGAAACTCAGAAAGTCAACTCTCTCACACATGAAAATTCCATGAGTGGATTTTACTGTTTGAATCCTTCCATCAAAGAAAAAAATGCTGCAAATTGTGTAAGGGATGCTGCAAGATGTTGTAAATAGTGTATTGCCTAAAATTTGCACATGAGGAGCAGCAGACTTGGTATAGTCATAGAAGGGTCTGTGTCTTAGAATAAAGGTCACAGTCTCACGTATTGCCTGTGTTTGAGGATGCAGTATTAATACTTCCTGGCTTTTAGCAGTCTGTGTCATGACAATTACAAAAGCTTTAAATTGCAAGTTTTACCTTTTTTTTTTTTAATTTGGAGAAAAGTGTTAACTGGATTTGTTAGCTGCTAAAAAGATCAGCAATTCCCCAAATCATGGAAATTCTGGTTTTGTTTTGGTTTGGTTTTTTTACAGAAGGAATACATATTGTTTTCTTGTCTTTGCATCTAAATATGATTAGAATTAATACATTTTTATTAGTTCAGCCTTTGTGTTGGCACATTTCAAAATGCAGTCACTGAATATTCAATCATGATTTTGTAGGAAATATCACTTGCACCTGCAGAGCATATATGCCATATATAAATGAGATACAGTTGATCCAATCTTCTGCATAATTCTTTTGTGACTTCAGAGAGGCAACCCTAATTTACACTGCCTCCATAACTGCTCATTCACAGACTGCAAGTTCTCTGCATGTGAAAGCACTTCATTAAGTGATCTGCATATATCCTGGACTGTGAGGATGGACATTTATGTGAGTGAACATGCTTTGCAAACACAAACAGAGGATTGATCACCTGCTGCTATAAACTGGTATATCTGAAAGGGCATTGTACCTAGACACATCTTTTGAAGATCTGGTCCAGTAGGTTTTATGACTTGTTGACTGAATAGATGAAATTTCTACAATAAAATTAAAGGCTCTTTTGGATATGTGGATGCCTTTATAATCTGTTTTTATTTCCATTGTCTCTGCTGCCATTGAACCTTTTTGACATCAGAATAAGAGGATAAAACAAACCAGCAGTTTAGCACACATTGAAATGGAAAATACGAAAAGGCTTAATAAACACACAGTGTAACTGACAACATCTGGAACTGTTTTGTAGCCAAGTATCTGGAAACTACCTCTTAAATACAGTGTTTAGTAATCAAATCTAAATACATGCTAATTCAGGAAGCTCTAAGATGTTGCATTGAAAACATCTTTTGAAATAACTTCCTTTCCTTCATCAACTGAAGATACTGTTCCCATTTCCTTCAGCTGCATATTTAAGACTGCTACTTTCTTTCAGTCTGCTGGATGAAATACTGATGGTAGCAGTATAAAATAATGGCAGGTAACTGGCCAAATTGATGTATTGTATTCTTGGAAGTCAGTCAATCATTCCTTAAAATATACAGATCATTATGAAATTAAAGATTGAAGAGACTTTTGGGAAAAAAATCACAAAAACAAAAGCTGTCTTCTGAAAAAAAGTATTCTAGTGGCATTAGGCAAGAAACTTGAGTTGTTGTCCCTTTATAGTGTATTTTCAAAAGCAGAAAGGGCTCATAATCAAGACAGCAGAGGTCTGGCTGGCCTTGGGTCAGTATCTGTAATCTAAGCTCAGTGTACTTAATATGACTTACGCTTTATGCTGCTCTCATGCCATACTCCACTAGACAGAGTGGGCAGACTGGCTCATGCCTACACTGCACTCTGTGAGGTACCATGATGGAACTCTCCTACAGGTCTTCACAGTTTAGCCTTTCAGTGGGACAGTAGTTCACATTCACTTTAACTGTAAGCCGATTGCTGGAAGAGAGGACCTAGACATGGGGAAAAAGTCATTGGAAAAAGAGACATGATAAATGGAAGAGTGGAACACAGGAGCAAGGGAAAAAGGAAATAAAAAAGAATCTCAGTAATGACAAACATTTCAGTGTTTCTATTTCTAAGAGTCAGGTAAGGATTGATTCAGCTACTCCTGTGAGATTTGAGTTTCCAAGTGGCATCTCAGACATCCAAATGGCACTGGCTGATACGATATGGGACCTATATACCATTTTCCAGCTGAAGCTGGAGGCCAGGTGGGATGAACAGGGTGGTTCAAATAACTGCAGATGTTTGAAAGAGGGATGTATAACTTATCTTTCAGCTTGCAGTGGGTGTAGGAAAACAAAACCATATGCTGTTGAGATAGTTTGCACACTAAAGGCTCTAAGAGGTTTGTGGGCAATACCGTCCTGCAATATCATGGTATAACAGATAGCACTCAGTGTAGCAAGAGAGTTACAGGCACGATGGCATTCAGATTTCCTGTGCACACATACTGTGAAATAATGTGTTGTATTAATTGTGGCAGTGATACATCTTCCACGAGCAGATGGCAGTTCGATGTTACAAAAAAGGATCCAAGCAAGGATCCTAGTGGTCTGAAAACCAAGGTGCTTTGGGAAAAAAATGAAGCTTATGATATTTCTACTTTAGCCATTTTAGTGGCAAACTGTACCAGTTCAGGTAGCTTTTGTGGAAAGATATGGTGCAATTGTGAGGCCTCAGGGTCTTTAAGAAGGTAAGAAAACAGCAAGCACATCCTCCTTGCGTTAGAACTCTGAACTATGATCCCTGGGAACCACAGAAGCTTTACTTCTCTTTGGTTTTCTTTTTGTTCATTTCACAATTTCTTATGTTACTGGCAGCTGTTTATTTCATTTGGCTCACTGGTTGTTCATCACCCCATGCTCATTTGGCCATTACTGCTTAACTCATGCATGGGAAGTTTGGAGGAAGTCCTGAACTTGGCTCTCTTGAGAGCCTTATGCTCTTTCCTCTTGGCTTGTGAGGTGAAGCCATTTATGTGGCCTGCTTGGTGCACTCATTTCTTTGAGGACTGGCAAAAGTGCATTTCTCTGCTTGCTTCACTCCTAGAGATAGAAGAGAGAAGAGGACTGAGCAGCACAAAGAGTAATAAATACTTACATAGTCAAGACAAATAGGAACAGACCCCTGTTCAGCTCACCAAGACATTTATTGAGGAACACTTGCAGCTGCTGCTGTTGGCTAAACAGGACAGCAGCTACTACCCTCTGACAAACACGCACAAAATGTTACAGAAAAGGGAAAATACGTACATCAGACCTTATTCAGAATTTCTTTCTGGACAGACAGAGAAGCTTAGTATAGCTACACTGGGTCTGTATTTTTGCAATTATTTTTTTTTCAGATGCCTGGCTCAAGATGTATATACAGAACTAAGTTCATTATTCTTCAGCTCCCTCCAAGTTAAAAAAACCACTGGTCAAAATAGTCAGCTGTTTATCAGCATTGGACTTGCTGTTTTTAGTTCTACTTTTTGCCAAAACCATAACAGTTAAGCTGTCCTGTTACTGGATAATTATTTAATAATGCACTCCCATGGATGAGAGCATTGTACATACCCACTCAGTGAAAATTATTTTTAAAAGAAGATCTCAGAGCTCTGAAAATTATCACCCAGAGAAGTGGATCTTCTGTGGTAGAATGGAAAATGCATTTGCATTATTCTTCCTGTCATAAAATACTGCCCTAGATTTTCCCCTCTCCCTTAGACTGACAATTCACATTTAGAATACCATTTCCTCAGAGATTTGATTTTCTTTATTAAAGAATAGCTTGCATCTGTCTGTCTTTAATAACAAAGCATATTGGTACAGAAATAAAACACTATGTCCATAGTGAAAAAGAACCATTTAGGGAGATGGGAATAAAGAAGTTGCTTTCATTTTCCTTTTCTTGAAAATGCCATGACCTTCTTTTCATACTTGATTCTTTTGAGGTGCTAAGTCCCCTGCTATGAATGGAAATTGAAGAAGCTCAGTCTTATGGGGACTATGTTCTCATTTGGTTTTAGACACAAAAACATTGTGCACTTTTTGTTCTCTATAGTGTAAGTAGATTATGAAATAAATGATAGAAGTAACACTCTGGAAAAAGATATTGTCCTTTTGTTTCACCATATAATTACAAAAAACATATGAAGACTTTCATTGTTCTGTTTTATAAAAAAAAATAAAGACATGCTAAATTGTCCAGATCTGTCAGATTTTTACTTACATAAGTTTGTAATTTACAGATCATTTAATAAGATTTTTGTTAGCCAAACAAAAAATAAAGCTTCATCTTCTTATTTTTTCTTTTTTTTTTCTTTTTTCTTTTTCCTAAATTTAATTTTATTTAAAGATGTATTCAAGAGTGATCCCCTGTCATGGAGAGGGTAGATCAGAAATATTGTATTTCTGTGGTTGCTTTCAAATGACAGTGCACTCCTGGGTAGCTTGTTAACCATGCATGCATTTTCAATGCAGTGAACTAGTATGTGCACATGGCACTTTCAGATAGAAATTGAACTCTACATAAAGATTCACAACCTCCTAAATGGTTCATTTTCACAATGAAGAGAAGTGTTTTGGTTCTTTCTATAACAATGTCTTAGAAAATAATATATACCAAAATGCCACATTAAAATAACAGTATTAACATTGCAAGTCAAGCATTTATGAATTATGAAGTCCAAGAATTGCAAGTTCCCTTTGCCACCTTAACTCAGTCTCATTATGAGTGTGCATTATGATAAATAATGTAATTGCTTATCCTTCTTTGCTCAGGATCTGTGCCCCATGGGCTCCTGTCCAGTCATCTCGGTATCCCATCTTGCCTCACTCCTTGTCCCAACACTTTTTAATCATAATTCTTGGAAACCTATTTCTTGGAAGTGACTGAAGCGCCTTAGCTGACACTTTCTCCAGCAAAAGTCTCTGAAGTATACACAGCAGGGAATGATTCAAAGTGCAAAGAGTTAATATTTAGCAAAGTTATAAGCAGTTGGGGATGTGCTCTTATATGGTGTTATTACACTATAGAAAGCAAAAATTAGTTATATTTTTACTTGGCAATAGTAAGCTAAGTGTTGTGTTGAAGGTAGGGTGTCTGAGGCCCACCAAAAGAGATGATGTTAACATAACCCGTGTTCACAGTTACAACATAAACAGTGAAGCATGGTCTGGAGTTTTGTTTCAAGTTATTGCTGGCAAAGCCCCATTGTAATAACTGCCATTCCAAGTCTATCCTTCGATTACAGACCCAAGGGAAAATGGTTAAATTGCTTGCAATATTAAGTAAAACTTGCAGTTAAACATTACCCCTCTCCCTTTTATCTTCAAGGAATTTTTATAGGGAAATTCCCTTCCTCAACTGACTTTTAGATTATATGAAAAACATTATTAGCTTTTCTGGGACAAAAAGAGAAGACAGTTGAGCTGGCTTGGACTTCCCGGATTTTCTGTTGCTACTCTCCCTTGTTCTGTTTCCTGGGGGACCATAGTAGAAAACGTTCAAAGAAGGGGTCAGGAAAGAGAAACAAGCCAGAAAATGGAACATTTGCCTGAGGTGCTGACTCAGACATTCATGAGCAGAGGAGCTCAAGAGCAGCCTATGTTCTAATAGCCCAGCTAGGCATATAGAGGCATTTGTCAGCATTGATTTCAATACCTGCTTTCAGCTGTCTTTTGTTGGGTTTACATCACAGTTACAAAAGATGCAAAGTGCATGAGGGAAAAAGAACAAGAAAGGAAGAATAGAAGAATAGAATAACAAAGTACCCTTCCCCCTCTCCCCTCCTCTCATTTTCCCCTCAGAATCTCAGATAACTGAGAACAGGACCATAGGATTTCTGGTGGAGGTAGAGTGCATATATCAGGTTGACTCCTTAAGCTTCACCACAGCTGGGGCTTTCCCAGCAGAGTCATTTGTCCCACATGATATGGGAAAGCATATTTCATTTATTTCAGCTGTGAGCATTTCCTCTGTATCTTCAGTCTTTCATCTTGTGGTAACCTGTACCTTCACTGCAAGCCTTGAAATTCTGTTATTGAAATTAATGGCAACTCAGCTCTATTTTTTTTATGGTTGTTGATGTTTTTGTTATTTTTTTGGTTTGGTTTGGTTGGTTTTTAAGTAAGCTTTCTTGGATTTTTTGTTTTGAAGAGCAAATTATGTAGGCACCATAGAGGACAGACATGCAAACATTAAAAGAGGAATAGAAAAAATTGAATAGTTCACTGTTTATCTAAGTCTTACCCAGCAGTCTACAGATGAAATACAGCCATTCTTCAGTCAAGTCTAAATCTTCATGAATTTTTTAGTAAGATTAGGGAACAAAGTATAAACCTGACATAATACAAGAATGGCATATATTAATGACAATTCTATTCCCAGTACTTGTGAGCATATTGTTCTTTTTCTCACTGTTATTCTACCAGTTATCTCACAAGCCTTATTCCTCAGGGAGTTGTGCTTAAAAGAATTGCAGCTCTGAGCAGCTCTGGATGGGAACATATCCAGACTTCCTGGTATTACTCAGAGAAGTCTCTACATCCATGGCAGCATTTTAATCTTTGTCAGTGTAATTTTCACTTTTTTTTTCTTTTTTTTTTTTTTTTTTTTTCCCCTGTATCACTCCTGCCCTTACAACTGCCTTTCCTGAGCATGGTTATTTTAACAGAGGTTGTTCAGGACATTTTTGTCATATGCTTATGTGATAATCACATACTACACTGATGATCACATGTCATAGGCAGACGGAGCTGGTGTGTAGAGTAGCCCAGGTTTCTCTCATCTTGGGTAATGTCACTGTCTGTGCTCTGACTAAATAATATTGTGACTCCACTGCACCAAACACAGTGTTTAAGCAGACTGTGATGCAGACCTTGCTGTGAGTAGCTTCCAACACAAGTTGATAAGGTGGGAGGCGTGTAACAAAGGGTATTCAATTGTTCTAGATGTGCCTATCGGTGTGTCTTTTTTTTCCCCTCATGTTTTGGGTAGGAAAACACTGATTTAATATGTTTACATAGTTGAACCATTTCTGCAACATATGTAGCTTTTAGCTTGGTTTCTACAATAAATTCAGCAGTCTCCCACTGAAATGAAAGGAACTGTGGTAGAAAGGCATGTGCTTCATGAAAATATTATTTGATAACTTCAATAACTAACATTGACATGTGTTTTAATAATTACGTTTTTTGACTTATAATGTATAGCCTCTATCTTTTACTAAAATTCTGGAATTAAACTAGACTGATTATTCATTTCTTTAACAGTCAGTTTTACTTTTTCTTTATATAATTTTCCTCTTCTTTGTCTGAAAATGTATAAATTAATTCCTCTATCATCTTTTTAATAACATAGCTAGAAAAAGAGAAGATGTAGGGGAAAGAAAGCTAAGAGGGAGAAAAGAAAATAAGTGAGGAAGAAAAAGAACATTTGGTGAGATTTGTTCTTTTCATGTTCATATTCCTTACTTGGATAAAAGCCAAAAACTAAACTTACGTTTCTGGAACTGGAGATTTGATATGGTGGCTTGAAAAACTTGGAAGCACACTTTGCATAATGCTTATATATGAAGAAGCTTTGGAAGGTCAGACCAGTGAGGCTGGCAGATGCTGCTTACAGTTTTGAATGATTCATTCATGACCCAAGAAAATGTGTATGAATACAGCATCCCTTATGTCCTGTTGGTCCCTTATGGCCCAACTACTTGTGGAGTGGTTGCAGTTGGAGAAGATGTGACCAGAAATATGGTCTTCAGTCATGTGCTTCTACTTTTTTGTCTTTTTTTTTATAAAAGTGTCTGCCAAGCAGATGGAAAAAATCTACTTGATTCTTGTAGCTTTTTTTGCCCTAATATCTATGGAGAAAAATACTATTGAAGATAGAATATTATATAGAAATACATTACAAAAGCCTGTTGTTATTCTAGTATCTGCATTGGCTGTAGCCGATATTCAGCATGCATTGCTGTTTTTTAAAGAATAGTGCAGTAGCCCCTTCAGCAGCCAGATGAAATATACACAGCAGTAGAAAATGTCAAATCACATGGATGGATGAGATGCTGCTTGCATGAATGGGATAAGCAGCTTAAATGTGGGGATGAATGTGAAGGGGGGAAAATGCTATTGCTAGCAGACCAAAGAAATCAAAGAACATGGTTTGCCTCATTTTCTGGATGGGTTTTGGTTTTCTTCTTACACTATTCTTGAGATAACTGTGACTTGAATATTATTTTAAGAACTACATATAGATTTTTCTTAATGTGCAAGTGTATGAGAGATTTGCATTGTGTTAAGAGAGGGAAAACTTAGGCTTAGTCTTACCTTTGAAACCTGAACATCTGACTAACTTGAAAATAAGCTGATGCTGACATGTGAAAACATTGGAATCTGGTGATGTTTACTTTTTCTTTTAAAAAAATAATTACTTTCTCCTAGTGGGTATTTTACTTAACTATTTAATACTACCTGTAAGTCCTGTTTGGAAGATGATACTACTTTATTGGTTCAATGCCTAAAATGATGGAAATCTTGATCCTGGATTGGTTTTTATCAGCTTTATCATAAACCAGGTATTTGTTCAGTGTTAAACTGACTGAATACATCAGACCACTGCAAAAACTTCATCATGAAAATGTTAAATTCCTCAAATACAAAAAAAAGTCTTGGAGAAATTTTTGAATAAAATTTTAAAAGTTTTTCTTCCTAGAAATTTGGCATTTCACCATTTATCATGGTCCAAGATGAAAATATTTAAGTTCTAATCTTTGAATGGTTGGAGTTGAACAGATACTTGAGGAAAACCATCCAAATTTTGCAGGACATCTGAGGTATTGTTCAAAATAACCAGCATCTTGCATTTCTCCTTCAGACCAAGTATATTTCCATTGCTGATTTTTTCCAGAGTTGCAACAACTTGAATATTGTGAATATTATCAACTGTCATAAACAAACACATAATTCCCTGACAAACAGATAAACCAAGACACTGTGAATTGGGGTTTTTTAGCTGTTATGTCTTCAGCTGGGGAAACAGAACCCTTAACTTAGGAAAGATAGATTGAAAGCCTTTCCCCTTCATTTGTTTTCTGAGACCATGTTTTGAGAAATTTGAGTGGGTGATCTCTGTACACTTTGTTCATTTGCAAGTACTATTTACTGATTTTCCATCTTGAAACTAGGAATTTTTGTGCGTGGATATGTAGTTAGGCTGCCACAGTTGTTCATGTGCATCAAAACCTTGTTTAAATACAATTATAGCTTCCTATGTTATACTTCTTTGGAGATAAATTTAGTTATAAATTACTTTGAATATTAATGTTAGAAAAGCTTGAACAGTCTGAATTCAGCAGCAGGAACCAAATTTCCAGTCGTACAAAATCAAACTCAAATGTTTTTTCTGCCAGCTGTTTTGTAAAATCCCAGAACATTACCTTTCCTTCGAGTCCCATGTTAAATGTGATTACAAATAGAATTTGTCCCTTCAGGACTCACATTTCTCTGTATAACACTGAATGCAATACCAGTGTTATAATGTTGACATTTAAAGACAGGAAACGGCACTTACATGTCACTGCCATATTTTAATTTGATTAAGAGAAGTCTGCATGTTTTTGAAGTATTTAAAAAAGAGACAGAAGAATGGTGTCCTTGAACTAGAAGCTAGGAGCAAAACTAAGTTAGATTTTCTATGCCAGCTTTGAATTTAATACCAAGACACATCAGGGTCAAGTCAACAGGGCTCAGGAAGCTTAAACAAGAGTCTGTCTCTGTTCTTACTAGCTTAGTGTGACTTTAATCACTGAACTGGAATTAGGCTTAATTTTGAGTCTCAGCCAAAATGCAGTTCAGGCATGTCTTTAATTTTAAGCTCATGAGTAGTGGGACTACTGATATACCTCTAAGAAAGTACATGTTTATGGAATTTTCTGAATTAGAGGCTTATTATGCCAGAAATAAAAAACAAAAAAAAACCCAAAAAACCAAAAACCAAAACAACCCCAAAAAAACCCACCCAAACAAAACTCACCCAATTTTTATTCAAGTCACATTTTAATCACACCATTTTAAAATCAGACAAGGCAAAATTACAATCCCTTTCTCAGTCTTTAGATAGGACTAGTGGTAAGTGTAGTGAAATCTTAGAATTCTCAAGATTCATTGGAAAATATCAGCTTCTTTGTATTTTATTACATTGAATGAAACATATGCATGTTTACTAGTGGGTATCCTTCTTTCTTATGGGCCAAGAACATTGTTGGAGGCATATATTTTGGAAGTAATGGATATGTTTAAATGCATCACTTTCACTAAAATTGTCATATAATTAGGGAGATTTCAGAAAAATCTGGCTGAATTAAGTTCCGAAAGTTTGGAAGATATGTATTCAAAAACTGAATGACATAACCTGTTCATTACTAGTGCATTCTGGAGAAATGCATGTCTTTGAAAAATGTGTCAAACCTTAGGAAAGATCTCAAATGAGAGGTCCCCCTTACACAACAGCATTTATTAACTAATTTTTTTCATCTATGCCCTGACTACCATTCTAAAACTTTATCTTCTTTTGTTTCTTGCCTTTTTGAAGAGGTTTGGCACCTACCAAGCTTGCTTTATAATCTGTCAACTATGTTTTGTAGCAGGCTTTCTTTTCTAGAAGACCTATGATTATTCTGATGGTTCTCAGTGTCGTGTAGACTGCGGTTATCTCCATTATTTTGTGTTAGAATCATAGAATCATAGAATCGATTGGGTTGGAAAAGACCTCCAAGATCATCAAGTCCAACCTTTGGTCCATTTACCAGGTCATGGCACTCAGTGCCACATCCAATCTCAGTTTAAAAATCTCCAGGGATGGGGAATCCACCAACTCTCTGGGCAGCCCATTCCAATGCCTGATTACTCTCTCTGGAAAGAATTTTTTCTGATCTCCATCTTAAATTTCTCCTGGCAGAGCTTAAGCCCGTGCCCCCTTGTCCTATTGCTGAGTGCCTGGGAGAAGAGACCAGCCCCCACCTGGCTAGAACTTCCCTTTCAGGTAGTTATAGACAGTGATGAGGTCACCTCTGAGCCTCCTCTTCTCCAAGCTAAAGAACCCCAGATCCTTCAGCCTCTCCCCATAGGGCTTGTGCTCCAGTCCCTTCACCAGCCTTGTTGCTCTTCTCTGGACCCGCTCCAGCACCTCAATATCTTTCCTGAACTGAGGGGCCCAGAACTGAACACAGTACTCAAGGTGTGGCCTCACCAATGCAGAGTACAGGGGAAGGATCACTTCCCTGGTCCTGCTGGCCACGCTATTTTTGATACAGGACAGGATCCCATTGGCCTTCTTGGCCACCTGGGCACACTGTTGGCTCACACTGAGCTTCCTGTCAATTAGTACTCCAAGGTCCCTTTCTGCCTGGCTGCTCTCCAGCCACTCTGTGCCCAGCCTGTAGCGCTGCAGGGGGTTGTTGTGGCCAAAGTGCAGGACCCGGCACTTGGCCTTGTTGAACTTCATCCCATTGGAATCAGCCCATCTCTCAAGTCTATCCAGATCTCTCTGCAGAGCCCTCCTGCCTTCCAGCAGGTCAACACTCCCTCCCAACTTGGTGTCATCAGCAAATTTGCTGATGATGGACTCAATCCCCTCATCTAAATCATCAATAAAGATGTTAAACAGGACTGGACCCAACACAGACCCCTGAGGAACACCACTAGTGACCGGCTGCCAGCCGGATGCAGCTCCGTTCACCATCACTCTCTGGGCCCAACCCTCCAGCTAGCTCCTAATCCAGCAGAGGGTACACTTGTCCAAGCCATGGGCTACCAGCTTTTCCAGGAGTATATTATGGGAGACAGTGTCAAAGACCTTGCTGAAGTCCAGACTGACCACATCCACAGCCTTCCCCTCATCCACCAGGTGGGTCACCTGATCGTAAAAAGAGATCAGGTTGGTCAGACAGGACCTGCCCCTCCTAAACCCATGCTGGCTGGGTCTAATCCCTTGTCCATCCTGAAGGTGCTGTGTGATTGCACTCAGGATGAACTGCTCCATAACCCTGCCAGGCACAGAGGTCAGGCTGACAGGCCTGTAGTTGCCAGGGTCCTGCTTGCAGCCCTTTTTGGGGATTGGGGTGACAATGGCCAATTTCCAATCATCTGGGACCTCCCCAGAGAGCCAGGACTGTTGGAAGATGATGGAGAGTGGTTTGGCAAGCTCTTCTGCCAGCTCCTTCATCACTCTGGGATGGATCCCATCTGGTCCCATAGACTTGTGAGGATCCAGCTGGCTCAGTAAGTCACTAACTATATCCTCCTGGAATACAGGAGGGCTATTCAGCTCCCTCTCCCTGTCTACCAGCTCCAGAGGCCAGTTGTCTTGAGGGCCACCTGTCTTACTGCTAAAAACTGAGGCAAAGTAGGTGTTAAGTACCTCAGCCTTCTCCTCATCTTTGTTAACTATATTTCCCTCCAAGTCCAACAGAGAATGGAGGGTTTCCTTGCCCCTCCTTTTGTTATTAATGTATTTATAGAAGGGCTTTTTGTTATCCCTAACTGAATTAGCCAAATTAACTTCGAATTCCACTTTTCTTTCCCTAATTTTTTTCCTGCATTCTTCATAAGTAGCCAGCCCTTTTTTCCACAGTCTGTAAACTTTCTTTTTATCCCTGATTTCCTTCAGAATCTCCCTATTTAACCAAGCCGGCCGTCTTCCCCTCTGGCTGGCCTTTTGGCACACTGGTATAGCCTGTTGCTGTGCACTCAAAATTTTCTTCTTAAAACATGTCCAATCCTCCTGGACCCCCTTGCCTTTAAGGGTTGTTTCCCAGAGTATACTCTGAATTAGTTTTTTGAATAGGCCAAAATCTGCTCTCTGGAAGTCCAGTGTTGAAATGGTTTCACTGCGCAACTCCCCCTCGTGCATGGCAGCCCCACAATAATAACTCTGACCAAGTGCTGCACGTTGTAGATGTTTCTTCAGATTGGATTCAAGTGTGTTGTCATAAAGTTTCTAAATGTTAAAAAACTTGATACTATGTAGTAAGTGAGATTTCCTGTAACTGGAACATATGTCCATGGAAATGGATTCTGAAATGTGAAATGGTCTTAACTAATTATTGTATATTAACATATTTAAAATAATAATTGATTACATTAACTATGATACAGTTAACAGAATTATAATTCATCTTAGTGTGGCATTATATCTGAGAAAATGTATTTCCAGTCAGCTGCTTGTATTCAGCACTTTTTCTGTTTTCAGGCTTCTTGTCTGTGGGTACTATAAACATTCAGTATTTGCTATTTAAAAATACATAGATTTTACTATTGACCTCATGGAGGTAGGGATTAGTCCCTTTTACTATCAGATGAGGAGACCTGTGCAAATTGGGCACTTCTATGGGGTTCGCAGGCTAATCACATCTCTCATTTGAATCCTGATGCTTTTCAAATCCTGTTAGGTGTCACGGGGGCTACTTCTTTTGATTGCAAAGGGTGAAAGACCTCAGTAAGATCTATAAGAAACATTCCTTAGAGTTCCTTTCTGGGTAAATAATAAAAATGTCAGATACTTACACTGAAAATGTGTTTGACATAATTTAATTGAATCTTTGCATGTAACTCAGCACAGAAAAATAAAATCCCAATTTCAACTGGGAAAACAAAAAATCAGGGTATAACTCAAAGCATAGTCATATGACCATATCTGATTCTCATTTTCTGCACAAATCCCTTTGTAGAGATGACTAGAAGCAGACTATACGTGGTATTTCAATCCAAAAATTCCCATTCATTTTCTTGCCATTCATTTTCTTGTAATTGTACTACTCCATGACTGACTGATGCATGAAACTTACTCATAAATCAGGTTTTCCAGTTATAAATAGGATAGAGTTTTCAGTTTTAGTAAACACACATAAAGTGTGAGGTTTTAATCAAGTTAAAAACATTAGCACTAATAGACATGATTTTAAAAATATGAATTAATATTCATGGGAGCCTTTCTGACTTGAACAATTCTTGAGTTTATTGGAGCAGATTCTTTTGCATTAAGCTAAGGAAACTGTGGTACAATGTTTATAAGGAGAAAGTGTGGGATTTTCTTTTAACAAAATTCCTACTAAAGAGAGGAAAAGAATAAACTTGGACTCTATCTTTCTCATTAGAGCCTATCCCAAGCTGTCCAAACCTTTATGATGACTGACTCAAGGAACAATTGTGAATTCTCATTTTTGTAGCTCTATGCTTCTTCTAGTTAAATGCTTATTCTCACATCAGAAAGTTTTACCACATTTTGAAAGGTAAAGCTACTAGAACAAATCAAGATACAATGTTCTTAAACAACTCAGCACTTCATAATCTTCTTGGCAGGGACATAAGTCAAAGATATCGGGGTCTGAAAAGCATTAGGCCAATTTAAACAAAGTAATATTTTGGCAGATTTTCTAACTGGTGTTATGCCAGGTCTCTTTCCCATGCAAAGCCATTTGGTGTCATTTAGCTTTTCTACCTATAATGTGCAATACTTGCATAAATGTGAAAGGACTTTCAGTATTTGCTAGTCACAACACTTCAGATCTTGCTTGGATGTGAGTGCTATTTCCACTGTAATGAGCTAGGCAGACAAATTAATTTTCAGTAAATGGCTAGATCTGAAAAGAATGCAGCTTGCAACCATTAATTTAGTTTGTTGGGTAATTAGCAGTTACTAGCAATTCTGGCATTTTCATTTGCTGAATACCAGGCAGAATCATTCATAACAGTAGCTATGTTCAGGCTAGTAGTGAGATGAGTCAGGAAAAAATGGAGAGAGAGATCTTTGAATGACCAGTGTATGGGGAAAGTGTGAAATGCGAGTTTGAACTTCATCAGATACCAGAAAACCCCACTTGTTAGTCAAAATTGCTCTCTACTAGACAGCCTTCTTATGGTTCAGTAAAACATTCAGCCAGCCACAAGACACAAAGCTACTGGAAACCAAATATCAGTTCCTATGGTCATGGAACAGCTTTAATTTTGTATAATTAACCTCAAATGGGAAACATATGCACTTGCCTCCTGTAAGCTTATGCAGATTGATGGGATATTTAGGGGACAATTGCATGAGTTAGGTCATGCTGGAGCTGCTAAGTTGCTCTCTAAGGCCTGCTTAATTTTCTCTATCTCCTTGTTATTTAGAAAATATTTTTAAAGTGGCTAATAATTGTTAGCAAATTGACATGCAGGGATATACTAAATAAACACACATTTCTGCCATAAGTTCCTCCTAATAGTTTCTCCTGTGAACCTGCTTTTGGCATATCTTCTGCTTGGTGCTTGTCTCATTCTTCTGGTAGAAAAGACAAGGAATTGAAGTACTGATGGATGTAGCTACAAAATGAATATTTTCATATTGATAAGCTGCTGATTATCCTCTCTCTTTCCACCTCTTCAGTAGTATAGGCTTTCTATGTGAGGCAAAGGGGAAAAGATGTACCACAAAGCCACTTTTCTATGATTGAGTTTGCCCCCTCTGTGGATGTCACCCCTCAAGTCTAGCAGGTTACCTGACCCCAATCTTCCCATTACCTGAAAATTTATTTTTAATACTGATATTTTTTACTGGTACTACAGGAGTGTTAATGATCTTACATAAGTGGTATACAGATGAAGACACATGATTGTTTAAATCATGTAGGACAACTGTGGCAGTCACTGCTTTCTCAGCTACACATTATGACTTGGCAGGGTTCTGCTCAGGGCACAGTTCAGGTCTTTTGCAAATATTTTTTCAAGTAACCCCAAATCAGTAATTTACTCTATGCACAAATCTTTCTGCTAGACAGCTTGTTCACAGTATTTTCCATTTATTTATTTATTTATTTATTTATTTATTTATTTATTTATTTATTTATTTATTTATTTATCCATTTAATCAGGAAAGAACATTTTACTGAGTGACATGTTAGTATGCCCTATTGCTGGTTTCTTGACAGCTCTAGTTGTTACCTTAAATATAATTGGTTGAGTTTCAAACATTTCATTTTGAATTCTTCAGAAGCTTGGTTTGTATATGAAGTAGGCAAAACACAGTGATCATTGAAAAGAAGGACAATTTCTTTGAGATGTAAAATATTTTTTATTACATGTTAAACTACAAGATAAAATGAAGTTGAGGTTTGGGACATTGAGAAGGAGGGTAAGGTAGTCCAGCAAAGTACTTGATCAAAAAGTTTTGCACATTACAAGCTCAGATTAATCTACATTTACCTAGTTTGAATCTCATTTTTCTTTCAAGATGCAGTGCTTGTCAGAATGACCTATCAAATCAAACCAAGGTTCTTACTGGCCCCATGTCTGACATCTGCCTGTTAGTGATGGAGCACAATAAGACCAGCTGATAAAAGCATACTCACTTGATATAATATAATCTCTCAGCTTCCAAAAATCTTGGTCATAGGGACTGGTTGAGATAGATACGTTGTCAAAAAGTGTTTTAACAACTTTCATGGGTATTTTCTTCATAACTTTGAAGAATCACATTTTGGACCCTGGAGAACATCCAGCATCCACAAAGTCTGTCAAATTAAAAGACTTTGCTGACCAGAAGTCTGTTGGAAGGACTTCTCCTTTCCCACTTAATTTAACACTTGGATAGAAACAGAGAAAAAGCTGTTTGTAGATATAGTGGGGTCCTTGTGAAAATGATCAAACTAGTTTGACAAACTGATTTTAAAACTGCTACTAGAATTATTTTAATAATTATTATGTAAGTTTCTATGACAGAAAACCTTTTCATAAACTGTAATATGAATAGTAGCAATTATTGCTGTTATTTTTTATTTAATAAGTAATAATTTTATACATTATGCAAAAAATCATGAATTTTGTTTCCCAATTTTTTTGTTTCCCATTTGCCTCTTGTGTGGCAGGCATTTTCCACTTTAGACCATTTATTTTTGGATCTGCATATCCATTATTATTATCTTTTCAGTTACTAGAGAGGTATAGAGTCAATGTTGCTGTACCAAAGAGATCAAAATGTGTATTCTGCAGTTTTTAACACTCTTTAGTGAGTTGTACATTTGTCTGCTTGGTGCATGTTCTCAGAGCCTGTCACTCTTCCCAGTGAGAAGAACAACATGGATAGCATTGGTCCAACACCTGAGTCGGGAACTCCAAATTTAAGGCTTTTATTTAGGGGAAAAGGTACTTTAAAGAGCTGCTTTTAAAATAATTTTAATAAAAACAGAGACTACAGAATAAGCAAAAGTATAAAACTTTAGTACAGATACTGTGTGAAAGAAGTGAATAATTGCTGAAGATGCAACTTGTAAAGAACTTTATGAAATGGCCTACAGTAGGTCTTTTAGCATTATTTCATTCCCTGTAGCATTCTCTGTATATCTTTGCTACCTGCTCTTTAGATTTGGAGCAGCCTTTTTCATCTCATCTCTTGGTACAGCATATAGAGTTTGGATGCCTAATGTAGGAACTTCAGTATTACTAAATGTCTATAATGGGAAGCATTAACAGGACATGTGCAGAAGTGGAATAGAGTCTTGAGAGGAGATATATAATTCCTTCCACTAAAGAAGATTTAGGAGACTATCTACAAATTAAAGGGTTATCTTATATAAAAAATGGTAAAGCTGTGAGATTAAAAAAAAAAAAGACTAAAAAAGAGACTCAGGGTCAGTATCTGCTTTCCTTTTGCTGCGGCAATCACACTGAAGACAGCAGCATTTCCCCAGTCTAATTGTGAGCAGAATTTGGCCCTCAAAAGAAACAAACATCTGGAATAATACTAAATTTATTTACATAGCAACCAACTTTCAACCTCTCCAATGTGCTCAGGGCAATGCTCAAGAAAGAAAATCACAATAATAAATAAAATAGATAAAAAAACCCCAAACAAAACTAAAGCATCATAGAACACAGAAAATATCTTGGAAGAAAATGGTTTTTTCCAAGAACAGCTTCAATTAAATTGACCTGGACAATGAACATCAGATTTTTCAGTATACAACTGTGTTTAAAAGACGGTAACACATCTGTTTGAAAAAGTATGAACATTAAGCAGGTCACTAAAGTGTGACCAACAAGAAAAGCTTCTATAGGTACGTTGGTGATAAAAGGAAGATGAGGGAAAATGTTTGCCCTCTCTAGGAGAAAATGGGAGACCTAGTTACTGAGGATATAGTACCAGCTAAAGCACTTGTGCTGGTTTAAAGGTAAACTGGTGGGAGAAATGAATCTGACTCAAGAGATGACAAGTCAGAGTTACAATTTACTAAAAATGTTACAATAAATACAACAATACGGACAAAAATTGGTTTAACCCATAACAACCAGATGTATAACCCAGTACCCTGGGGCACAAACAGAAGGGGGTTCGTTAGCCCCTGTGCTGAGCCCCACATGGTCCCCCTGAGTCCAAAGTAAAAGGAAAGGAAAACCTGTTGGTGAGGATGATGGTCGCAGTCCTGTTGAGGTTCTGGTGCTCCTCTGGATCCGACAAGTGGTAGCAGAAGTCCCCCATCCCCAAGATTATATATACTCAGGTTCAGATGGGAATGCCCAGTATCTGTCCCAGGGTGAGGAGTTTTGCAATGGGTGATTTACTCTGTGAGTCATGGGTTATTTTTGCTATCTTTGATGGCCCATTAGCAGATGTGACCCCTCAGGCTGGGTGTGAAGGTGCTAATGACTCCACGGAGGTGAGTTACCACACCTTGGTGGGAAAACAAGGAAACACTCCCCTGTTTTACAGGGTTCTTTAACACTATGCTTATAGCCTGAGGGGTCAGGTGTGCCCCAAGCAGCTGCTGCAAATGATCTGTAGAATACACAGCTTTGGTTACACCCACACACTGATAAACTGGTCCCAGCTGCTGAACTAGGACAGTACTAAATTCTTTTGCCTCTTCACCATCAACTACTCAAGCCACACCAGCTGCAGAAGGCAAAGGCAAGGACTGGGAGAATGCCTATTCGAAGAGAAGATAAGGTTCAAGATCATAAAAGGAACCTGAAGGTCCACAAGTCCATGGGACCTGATGAGTGCACTCACAGGTCTTGAGGGAACTGGTGGATGAAGTGACCAAGCCACTGTCCATATTTGAGAAGTGGTAGTGAGGTTTCCACTGACTTGAAAAGGAATATAACTCTTATTTTTGAAAAGGGATAAAAGGAAGACTCTCACTGAAAGAGTTGAAGTCAACAGCTCAATGTTCAAATGAAGACCAATGGTGAATAGTGTTCCTTAGGGGTCAGTATTGGAACCAGCACTGTTTAACATCTTTATCTGTGATATGGAAACTGGGATTGAGCGCACTATTGGGAATTTTGCTGACCTCACCAAGCTGAGTGGTGCAGTCAACACAGTGGAGATCACAATGGTGACCTTGACAGGCTTTAGAGGTGGGCCTGTGTAACCCAGGGAGATGGGTTTGTGACCTGCTGAGACTTCACAGAAGTTACTGCAACAGGCAACTTTATTCATCCGCTCACAAAACTCTTATACACTTCAAAGCTGAATTCCTCCACAGCTCCGCCACCTTGGCACTGATAATTAATTGGTTAACAATGCTGTTTGCATGACAATGCCTGCTCTAATTGGCCGATTACACACATCTGTTGAGAGGGTGGCAGGAGCTGCTGACCTCATTAACTAGTCCTTGAAGCTACAACACGCTAAGTACAGAAACAAGTTCAATACACAACTCACACTTTAGATCTAAGAGCATATGAAATCCCAACAGGCCTGTGCAAACCTCATGAAGTTCAACAAGGCCAAGGGCAAGGTCAGGCACCTAGGTCAGGGCAACCCCAAGCACTAGTAAAGGCTGGGTAAAGAATGGGTTGAGAGTAGTCTTGAGAATAAGGACTTGGGGGTTTTGGTGGATGAAAGGCTCAACATGACCCAGTGATGTGTGTTTACAGTCCTGAAAGCCAACTGTGTCCTGGGCTGCATAAAAAATCCCATGGCTAGCAGGTCAAGGGAGGTGATTGTTCCCCTCTCCTCTGGCCTCAGGAGATCCTCTCTGGAGAGCTGCATCCAGCTCAGGTCCCAGGAGAGAAAGGACATTGACTTGTTGGAGAGAGTCCAGAGGAGGGCTGCAAACATGATCAGGTGCTGGAGTACCTCTCTAATAAAGAAAGGCTGAGTTGGTGCTATTCAGCCTGAAGAAAAGAAGGTTCCAGAGAGACCTTATAGCAGTCTTAGGGTACCTAAAGAGGCTTATCAAACAGTGTGAGAGGGACTTTTTGCAAGGGCATGTAGGGACAGGACAAAGGGTAACAGCTTTAAGAAGAAAGAGGATAGATTTAGAATACATATTAGAAAGAAATTCTTTCCTATGAGGTTGGTGAGGCAGTGGAACAGGTTGTCCAGAGAATTTCTGGATGTCCTATCCATAGAAGCTTCCAAGGTCAGGTTAGATGGGGCTTTGAAAAGCCTGGTGTAGTGAAAAGAGTCCCGGCCCACACCAGAAGGGTTGGTTCCAGATGATCTTTAAGGTCCAACCAAAGCCATTCTATAAATTACACTGAAGAGTAGTACATGAGAAGAGGAGAGAAGGAAAGTCATTTTAGTGTCACAGAGAGGATATTCTGACTGTCTAAATGTTTTTATTTTAGTTAAGATATTTAGATAAACATTTGAAAGGGTAGTTGTGCAGAAAATTTAAATACAGTAGCTAAAATGGAAAAATCCCACTGCAGCTGACATTGGAACAATAATCTGTTTCTGTAATATTTTTAAAATCTAGTTAATTGTGAAAATATATTGAAACCAAAAAGATCTATGCCTCTGGGTGTATCTATTAATCTGCCTTTGTATAAACCAGTATGTCTCTGTGATCACCTCTGTGTTAATCTGTGACAGTCTAAAAAAATCTTGACACCTTGATATGATAATGCCTGATTGCACTGCAACAAGTCATAGGTAATAAGAGTACAGGACAGTCAGACTGTTGTTGCACAACTCCCTCACCAACCTATTCATAGCCATTTATTTCCTTCTTTTGTCTAGGCGACAATATTCAAGGATATTTTAGCCTTATGATCACAGAATTTGTAGCTTTATTATACAGATACAGAATTTTCTTGTTTTCTTGCCTCTAATACATTACCTTTCACTTTCCTTTGCCAGTGCATCAGAGAAAAGAGAGTCTATTTTTAAATAGATAAGAGGTTGCAGGATCACTATAGCTACAGACTTCATCATCACATGAAGAGTTCACCCACAGTGTTTGCTCTGGCCAGTAGTAAGCCATAGAAGTTGGATCTGAAAATTAACATATCTTTGATTCAAATAAAAATATACATTTTGCTCATATTCATGTGCCTAAGGATCAAAGTGGCCTTTCTTTCACAGAAAGAAGTGATAAAAAGGAAAGACACAAAATAGAGTATTTATAAAGACAACAACAAAAAAAAATTAAACTGTCTAAACAATTTCTGAACTGCGTGATAGAGACAAAACACACAATTGTATTTTCTGGCTTACAGTTTGTCTTGGCATGATGTTTCTAAATCAGTCATGACTTTGCCACATGTAGGTAATGCAGTCATATCATACAGTTGCCAATAAAAACTATCCTAGCACTACAGACCATCATACATTCACTTCAGATCTATGTGGGAAGGGTAAATCCTTTTATAAACAGAAATGTCTTCAATAGTTAGCTATAACAACTTATGTGCACACAGCTATGTATATTATAGCCCAGCTGATAACAGGACCTATTATTAAGGTTGTCTGACACTTTGTCATAAATAGCTGGAGGCTGTTTCATAATGATTTTGCCAAAGTTTGACAATTTAGGTGGAAGTTTTTCAAGTTGGAATCTTTTTTTTTCAAAATTTCTGCCAAAAATTGCCAGCAATTTCCAAGAATTATGTTTAAAAAAATGTTTCAAGATTTTAAAATTATTTTGATCATCTTCTCTTAAAAAAGTTCTAGCATTGTTTGCTCTAGAGAAGTGATTTGAGATTTGGAGGAATGATGGCCTTTATGTTAAGAAGGGATTAAATTTACCTATGAAGATCCACCCACCATTGATATATTTACAAGCCTTTGTGGAGGCAGAGTTTATGCAATCTCAGCAGATAGCTGTTAGAATTTGAAAGCTGAAATTTCCCAGACATTTTTCACTCAGAGGCAG
This sequence comes from Pithys albifrons albifrons, assembly GCF_047495875.1. Taxonomy (NCBI): domain Eukaryota; kingdom Metazoa; phylum Chordata; class Aves; order Passeriformes; family Thamnophilidae; genus Pithys; species Pithys albifrons. The sequence continues at coordinate 60,631,310 of NC_092461.1, read as the reverse complement.
GTCTCTTTCCTTCATACCTGTTGACTCAGCTATGAATAATCAATTCTTGCAGGAAAGCATGGGCTGCATATGTATTTGACAAGAGCAGAAATGACACACTGAGGTTCTGGGGTTTGTTTCAGGCTCAGCTTTAAAAGAGTCTGAAATTGTTCTGGTGTTTCCACCGTTTAACCCTGCTGCACTATCCTCAATCAAGGCAACTCACACATAGACTTTTGTCTTGCTGCAATCTATTTATCTGTCCAATCTCAGTTCTACCCCCAGTCTGTGTCACCTGCTGCAACATTTAGCTAAGCCTCTTTCTCCTGCATAGACTCCTCTTTCATTCATGCAAGATAGTGCCTTAGCTTCAATCCCCTTGTAATTTAGCCTCTGCTAAAGCTCCTTCAACATTGTTCTCAATCAGTGTTGAATTGATTCAGCCCCAAATGGGTACATCCTGTGTTGAAATATTCCATTAATCAATTATATAGTTTGGAGCACCTACGTGGCTTCTCCTTTTAATGCTGAGCTAGATGGCACTGGTTGAGAGTTTCAGAAAGGAGTGAGGGATGGATAGCTAGTAACCACTAAGACAATTTTCAGTTATCCAGATATTCTGCCCAAATTATATGTCTGGAAGAAAGAAGAAATTGTCCTTAAAGAAGGATTTATTGTACACTATTTTAAGAGCATCTTGGGTCACCCAGCAAGTTCCATAAACAAGTTGGTGTATGCATAATTTCATGTTGAACAGTGAAGAAGGGTACAATGGTATTAAGAGGAGCAGTGGATGAATACTGCAGTCTGATGAACTTCCAGTGCCTTATACATACCATGGGCTTGTGTAACTGGCTACAGAATGCTGGCAACATCAGGCAGTAGTGTGAAGTAGGCACTAGTTTTGCCTAGAGAAACAGCCAGGTAACTAGGAGGGTTCTGACCATTTTGAAAGTCCTAAGGAAAGGGCGATTTTGATTCCTCATGATAATGATTTACTAGCCCCATCCCAAGGTGGCTACTGTAGATTTCCAAGCACTATGGGCACTCCAAAGTAGACTGGGTACATAATAATGCAAACAATCCTTTAGATAAGTCAGTATTAAGCTTCAAAAAATGATGTGGCATGCTGCTTCTGAATTTGCTGATTGCTGAAATATAGTCCTCTTACCTGATTTTTCATCTGAGTAGGAACACTTAATTAACCTGTACTGATACATGAATGGGTAAAGGATACATATATTTAATATGTTGCTATGATCAAAGTTAGAATTGTTGTGCTGATGATGAACTTGGCAGGGACTTATTTAGCCAACCAGAAAGACTGTTGAAAATGGAGCTTCCAGGCTATTTTGGAAGCTTGTGTCATAAGCATCCACAGTTAGGTCTTCTAAAACCGAAGTGAGTTTTTGAAGGAGTAAGACATTTATTACATATAAGAATCAATTGCTGATTTCTCTGTGGCATTAGAATTAGATTAGGAAGCTCTTAATCACTAAAACTGTGAGTAATCTTGTTGCTAGACCTCCAGAGGGACAAAAAAAAATACATGGGCTCTTGAGAGGACCCGCCATCTTTGTAAATTAGGGGAGACAAGAGTATTCAGAAGACTGAACTGAATAGACTGCCTGAAAAAAAATTATACTAAGTTAGGGGTATCACTTAGAAGGTCTGTGGATTTCTACCTGACTGGTGTAAATGTCTGATAAAGTTGACTATACCCGTTTGAATTCACCCATATTTTTTATTATAAACTTGAATCTTAAGTTTTGGAACTCTAATTTTGTCTGAAATATGAACCCCAGATTAAGTGAGAAAGACAAGTAGGAAGCTAGATTGCCCAAAATGTGATCAAGGAAAGAGATAAAAAAATAAATAGCAGCTTTACTGGCACAGAGAAGAACTCTGTCTGATAAATGAGTGGGAAAGTCCTTCTGCCTTTTCTCTGATATATATTTTTTCTCCACTTCTTTAAGTAATGACAAGAAATTTAACACTAGCAGTTCTCTGAGCACTGGCATCAAGGAGAGAGCAAGAATATGATGCAGTATGTAGACTTTCATGAACTTTTTACTATTCATCTTGTGAAGGGTAGGGAGCTCATATTCTTCATATGGTATTAGGCAATGCTGTTTCTGTTTTCTCTTTTCTTACTGACCACAATCCTCACTTCTACATCTTTCAGAGTTGTATGGGAAAAAGGAAGGTGTCAAATGATCTCATTTCTGGGCAAAGCACATCAATCTGTTTCTGATCTTTCCCCTTTCTGAATATTTCCCAGGGCTTCCACAGGGGGAAGCTTTCATTTGATAAACTTTGAGCAACTCAGTAGCTCAGGAATGCCACCAACCATATTTTTAGGTATGACAGAGACATTTCTTAGTTTACATATGGGAGCAAGATTCAGTGCTCCACATAAAGAAATGGAAACTGATCTGCTCAAACTTTGTTATAAAATAGTTACAGTATCAATGTAAGATAAGATATAGTATCTGTTATGTGTATATCAAGATAAGTCAGTGAACAAGTAAGAAGGATATACCTTCTACTTTTCTGCCTGACATTCCTCCTACATAACACAAACCAGAGCAGATAAGCCACACCCCCACCAGGGTTCAAAAATTTGGGCAACACTTTACCAATACCCTTTATGACACATCAGAGGTACCAGATATGCCAAGTGCTGCTTGGAAGTGAACAAAATACTAAAGGTTACAACTTCTGAAAGGCTATTAGTCTAAAATTTGGAATTGGATGCCTTTTGAAAGCCCATGGTAGAGTAGAGTTTAATCAGAAATGGAGTTTATGCTTACACTACTGGCTGGATTTCTTCTGCCTTATCCTTCCTGTCTTGGATGAATAAGACAAGAATCAGCTCAGACACTGGGAGATTGAGAAAAATTAATGGGCACAAGACATGACCTGTCACAACAGAATAAAATCTGAGAGATCCCATCTGCATCTCTTAACAATAAAATGTAAAGATTTTCTGGAAATTACCTCAGGAAGTGTGTTTGGTAAGAGATAACGTATCTGAAGCAGCATATTCAGAAGGGATTACCTTGCACTCAGTGGTCAAGAGGGAGTAGTGAAACATTTATAAACCCAAAAGTGTTGTGATTAAAAACTTAGCAGATTAATCTATAAGACTTAAAATGCCTTTCAATAAAGTCTGTATAGTATTGAAGGCAAGAAAACATTTCAACAGAAGTTGTCTTCACAATTTATTCTTTTTGGACATGTCTCCAGGAAAAAGTAGTATTTTTGGTGAGATTTTCAATGAAAGGAAATTTAGGCAAGTGCATTTTGGGAGAAAACTTATGGAAAGAGATCTTCCCAGTTTGAGGGGTGAAACTTTCCATGTACTCAGTCGTACTTTTCATGAACCATGTATTCCAGACCAAGTCTTAGACCTTGTGCAGTGTTATTAATCAGCTCAGGCTGTAGTAAGATATGTTGCTGTGGTGGGTCACCCTGTCTGGATGCCAGGTACCCACCAAAGCCTCTCTATCACTCCCCTCTGCAACTGGACAGAGGAGAGAAAATATAACGAAGGGTTCATGAGTTAACATAAGGACCAGGAGAAATCACTCACTAATTACCATCATGTGCAAAACAGACTCAAAATGGGGAAATTAATTAAATTTATTACTAACAGAATCAGAGAAGGAAAATGAGAAGTTAAATAAATCTTAAAAACACTCTCTCTCCACCCCTCCCTCCTTCTAAGTGCCACAGAGAGATGCAGAGAGCGCGGTTATATTCAGTTCATTACGTATTGGTTTTGCGGCTGCTCAGGGAGAGGAGTCAGGGGAAGGACTCCAGTGTGGGGGCCCTCCCATGGGAAACAGTCCTTCCTGAACTTCTCCATCCCACAGGCTACAGATCTCCACAAACTACTGCAATGTCAGTCACTGTTCCACCGGGTGCAGTCCTTCTGGCACAGGCTGCACCAGTGTGGGTCCCTCATGGTGCTACAAGTCTTACCAGGAAAACCTTCTCCAGTGTGAGCTCCTCTCTCCCCAGTCTGCTGGTCCCTGTCAGGACCCTTCTCCAGCATGGGCCTCCCATGGGGTCACAGCCTCCTTTGTGCATCCAACTGCTCTGATGTGGGCTCCTCCACAGGCTGAAGGTGGAGCTCTACACCTCCATGGACCTCCATGTGCTGCAGGGGCACAGCTGCTCCACCATGGCCTGCAGCGTGGGCTGCAGGGGAACCTCAGCTCTGGCACCTGGAGCACCTCCTGCCCCTCCTTCTCTGGTGATCTTGCTATCTGCAGAGCTGTTCATATGTTCTCACTCTGCTCTTTTCTGGCTGCAATTTTAAACAGTGCAACAACTTTTTTCCTTCTTAAATATGTTACCACAGAGGGGTTACTCTCATTCCTGATTGGCTTGGCCTTGGCCAGTGGTGAGTCCATCCTGGAGCTGGCTGGCATTGCTTTTAACAGTCATGGAGGAAGCTTCTGGCAGCTTCCCACAGAAGCCACCCCTGTAGCCTCCCTGTTACCAAAACCTGCCTATGTAAACCCAGTATGAGAATAACACAATGTTTAATATACTTTACAAAGAAATCCTGTTCCTATGTAATAATGCAGTAAATCACAACAGCTAAGACCTTTTAATAAGGAGAAAAAAAGGGTGCCCAAAATAACAATATAATCCACACGTTCTTTATACATTAAATTCTCTCTCTATATGGGGGGATATTTAATCCTGTGCAAATATAATGCTTGCTCTGATAATATTTCTGAAATGACAAAATACTGCCTGAGCTGAGGTGATGCAGAGAGCTAGTGTAATCTTCAGCCAAGAGCCGAGAGATGACTGACATGGGGAATATTCATATCTAACCACTCTTGGTGCACCAGCCTGACTGATTACTTAACCACTGACATCTATTCTCATGCATCTAGAGCCAGAGGAAGAAGCCTTATCTGCTTTATTGTCTCACACCCTTGAAATAACTGAAGCAGCCCAATTATTATTTTGTTATGTATCCTTAAAGTCACTTTTTTCAGAGACTGTGTCTTGGTGTTACGGGAGTTTTTGGGCATACTGCTGGCACTATGGCACAAGAAGATTGAAACAGTTTTTCTGTTGCTGAGCCTTGTTCTTTTTACTGACAGTTTCATTCAAAATGTCATCACCACAACATATACAAAACTAGAAATCCAAAGTCTAAACCAATGACTTTATTGCTGCCATTTGGAACATGTTCTTCACTGGTTTTGGCTTATTATACCTTCCACATAGCTTAGTCTACAGGCTCCAGCCATGTTGTTGGAAATGTCTTCTACTATCACTTCTACTATCACAAGCGAGGGAGGACGGTTAAAAGGAGAAAAGAGTAACAGCAGAATATCATGCAACACTTTAGTAAGTGTAGATGTTAGCATACAGCTCATTAGAGCAAATATCTAGACCATTAAACTATCTAAAGACTTAAAGAAGAGAGATACATGAACATATAGGGGTGTTGCACACCCACACACAAAAATGCACACACATATGCACACCCCTGGAAGGAAGAAAAGCTGGGGAATCAGCCTCCAGTAAACAGAGGGACAGCTAGATTGGTTCAACTGTGGTTCACAAAGAGAAAAAGTCTTAAGTTGGGTTGACCCTATCTGGCTGTCAGGCACTCATCAAACCTGCTCTATTACTCCCCTTCTCAAATGGACAGGAGAGAGAAAATAAAATGAAAAATTAATTGGGTTGACATAAGGACAGTGAGAGATCACTCAGCAATTACTGTCATGGGCCAAACGCACTCCATTTGGGGAAAGTAATTGAATTTATTACAAATCAAATCCTAATAGGATAAATATATAACTCTGGCCCCAGGGGCAATGCAGGAGTAGAGAGGGGATGGATAGGAGAAGGACTTTAAAGCTAAAATATCTGAGCTGATATGGGCTTATCAAGTGAAAACTGGATGGCAAAACCTGAACAAAATCAAAGAAATCAATGAAAAGGGAATGAGAACATAGATGGGAAGAGAAGACATGAGAAAGGAATAGTGTCACCAGCAAATTCAGGATACTTATTAGCCAAGAATTCTGATTGAATTACAAACATTCTGTGAATGAATTTCGGCAGCAGCTACAACTTTTTCCAACGTTTTCTGCAGCAAAAAATATTTCAGAATATTTTTTAACGACTGGTTTTACCAAAAGAAAAAAAAAAAAGAGGACAGGAAATAAAAAAATGCTAATAACTGCCTTCTTGTATAGGCTAGCCTGATTCCACAAAAATGCACAGCATTCTCCTGGGGCTAAACTACTTTGGACTTTGGCTTTTAGCAGACTCTTTTTTTTATATTTGTGGATTACTACATTAAACTTCCATTTATTACAGATATCCAAAGAAATGGCCTTTGACCACAACATAGTCTGATAATCGCCTACATGGAAATATGGATATTGGTATATACATATCTACACATGAAAGCAAAATCTCCAGTTTCCTATGAGTTAAAGACTGCAATTAAGGGACGGTGCCAAGTCATGTCATTTCAAGGCTGCAATCTACTGTAAATATGGAAAAATACCCACTTTTTTCTATGGTCTTAAAACATGCAAAGAATTTAGCAAATTGAGGTAGATTTATTCAAAGAAGTGTTGGTTTTATTTATTCAGTTCCAGTCAAGAAATAAAATGAATATACCAATAATCAAAGCAAAAGTTGATCAAACTATTTATTCCTAAAAATACAAAGTTTGAGATATCATAACTTTGTTTACAAGATCTTATTCAAAGAATAGAATAAAACTGGTCAGAAAAAAATTAATTTCCTTTGAAATAACATTTGTGTGCTCTTGTACCTACATATTATTGTGGTAGGTTATATTAAATCCCCTAAATGCTGACTCCTTAATTATAGCCTTTGTAATGTACAATGCTACTGTAATTTCCCTTACAGGATAAAGTGTTTACCCAAAAGTAAATAGGACAGTTGTACAATTCATAAATGATTTATTGTTCACTTACCTAAAGCAGTCCTGTCCACATGTCCATTTATTCAAGGTGACATGCAGTCACAATTTCATCTCAACAGGTTAAAATGGGAGGGAAAAAATAGGTAATTTCATCCCATAAAGAAAAAGAAATAAAGTATGTTTTTTAAATAGCAGCTTTGAGCTTAAAAGACCTCTCTAGTTCTACAGTGTCAAAGCCCGTGTTGCTGCTCAGTGGCCACATATCTACCTAATGTCTTGATGAGGGCTGGCCTTCCAAATGTTTGACTGGTCAAACTAGTAATAGCTGTTTAGCCAAGAAAAAAATACTTCTTTTGCAAATTCATAAATCAATCCACTTACTTGCCCTCAATATGCCTGCCTAGAAATCCAAACAGTAAATAGGAAATTCTACACTTTAGCAACATGTTCGAATCATTGTCAAAATAAGATTGATTTTTAGGCAAATCCTGAAAAGTCTTAAACTGAAAATTCTTAAAATGTTAGTGATACAATTTAAAAAGACTAGAAAAACCATAGTGAAAATCCCGCATGGAAAGACACAGGCATTTGACACCTATTTTGGTATCAGCTGTCAGCATTTGCCGGTCAGAGGAAGATATGCTATCATTGGTAGAAGACTCATAAACTACCAAGATGCATGCAAGTTTTTGTCCTCAGTAAACTGCCAAGCTACTTACTGGCAGGTCAGTTCAGGAGAAGGAAAATAATATGCTTGGAGGCTGCATTTTTGAATCCAAAACAAAATAAAACAAAAGAAAAAAAAAGGGGGGAGAGGGGAGAAGAAAAAAATTATAGTTCAACCATAAATTTCCATAGCTGTAGTAATTTCATTATGGTGACTATGATGATTTGTTGAAACATAAATGTCAACTGTAGTGTTTAAGGCACTATCCGGTAGCATGTTGGACTCAGGCAGCAGATTGGCCTACTGGAAAATAACCATTCCTCCAGGCAATCACATGCAGTTAATCTAACCCCCAAACATTTGAAATACAGTAATACAGCCACCAAAACCATGATGTACTTGTCTGGCCACAAATTACTTTGTGGTTTTCTAAATCTAGGGGTTTATTACTGTGGAAAAAATGGAAATAGTTAATTTTAGTTGATCAATTGAATTTTAGGTTAGGACAGTTACAGTGTTTGGCAATTTGATGTAGACCTGGTGACATCAGCATTTGCTCCCTTATAGCCTAGCTGTTGTAATTATAACCTAGCTGTTCAGTAGCCAAGTTGAATGACTTGTTTGGACGTGTTCCAACAGTGAGCACGTGCATTCAGAAATTGTAAAACACGTTCTGCTTGCAAATATCCTTATAATAAGGCACAAACAAAATGGGAATCTGGAACATGCTTTTATTTGCTGTTAATGATGGAGACTAAAGAAAAAGATAAAGCATGGGGAAGCTTAAAAGCTGTGTCTTTTCACAAGTAAAGGACTTCGTGTACCTTCAAGTAACTCTGACATTCAGAGTGAATTGTTAGTTTTTTTCTCATGAAATAAAACAGTGAATAATGGAATGTTACTCTGCATCATCCTGTTGTGCTGGACTCCTATAAATCCAACACTGTTATAATATGTTATGCAAAGTATTTTACAACACTTAATAAAACGTGTAAGTTCAGAGGTCAGCACATGCAATCCTGGAACCCTAAAAACCATTATTATTAACAAAACCCCACATTATATTTACAATAAATTACAAAAATTCACTGCAAGCACAGGGATAGGAACTAGGAAGCAGATTTTAACTGAAACCATGTGGCAACCATTCTAGGTCTTACTAAAGCAGAAACCAGTTATTTTCAGCTGTAAATCTCCACTGCAAGCTGAGGTGAATGAAAATATACATTTCATAGAATACCAAGTATAGTAGATCAGTGGAAAATAACTCAGAACTGTGTTCAGTCTTCAGACAGCACTCCAAAAGAGCCCTTGGTGGCCAGCCAAAGGATCTAGTTTTCAGTTTGTCATATTTCTCACTGATTTTCAGCCAGTCTTCCACAGTTTCTCTCCCCTGCCCCATCGTATTTCTTTTACTTTTGTCTAATTTCTGACGTGCTTTACAGAAATAGATGTAGACCAGTCAGGGCATCAATTCACTTAATGAAAAGAAGAGGTCAGGTCAGGCTGTGCTTTTATGGATTAATGAGGAACAGGGCATCGGGTTTCTTTTTTTTTTTTTTTTTTTTTTTGGTGGTAGCATTCTTCAATTTTTCAAGTGCCTGCACTTCTCTCACACATGCAAAGTAAATAAATTTTCAGAACCAAACTGTTTGGATGGACTAGATTCTAAACATCACTTGTTTAAGAAAAACAATTAACCTATAGTTTCTTCAGAGGCCTCCTGCCTTCCCACAGTCAATTGCAGCCTTAGCAATACCTCTAAGGCCTGCTTTTTTCTGTTGTTTTTCTGTAACTGTGACACACTATCTGTGGCTGACACAGTGTAACTGTGTTCACTGCAGTGCTCTGATCTCTCAAAAACAATGCCCAACCTCTTTGTAAGTCTCTGATAGTTTTATAACTGCATTTAAATACCCCCATTAAGACACCCCTGGATTTAGAGGTTCCTACCAGAAGACCATCCAACCTGATTCTTTCAAACACTGCCCTTTCAGCATTACACTCACAATTTTCATACTAGAGGTCAGTGCCAGGAAAGCAGTAAGCCTCTTTGCTCTAAGACAGATTTGCTTTCGTAACTTTTAAGCAAAACCAAATGACCTAAAATACTAACCAAACCCAAATTCTGCAGAAGCCTGAGATGCTCTTTTCCCTGTCCACCTTCAAACTGCTCTGTCAGCTAAGAACTCCCAGTGCAGACTGAGACAAAGCTTATTGACCCAAGTACAGCCAAGATCTGTGTCATAACCTCTGGTCCACAGGAAACTTGCCCCTCTAAAAGCAGCTCTTACAGTGATCATTCACCACTCAGAGACCCCCTTGTACCCCTACTCATTTTTGTCTTCACCACAGTTAACACCTTTGCTTCACAGCAGTCCTGAGAAACAACATTATTGACTCCAGGTCTTTGGATTTCCTGATGCATTGAGAACCTCATGGCATATTTGCTTTTTATAAAGGGAAGTTCCTGTCAAAAGTGTTTGTCATCTCTATATATTCTGAATATTTGTCTAGGGTGTGAAATACTGGGGGAAAAAAAAGCCAAAAACACTTTAAGAGAAGAATAGTGTTTAATCTTACTCCATCACAGATAAGCAAAAAGATCAGCATCAGGTTTATAGGTATCAGATGCCACCTTGTAAGTAACACAACATTTAGTCAATTATGCAGGAGATAGGCTTTCAGATTCCCCACATATACTCAAGACACTATTATATATTATTATTATATATATGTTATGTTCTGTGAGTATCATCTTTTCAAGAAGTATCCAAAGAATGAGGACTCCCAAACACACATTAAATGAGGAGAATTGAGACTGTTTTGTGTTGTTTCCAGCTAGGGAAAAAAACCCCCCAACCTGTTAGTCTGTCTTTAAGGAATAACCTACTTAACAATTTGGTGATTGAAGAAAGGCAAGAATTACTGCATTTTCTCATTGTTCATAAGATTCTGTTCTTTTGTTCCTAGAAAAAGAAAACCTAAAAAACTCTTCAGAGATTTCAGCAATGACGTGCTTCATTACTACCAAGTTTGATAACACTCTGAATGTGCTATCAAGGTGTTGTAATACTGGAGGACATACTGGAGCCTCTGTTCAAAAATACACATTTTCCAGGTGTACGTCTTAACAATGACAGATCTCAGGTTTAGGACAAAAAAGACCAATAAGAAAACACCTGAAAACCCAATCCCCAAAACTTTACCCAGGTAGTAACATCATTCCTGCATATCCTTCTTTTTTTATCCACGACATCAAAACTATTGCCCTGAAAACTCTACCAATTTTCAGAAATACCTAAGTTGGTAACCTAAAACACTAATTTTTTCACCACTAACCTCTTCAAACCTCTGATAATCCTTTAGGTGGTTAAACCTGAGATGAGTGCGTGTGTGTGTATGCCTACCCAGCTTGAGTCAGCACTGCTTTCAGAAGAAACGAGCACATGCCATTGCCTTGGTCTGAAGTATCTGAGGAGCACAGGTCTTCAAACATGAGACATTCCCTAGAGAATACAGTTGGATGAAATTATTCAATGAGCTGGGAGCAACATTTTGCTACCGAAATTTTACTACTGAACTACTGCTTGATGGGTTCCTTACAGAAATCTTTGGAAAGCTTGGGTGAAAAGCAGTCATAAGAGCTATTGTGCTCTTAGTAATCACTGTGTCTTCTCAAGCAAAAACAAAGACGAAGGATAAAACTGCATGCTTTGTTGCTTTATTAAGCATGAGGACTATGTGCTCATATATGGCAAAGGTACTTAAATAGAAGTTTTTTGTAGCTGAGTATAGGTCTACCTATAAAATTGGCTGGGAAACCAAAATGAACTCATACTGTTTTCTCTTGAACATGATGTTTAAAATATTGTATTAAAAATTATCGATCTATTATTTCTTATGGATCTGTTTTCCCTTTTGTATAGTCTACTGCTGAGTGACTTTTTATCACTCCAGTGAAAACATAGTCTAGGCTCAGTGTAGAGCTAATGCATGTTACCAAGACCTTAAAAGATTTGAAGTACTTAGTACTTGCAGGGTTTTCTTAATAGGTCTCAAAAATAAATGATGCAGTTGAGAGCATCAGACTTCTTGGACTGATTTTTTTAAGGATCTTTGGGACAATAGCTTCTGAAAAAATGTAGTTCTGAGTAACAGAAAGTCTCCAGCTACTTTCAGCAAGAGATCTGAGTTTGTTTCTGCTGCCTTCACAGCACTTGAAAGGTTTTCAAGATGCATCTGGAAGGGAATTGCTAGCCTTTGGTTCATCTGCTAACTGCATGTCCTTCTGCCTTATTTTTTAGTTCTAGTAGGGATAGCAGTGTCTGAATAGTTGGTTTTACCCATTTACAAAACGTCAAGAAATACTAGGAAGTTGTAACGATGAATAAAATTTGTTTCCTGGGATATTTTTTAAATAGTACTAATCTAAATGGTATTATTATACAAGGAAGGGCTTCACCCTTTAGAGGAATACAACATATTTTTGAAATCAGAACTACTTTTTAAAAAAGACAGCACTCCATGAGAACTGTAACAGCACACTGTAAGTCTAGGGTTTTGCCCCCAACGGTGTGTGAGATTAGGTGGCAGTTTGAGATTAGAAGGAGCAGTTTGATAATGCTGTGTCAATGGCGGAAGTTTTTTCATAACATGAAGTATAAGGTGAATAACTTTATGAAAACGGTCTAATAGTAATTATATTTCAGTTTTCTGTAAAACAGAGAGATCTCACAAGAATTTAAGAAACATATTTTCAAGGCCCTCTATTTCCACCACTTAAACCAAAAGTATTATGAGAAACAACTTTTTTTACCATGTGCTATCTGTTATTTATTGTTGCAGAAAAGCCAGCAAACCTCAGAGTTGAATGCCTTCCCACAGGGATTCACATAAAGGAGCTGTTAATTAAAACACAGTGAGGTCCTGATGCCTGTAGGTTAATGGAGTAAAGCTCCCTGAAAAATAAATCTAACCATATAGGGAATCATGACCTTAAAATGAAGAGCTTCTACAGTCAGGCCTTAAGGTGGACTGTAAATAACTCTCAAAGTAATTATTAAAAAGCACCCCATGTTTCATGTATTTCTGAAAAAAAAGTGACAAAAAGATAGAGAACAAGATCAACCTGATTAAAGTGAAGGTAAGACGGCCAAAACCTTTCTTTCAATGATGTATAGATTGATCATGTACCCCTTTTTCACTAATTTTTAGAGGTATTAGCCTTACCTCTGAATTATATTTCACTTGAAATGATTTCATCCTATTTAGTTATTGCCCTTTTCAATGGAACATTGGCAAATGATGAAAGGTGAATAAGATCAGCCAGATAAACATGTTTCTTTGGAGGAACTGTCATGGTAATGGCCCAGAAAAAGTCCCATTTGTGAAGTTATTTAAAAAAAAAGAGACAAAGATACGATTTAGGGAACTCTGAAAGAGCTGAAAATCAAGGCAGAGTTTAACTGACACAACCACAGACAAATGGGTTTTTAAAAATACTTAATTGATTTTATTAATCCTCATAGCTAAAGCTCAGGATTTTCAGGGTTATTCAATATTCACTTCAATATCACGATCAGGACAAGTTGTGAATATTTAGTACTGTTTCTGCAGAAACTTTGGAGCTCAAAAAGGTACAAAGGAGTGTGACTAGAAAGATGAGAGCTAAGATTAAATAGATTAGGTTTTCTTTGGGTTGAATAAAGGACAACCAAGAGGAGTATAAAATACTGATTCTGTAAGTCGAATTAAAAGGAGGAAGTAAATTCATTATGTTTACAGTTTATGAACTGAAGAATATCCAACAAAACTACCATTTAAAAGCTTCATACAAATTAAGATATGCATTCTAATGAAACATAAATTGTGGAAGAGATTTCAATGTGCCTCAAATATCTATTCCAGAAGGGACTAGGCAAATTAACTGGCAGAGGCCAACAAACCTTTAATAAATGCAAAATGTCAGTCTTCAGATAAGTAAGTGTTTAATTCACTGATGTTTGGAAACTGCCTGTCTATGAGGAGAGCACCTAACCTTTTCACTGTCTGTTCTTGTCTGGTGATAGAGATAGGATAATGGAGAAGGTGAACCACTGGTATGATACAATAGGGTTTTTCTGAGTTCACATATTTTTGATATCTCACCTGATGGACAGAATAGTGAAGTCAGTGCTCACATAAAGCACTTATGAAAAGACAGTCCTGTCTCATTTGCTGCCAGACTAACATATGCAGAGTGCTAACACTGTTAGAATAATAGGCACTCCCTTAATATGAAATTTAGGTGCCTGATCATAGTCAATTAGATTAAGATGGCTTTTATATTAATTTTCTTGTAGACTCAGTGTCTGAATGCACAAATAGAAAATTAGGGTATCTACTTAGGGTTGTTATCAGCAGACACTTCCTACTGTCAGTCCTGATGAAAATAATACATACTGTTAGGGCCTTCCATTTATGGTCTATGATGTCAGACAAATGCAGATTTACCAAAATATCACATCCCATTCAAAGAAAAGTAGTTTGAATCATGCCTATGAGCTATTGGTTCAAAGTTGTGCAGGCAATAAAAAATACGTCATAAAGTATGATCTTCTTTTCCTCACTCAACCCCTTTCCCTTGAACATCATTCTATTGATGGCAAGAGCTTGGTGCAAATATATGGAAAATAGGTTGAACAGGAAAAGAATATATTTTCAGTAAAATATTGTACAGCAAATAGGAAACATCAAACTGCAATGATCCAATGGATAACAAAGAAACCATGAGATGCTTTATCAAATCATTTCCTCTGAAAATTTCACTGAAGCTAAAATTATTTGAAGTGTTTGAAACAAATGCTAGCATGAACTTAGTTGAGAAAATTAACATTGAAACACAGGATATCCACCAAAGTCAGGATTTAGAGATAGAGCCATAAAAACGAGTGATTCTGCAAAGCCAAGTTGCTGTTTTCCATTTTAATAATCTCACAATCCACTACATATGTGCAAGTCCTGCTTTGGAGTTCAGTGTGTTAGCGGAGAGGTTGTTGGCTTCAAGATTAGTTTTCATGTGATTTTTTCCAGGAAAAGGAAACAGCACTGCTGAGCCACAGTAGTCTGCAGATCTAAGTCCAGCTCCTCATGTGCAGCAGACCAATGCCAGGTACACCAAACACAAAGAATGGCATAGTCAGTTGTCTGCCATTTTGAACATTTTGGCTCCAGAGACTTTCAGCCTTTTAGAGTAAAATATTTCAGTCTTAACACTTGAGCAAATCACCTCTTTCGGAAACTATTTGACTGATGAAAGTCACCAGAGCTTAATACCTCTTTTCTTGGTTTTTTTTACCTCCTCCTGCCCAGTTCACTCCCTTCATTACACTCTCTCCAATGTAAAGATATTTCATTTACCAATATGTGATGTAAATTTAGTTTTGTTCTGAGTTTATTATTGCTCTAAATACTGACTTTAGGAGTAAGACAATTGTTATATCTGCTTTGGTTTGCCTTAAAGTATAAAATATTTGCCTTATTGCCATTTCTGATGTCCATGCAGAAATAGCTGTGTAAAAGCTTTGCTGTTTCTCATCAGAGTTCACTAAAGTAATTTGGAAGATTTTATGGTGTATTTCAGAGAGGACGACCAGACGAAACTATAAGTAACCTTTCCTGCTGGTGCCAAACACCAACAGAAAACTTTTGTTTGCAAAATATGTGTTTAGCGGTGCCTGAAGAGCATGAGATATGCAGTTTTAATGTAACTGTGGGACTGAGTAGCCAAAAAAAAGAAGTGTGCTGCAGGAAAGGGCTGAAATAAGAGTATGTCAAAAACTTTCCCTGCCCTTGTGCCCCGCCAACAGGCAGACTCCACAGAACTGATTCTGAGGCAGAAGCACTATTCTTCTCAAAGCCTGCAGGAGAGAACTCTATTAATGTGAGCCCATCTGGAGAGAAAACCTGCCTAGCAGTACAGTGAGAAACTTGTGTCTCATTTGTAGCAAGAGCACTGAAATGACTGATGCAGGCTATAAACCTTTGCTCCAGAGGAAATGTGAAGGTATTAGTAAATGGGAGTTAGAAAGACAGAGTCTCGTTCTAAGTAAATATTGTTTTCTTACCTATTTGTTTTCCAACCCAATGGAACACAGATTTCAAAGCTGTGTTATTAGGATGTAATCTGTAATTCAGTGCCTCTGAGGCACTTTCTCTACCAGCTGCTATCCTCTTTGTTCCAAACAACAGATATTACAAATAAAAAAAATACTTATTTTGTTTGGGGCTTTCCCACAGACTATTTTTAAATAATGACTTTTGAAGAACTGTGTTGGCCATGTTTCAACTGTTCACAAGCTAAAGCCATGAGGATTCTTATTTTAAGTTCTTTATTTCTAAGTGAGGCATCAAGAATGCCTGGACAAGTTTTGTGCTTAGCTGCCCAGGAGAAGAGAATGTGAATCCCACTGTGACTCCCCTGCAGTACTTCACAGCATCTAATAGTCCATGGACCATGGAAGCACAGTTATTACAATATTGTACTCTCAGTTCATGTCTAGTTACAGGGCAAAATGAAAAAAAGATCTGCTTATGTGTTTCTAGCTCCTGAAGACAAGTGGAAGGAAAATTGATTTTGTTTTACTAGTTTTACAGTCATCCCTTATCACAGAAGAAGCAGCTGGCAGACATGGTGATAAACCATTTGGTACTGAAATGATTCGTGTTTCTCCACTTCTCCTTCACTCCATCTTGGAAGGTGGGAGTTGCAGCTCTAGTGTGTGTTGCAGACGCACTGTCCTTTCCCAAATCTGTCTGGGAAACTAGCTAGCACAGGCTGGACAGAAAGCCTCTGGTAAGGCGCTGTGTCACGTATGATGTCTTAACATGTGTCAGACTGCAGGATTATTTCTGAACTGAAACCTTAAAATACTTATAAGTGACCTACATCTCAGAAGTGTGAGAACATGAGTTTTGCAGCAAGCCAGGGCTTTGAGAAAGCAGACAAGATGTTATATCTCACATGGAGATGCCAGATACTAGTGCATCAAAGGCAACCCATCCCAGAGTTCATCTCACAGGGTTGGATGGAATAACTCACAACTTGTTCTTTTCGTATGGGTCAGTTCTGCAGAGCCCTTGCACACGTGAGATCTAATATTTAAAAGGCTTCTGACTCCAGACTCTGTAACATTTGACAGCTGCAGCAAGGATTCTTTTGTCTAAAATGCCAAAGTAGTTTTGGTTGTTCTTGGTATATTTTGATAACAAAAATTTGGAAGGAGATAGAGATAATAGGAACATAATTGGTGATTGATGGCATGCAGTGTCAGGCCCCATAATAGAAAACAGCCTAAGGGTCCCATGGGATAGTAATCCAGAATTCATTCATTCATTCATTCATTCATTCATTCATTCATTCATTCATTCATTCATTCATTCATTCATTTTAAATTTTAACTTATGGAGCCAAAGGCAGAAACACAGTCACATTCTTCACAACTTCAAGAATTCTGGAGAAGAGTAATTGCTAGATTTAATACTGAAGTTGGCCTTTCCAGTGGACTTTACATTTTTTTACATTGGAGATAACACAAGTCTGTCAAAAGCTACAAGGCACAAGAAAGTATTTTGTTAAGAGCAATTTAATGTGTACAAGATTTATATTTCAGAAATAAAAACCATCTGTATCTCTGAGTATTGCCGAGTTGTAAATGGGTTTTACAGAGCTGGATAATCTGCTTGTGATGTATCTTCAACTTCTAAACCTGGAAGTTACATTTACATTTTCAGAGTTGCAATTTCATACTAGGGATTTATGTGCATTATTTTATATTTACTTCAGGTAAAAATAAACCTTCATTTTCAACAGCATAGTATCCCTAAACAGCACTGTATCATGCAATCTCGGATGTGTTGGAATGAAGGGTTTGGATTTCTTTCTATAAGTGTAGCAACTGTTTTATTTTTGGTTAACATTATGAATGATATCTCCATGGCATCACATTTGGTAGCAATACTCTCACTCTCTTAAAATGATCTTTGGTTCCAGTCCAAATCTTTAATGGGTACCAATTTCAAGAATCACTTACTGATGTGGTATTGTTATTTGTTTAATTTCTTTGTAACTATATTGGCTACTAGTCGCACAGAAACTGATTGAAACTCATTTTATTAGAAGCTGTGTAAATCAAGAGCAAAACCCTGATGTCTACTCAAAACGTCTTAAATAACTTAGATAACAATCTGAGAACTCAGTCTTGGTTTGGAAATGCTAGAATATCCCACCATGCTTCACACTAAGAGAGAAAACCAAGGGGGAAAATCCCATGTAGGTCAGACTTCATACTATGGCCAAGAACTTTACTCTTAGTTTTTCCTGTTGGACTAGAAAAATAATTTGTTGGACATGGGTATTGTCTGGGTTCTGTCATTGCTATGTTTTTTGCTGCTCGAATTTTTTCTGGTCTGGAACTCAGTTTCTGTTGTCATGTAAAGTGGAAAAACAGAGGAAAAGGGCCTTAGACTCTGGATTTCAAATAAAGTGAAGTGGAGAAGCTTGTTTTGGAGAGCTAAAAATATGCTGGCACACTTTGCTTCTGAGGCCTATCTGCATACTACATACACAAGAGAAGCTCGACTAACTTGTAAATTAACATATTGCCTTAATATTTGCAAACCATTAACCTACACATTTGTCTAGCCATCCAGCATATTTTGCGGTATTTAAATTATCTTATATTTTTACTAGTTTCTTTACTTTTGGAAGAAATACTCCTTTGGTTTGCGTAAATGCCAGGGTTTAGCTGAACATTACATCAGATCCTTTCCAAATCCTTGGGAAATGGCCAATGCATATGGACATATTAAAGAGCACAGCCAAAGGATGAGAGATACAATGTCTGCAGAGAAAGTCAGTTCAAATTTTAGTAACTTCATTTCACGTTTTATTTATCTCTTTAAGTGAAACTCTTACACGTGCCACATGTTTTGAGACTAGGGATTTGAGGTACGGCTGTCTAGATCTAATACTTCCTTCTGATGCATGTGGTTGGTTTGCAATATTCTCTCTTGTTTTTACATCTGCCATTATCATAGAGTCATAGGATCAAAAATGGTTTGCGTTGAAAGGAGAATTAAAGATCATCTAGTTCCAGCCCTCCTGCCATGGGCAGGAACACCTTTCACTAGACCAGGTTGCTCAGAGCACCATTCAACCTGGCCTAGAACACTTCCAGAGACAGGGCATCCACAGTCCTCTGGGTAACCTGTTTCAGTGCCTCACCACCCTTGCAGTAAAGATTTCTTCCTAATGTCCACTCAAAACCTTATAGTTTGAAGTCATTCTCCCTTCTTCCTATCACTACATGCCCTTGCAAAAAGTCTCCCCCTATCTTTCGTGTAAGTTCCCTTCAGGAACTGATAGCTGATGTGTGCTATAGCCAGCCATCTTAACATCTGCTCTGTGATCCAGAGTGGTGTTGGTATCTCCCTCTTACAGCTGGGGTATTGAGACACAGAATTGAATTGATCAGTGATAATTATTTAAGCCACAATGTTAAAGAAATGCATATAGAAATTATTTCTGCATACAAATTCTAGAGTTGTGCCTGGTGGAAAAGATGGATTTTGAAGTGGGAGGAAAGGGAAGAAATTAACTGGAGGTCTTCTGGGTCATGTTTGTGGTTGTGTTGTCTTGACTTTAGGGTGTGGTACAGTATTTCTGGCTCCCTCTGATTTTTAACAATCAGGAAGACTGCCCAAAGCACACAGCAATATCAAAAATGTGCATCATGCTTCAAGGATGTGCATCACAATAGTACCTTGGCGGGCCTATTTCTGTATTGTGAAGACAATGAACATGATTTATTTCCACAATGGAATTCAGAAGCTCAAATGATACCCAGCTGTGGTAATTCCTTTCCTGATGCTGACATCTGTAATGTACTACAACTGTGATGTTGTAGTTAGTGCAGAAAATAGGTAGGCTAACTTTTTGTAGCATTTGTTCACTGTAGATTGGAGTGAGTACTGATCCATATCATGATGTAGTTTAGCCAGAGGTCATAGTGGAACTATAGACTAATCGAATAAATGTTGTCATTCCAGTGTGTGACTTACGTGTTTGTATTGTAAATTACCATCTTATCTTTCCAGCCACTCTCAGAGTGAATGGAATATGTAATAATAAAAACAAAAATTCAGGACTCATCTTAAGGAACATTTGTCCAGGCAGCTAATCTAAGAATTTAGTTATAATACAGACCTATTCTAATGTCCTTTCCTCTGTTCTGTCCTGCTATTTAGTATACATTTATGGTGGCTACATTGCTAACGAGAAGGGAAGCCCTTGAATAACAAAGAGGAGGACCACGACTATGCCACTTAAGGAGGCATTGTCCTGTTTAGTCATAAAAATAACAGCTGAAGCAAGGAATGGCTTATTTAGTTATAAAGAGGCATAACTTTCTGCAGAAACACCTCTAACTGGTGTACATTCCTGTTCATTGTGAATTTGGCAATCAAGAACCAGGCAAAGATTTAAGTGGTAGCTGTAATCAAAACCACATTGATGCTGGTTTATTTATTAATACTTCAGTACTCCTTAGAGCTTTCAAGCAGACCTAAGACAGGGAAGAAGCCATTAGGCCAGAGACTCTACCCAAGAATTCAGAAATACTCTGCTTAGAGGATTGTAAGAATACTCAGAGGACTAACAGAATTTACCATAATATAGGCACAACATAAAGGGTGAGAGCAAAGATAATTTTTTTTACTGTAAAGTAGTAGTCTTGCAGAGTATTCCTAAAGATTTACTTTTGTTAAGTAGAACCTTTCATCCTTTCTCTGTAGCCTGTGAGAAGAATGAACTCCATTAGTCTCACTCTAAGCAAAACTTTACAGGAATGTTCTTTTTGTTTGCTACAGAGAGAACCCACTTGGACTTGGATCCCACCAACACTGAATGGTAATTTGCTACACTGCGCTATGCATCCTTTTTATGTAGGTTGAATTCTAGCTCATATTTCCCCCTTATTTTTCAAAATTCTAGATGACCTCAGAGAGTTGGAAAGCCAGTTTTCAGTCTCTGAAGCACATGAATTTTTCATTCTGAATTGGTTGTCATTGCTGATTTCCCGTTGCAGTTTGCTACAAAGTTTTTCTGGTAGCCTAAAGAATTTTTGATTCCCTTTTCCTTTTCATTATATTTGGCCATAGATATCCCTGAAGTTTCAACTGTCTCCATTACTGCCTGAAACAGTAATAATATACACTCAATATGCTATGAATAGCTCAACTGTTCGGACTAAGATTTATGTAGAGCTATTGATATACATGATTGTATTACCATGTTTGTGGTTTACATAAATATTTATCCTTTAACATTCAAAACTCTTACTGATCTAGTCATATAAACATGTTTCTTATTATTTACTCTTAAAATATTTTATTGAATCAATACAAAGGAAAATGGTAATCTTCAGCAGAAGGAAAGAGTAGCATGATTCAGGCATACACAATTGAGCCCTTTCAAATTCCTTTTCATCACTGCACAGAGGATTGCATTACAGACCTCATCAGGATACATGCAGTCACCTTCATTAAAGGTCATGAAAAGATCTCACTTTTTGTTATTCTTGGAATCTACTGTCCCTTCAGTCTTTCAGCTATGAAGAATCATATCTATCAATATGAATATCAAATTAGTCTCTGCCATAAAGGACAGAGTATATGCACATCTGATACTTTCCAGTAAACATTTTACTACACTGAACTAACAGGGCTGAAATACAGTAACAGCATCCAATCTGTCAAAAAATCAGACAACTGTCAACCTATGCAAAAAAATAACCAAGCTTTCTCTCTATCAAAGAATACTGCTTGTTCATGTTCTTCTTTTAGGTTACTGTAGCTTCTGTAAAGATGCTCCTCAGTTTATTTTTGTCAAGAAAATTATGAATGCTATATATTGGCTTATCCTTACCATATGATCTCACATTCTGCATTTTCACAAGGTTTCCTCTTGGAATACCCCTAAAAGCAGTCAAGCATGAATCTTCTATGATCAACAGTAGGTAGATGGAATGTAGCAAGTCCGTTTGAAAATAGATTGAGATGCATAGATTAAATAGTTTGTACAGAATGTCTTTTGGCAAGGATAACATCCTGTGCTTTTAGCTTTTTTTTGGACAACTCTGTATGAATGAGTCAGGTGAGTGGCAGAAAATTATATCTGGGGAGCTGCAGCTGCAAATTGATAGTAGGAACCATGCAGCAAAGAGGCTGATACCATGTTATGTGAGTAGTGGCACTCTTTCTACAGGGAGGGAAGAGATGGCTACAGCTTAGTTTCGTATAAAGATTGTAACCCAAGTGCTAGCAAGTACACTTCTTTGAATAAAATAAACTAATTATAACACTTGTGGGTACAGATTTTGAAAGTAGTTGAGGGAGAACATTGCAAAGCTTTTCAGATACCAGAGTCAATTACTAGTCAGTACTGACTGTTGTGCCATGATATCATCGTAACCAACTGTATGCTTTGGGATGAGACCTTTAATTCTACAAAACCCAAGATGCATCAGACAGTGCTGGGAGGGTGGATTTGAGATATAATGATGGAAATTGTCAAATTATTAATTTCATGCATTTCTTTCACCTCATTCATTACTGACCTCTATTGACACCCATGTCTAATACATTTGATGTAAAAGTCTTCACTTCTGGAACATCTGAAGTTGCCAAAGAGATGCAGGAAACACTCATAAGTTGCAGTAATGGCAACAGCTATAGTAGCAGTACTTGTGCCAGGAACAGCAGCCCCAGCAAAGTGCCAGACATATACAGCTGTAGATGAGCCACTGCTGATCCATGCCATATGCTAGTTCGTTTACTTAGTATGTGCTGGGAAATTGTTCAAAAGATGCAAAAAATTTGCAGCTTAGTTACGTGTTCTCCCCTTCTAATTTTCAGCCTTTCCCTGTCCTTTGCAGTATATGTTTTGATTAGCCCACACGTAGATAATATGCCACTGAGCTTCCATAAAATCACAGTCCACCCATGATCAGTCCATTTAATCTGACTAATATGAGTTTGGAAAAGTTTGTGCTAAGTTTTTAAAATATGCAAAGAAAATATGCTAAGAGAATACTACAATTGCAAAAGCCAGGAGAAATAAAAGCTGGAAAATATAATATAGTTCTCTGCCTATGCAACTAAAATGTATATAAAAAATGGGCTGAATCATTACTTTACATGTTCATTTTTTCTTAATATCTGGACTTCTGCTGTGCCTGTTGGCAACCAACTTTTCACAACCCCAGCATGATGGTCAGCAGAATTCCTTTTCTTATATTAACTTACTGGCCATAGGGAGAACATTTAAAATCATGAACAAATCTCTATATTTTCAGTTCCTCTGTCTATCACCAGAGGGTCTCCCTTTCCAAGAAAAGGAAAGATCAGGAAAGCACTGGGGCTTGAATTATGCAAAGAGCACTGATATCGTTTAGAGAGTTTTACTGCCAAACTTACAGATGGTGGGTAATTGGAGGTGGGCTAACTGCTATGGTTAATGGCTCATAACACTGAAACTTCACATAAAACTTCAGCAATAACATGACAAATTATATTGGTCTGAAATTCTTATGAACCTGAAATGATAAGTTTCAAACTGGCCAACTTTTGCTGTGAGATTTCTTTTCAAGGATAATGATGAGTACTGACTAAAATGATGAATCAAAATGATAAACCTCTCAGAATTAGTTTGGATTTCTTATTTTTAAAATAGTTTTGAATGGAGGTGAAAGATTCGTAGCTGTCTCAGGACATTATTTTTAGTTGTTTAGTTGTTATTCCTGTCAAAATAACATCTCTTTTTTGGCCCTAGCTACCCGTTCATGCCATCTTTTCAAAGTGCCTCCATCCAAGCTATAAAATCACTTGCAAAATGCCCTTTTCTAAAGTTTTGTGAGCATGTCTCTTAAACTCTGGATGCACTCTGTTCACTACTTCCGAACTGCGGTAACTGCCCTACCTTGTACTTGCACTTTGGAACCCATATTATATTACAGTGCTACATTTTCTTTGGAGTTAATGTAGCTGGAGTGCTTTTCTAGAGAATAAAGATTTATGAATTCTCCATAAAAAATTTCGTAGCAGATCAAAATTTTATGGCTTGAACCCTTAAAAAAAATGGAAACTGAAGGACCATAAAGGCAAGAAATTAAGGGTAGTACTTGGAGATAGTAGATTAAGCTCTAACCAAAACAGTCTTGAAATGAATATCACTCAGAAATCTTCGCCCAATATGCTTTTGGCTTCAATAACTAGGAAAAAGATGAAAAAAAAAACAGAACAAACCTATGGTCTTTGGCTAGAAAGAATCTTAACTCTCCTAAGCCTTGGCAGTTTCTCTAAATTAGTATCCAAATAATGTCCATGACTATTTTAATTTAGATTTTTATAAACTGAAACCCTTCCTGAAAAACTGTCTTAAACTGTAAGAGATCTAAAGAAGGAACAAGGCTGTCATAGAGCTTAATTTGAATACCTGATGCTATCTTCTCAGATTTAGTAATGGTAATTTGAACTTCACCCACTTAGAGTCTAACTCCACAGAAAAACATCATGTTACAGTAGTGGTAAATCTGACCTTAATCTTCTTACTATTTAATTGCATATGAAAGGTATGTAGCATAAGGTCTGAGATGCACATCATCAGCTGGTATAATTACTATTAAGCGTTTTGTGTTTCAATTTCAAAAATGCCAAAAATACTGTAAGTATGAAGCGCGTATGTGTCTGTCTTTCTGTCTGTCCAGGCTTTTAAGTGAGAAAGAGGAAGAGGGCCAAAGATTCCTATAAGAAAGGGAGAAGGAAAGGGTAGTTGAGCTTAGAATTTTATCTGCATTGCTTATTGAGGAACATCATGGACAGGCACTTTCACTGTTTTTAAACTCACCTTGTCCTTCCATCTGTTCCAATGTGCTCCAGCTTACTCCCTTTGTTGGTTTCCTGCATCACCTTTCACTGAGAAGGTGACTGGTTATGAAAACTTATTTTTCACAATATTTTAGAAAGTACAAGGATAGTTCAATGATTACCTTATTAAATTTACTTTGTATGATATTTCAGATGACTGTTATTAAATTAATGAAATTAAAATTCTTGAAGATTGTAAGGAAACTGAGAATAAAGGCACATTATGTGGCTGTCAGAGATGCTGGTAACACTTAGGGTTGGCAAGGGTTCTGTGAATTTCCCTGAAGCTTTTGGAGATCTGGATAGAAAGGGATGTTTGTGAATACTTTTGGCTGGCTGTTCTCTTTAATACTCAAACCTTCCTTTAGAGTGTTATGCCTGCTCCACATCAGACTGGAGGTTGCAGTGCATGTGCTGATGCTTTTACTTTATACTATCTGAAAAAAACCCCAAGTGATGTAGACTTACCAGTTTAGGAAGGAGATCCTTGCTGCATGTGTCTTGTCTCTAGCTTCAATCAGGATCAAACTGAGGTGTTGATTTTTCTAGGGGGAGCCCCCTACACCCAGCTGGGTTGTGGACTGGAGGTCAGAAGAACTCCAGCACAGCAGACATCAGAAGGCTTGATCAGAAGGCTCACAACTTAGGGAGTTTATTCAAGATAGGTTAACAGACAGTTCTCATAACTCATAGTAGACGAAGTTAGTTCCTATTACGTCGGTAGATCTAGATCTGACTCACTCTCACATCCTAGTAAATCTCTCTCTCAGGCAGTAATGTCCACACCTTTTAAGCACTCTCATATCCAATATGCCAACACATAATTGGTTAACCAATTCACCTTGCATACACCACAGCCTCTCATTGGTCGCAAGCCACCACACATACTCCAGGTAGCTCTGATCTCTTTAAGGTAGAACTCCAAAACAGCTTTCCTTAAGGGATGCACTTACACTCACCCCCACAGATTTTGACCCAAGAACAGTTTCATTATGAAATTCCCTGAATCATAAACATACAGATGATCTGAAGCATAACAAGAAAGTATTTAGGAAGTGGAAAATGTGGCATTCAGGAAGCAGTCTGAAGGAAAGAGAGGATTGCAATGTTTGCAATGACATGCAGATGTAAAAAAATACTGGGACCAATGAGACCCTGAAAGGTACCTAAATTGATCCCAAAACCCTCTTTACACTTCAAAGTCTTAGCTGGGATTGTGTATCAAGCTCGAGACAGGGAAGCTTAGGAACAACTCAGTTCTGTTGGAGGCAGTTTGGTAGAGTGGAAGAGCCAACACAGAACTCAAGAAGGTGTGACTTGAGGCAGAAATGAAAAACCAAATTTTGTCACCCTAGGGAAGAAAAGCTGAAAGGGGACACGATTATAGTCTTGCAAGCATTTGTAAAGAAGGGAAACCACCGTTTTCCAGAGTACAGTGGATAGGTTAAAAAGTTAAATCACAGAAAAACAGCCTAGACATTAGAAAATACTTTCTAGCATTGAGGTTATCCAAGCCCCAGAATGGATTCCCTGGTGAGATTGGGAAATATATAATTGGAGACTTTTAAAAGAACAAAATACTACCACTGACAGGCAGAAGTGGCTGAAGACTTCCCCAACTTTAAGGTTTCTGTGGTTCTATGGTTTATAGCTTTCCATCTCACAGCTCCTGTGTAGCCTATGAACAATTCTACCATGGAAGTTGAAAAAAGCAGATATTTATTTAATTGGTAACTATTTACATGGAAGATAAAAAGATACTCTTATATTAAAACTGCTTTCCTATTGACATAAATAATCTTACGTATAATGGGTCCTCTCTAGAAATGCCTTTCTTTCTCTCTGATATTTTCATAATTAAGCTGACTGTAATTTGTATTTTGGCTCATATTGTCAGTTTGTGCAATTTGTAATATAGCCCACTGTGTGTGTGACTAGAGCCCTGTTGGAACTTGTACAAATACATCCAAATAACTATAAGTAAAAAATCCAAAATGTTCTGTCTAGTTGCATTCTGCATCCATCATTAGTGGGTACATTGGAAAGGCGTACAGTGAAATTCTGATACTTTTTAAGTTTTAAAATTTTATTTCTGAATTTCTACTGACATTACTACATCTGTGCCATGCAAAGATGTGATACAATATTTAAAACATAATTTTAGTCATGTACATACTACAAAGATTCAAGGACAAGTAATTCAAATAACCCAAAGCCATTCCAAAAATATCACTACACAGGAATTAAGAGCAAGGTGTAAGTAGCTCAGGACTTTTTGGTTCAAATGGTCAAGTCTATTTTCAAACCACTCTCACCATAATAGGCTTCAGTTATTTTGGCTCTGTGTCATATGAAACAATGAAAGTGGTGAAGTGTTGAAGCAGAAACCATAAGGTGAGAAAGTAAAATCTGTTTTTTAAATTTATGTGGTCTTTTGGGCTTGGATTTATGTTATAATTGGCTATACAAATACTATAATCAAAACCTTATTTCTGATTTCAAAGAAAGCCAGTAGGTTGGGTTGGAAATAATAAAAGTACACTTCTAGAAGTTGCAGAAGATCAAAAGTTAAATGAGACGTTTAACTGTGAATAAAAGGATTTTTTAAAAAAGTTTTTATATAGGAATATGAGAAAATGTTAAACATTTTCAACCCAAATCAAAAATCTCTTATACCAAAGAACCTTTTTTTATTTTAAAAAAAGATACTTTAAAACAACAGAAAGTAGTGTATTATTATTTGAAGAAATTCACACTATTGGAGGCATCAGATGAAAGGCAAAGAACAGTTTTAGACATTGCCACTGTTTTCCTGTTTCCCTTTGAGAGAATTATCCAATCATTGTTGCTAATGTCAAGGTCTGATTCTCATACTGACTCTTTACTAGTGTTTTTTAATTGCATTTGGAAACCAATTAGCTGATGATAACTTCAATAACATCAAACATCTGAAATCCAGGTATTGAAGACCCACATACCAGTGTAGTAAATGTCTGCTGTCTTCAGGATGACTATTTTCTTTCACTGTAGACTGCAATTCTCTGCAGGTAGTGTACATCACCTAGAAGAGAACCTTATAGCGCCTACAGCCCTAGATTAACACCATGTCTGTGACAGGGGAAAACGTAAACTAAAGCACACCTTCACATTTTCATACTGCACTAACTCCATGTATTCTAAGACTTCCTAGAAATGATAAATTTACAGAATGCAAATTTGCCATTTACAGTTTCCCTCTATGTTAAAACCTCTTTACTTGTAAAACCTTCAAAAATGGTTACCTAAATACCTTGAAGTGTGAAGGGATGCTTTTGCCTTTTTATGTATATATGTACATACGTATAGAATCCCAGAACAGTTAAGGTTGGAAAGGACCACAGGCAGGGGCAAAATACATAACAAATGTATGTATGTACATATGTACATAAAAAACTTGGAGCCATTCTTTCAATTTTTGTAAGCATAACATCACCCCTTTACTAAGTGTTTAGGCAGAGGTCTTTTGCTCCTATACTTCATTTATTCATGACCTGCAGACCCAGTTTTCTGAGGAAGCATATAAAATGAACAGCCTTAAAGTGAGAGATACTACCTCAAAATAATATCAGGTTCTCCTTGATTCCCTATTTAGGTCTTCCAACTGGATCAAATTCCATTGTCATCGTGAATTAAACAAGACAGCAATGAAAAGGAAGACTGCCTTAGCTGGTCAGCAGATAATGTCACTAATGTCGCTGCTGCCTGAAAGATAAAGAAAAATACAAGAGTTACAAGGCCAAAGTTCATATTGAAAAAGAGCAACTGACTGAAAGTCCAATGGCATAAAACATTTAGTCTTATTCTTTTATAAATGTATTGGTTTTGGTTACATTGGGGATTTCTCAAGATCTAGGGAATTACATACATTTTTGACTTTTAAAATGAATGAGACTTTATGCACAACATCTCTACTTGTAAAGCACAAGAGAGTATATGGCATGGTGTTGCCAGGTTCCACTGTTTCTTTCTTAGTGGTGGAGAACGTATCTTAGAACTTGAATAACTCACTGGCAGTTGCTTCTCTTTGCAGCTTTTCTTCTTGCCTGAACCACTGCAAGAACTATTGCTGTAGCTGGTTTCAGATATGAATTGGGACTTTCTCAAAAACCACACTAGACTACAAGGCAACTACATATTTTGACCTTGTTTTCTTCAAAAAGACAGATATTGTGTATACAATTGTGAAGTAGCCGACTCCTTTCATACTGATCCAAGTTACAAAGGTTAACTGCTTCAGATCTATTTGATTTTGCACATTCTGTACCTCAATAACCATTCCTATAGCTTTTGATGATAAGGATCTGTTAAATCATCTACACCTCAAGAAAGGTATAAATCACTCCAATTTGACAATATTTTCTACTCACTTTGCCTCACCATAAAATATGTAAACAGTTTGAAGAAATGTAGAATTTGTGAGCAGCACAGCTTACATCAATACGCCCATTGTTCAGTCTTGGCATCACTAAATGAAAAGGTACTGTCAGCACAAGTTAAACTTCAAAAAAAAAAAAAAAAAGCACAACCTCCTATAACTTTTCTGAGGAGAGTTTCCATGAAGGGAATATTTTGAGAGAACAAGGTTTGGGTTTTTTTATTACAGAAACGTTTGTAAGGAACTGGAAGAATTACATAAAACCCAAAATCAGTTAAAGAGAAAATGCAAAACCAATTAGTCTTTAACCTTAGTATGCCAGTAACACAGTCAGCTATTCCTCCAAAGACTTGATTACTAAAATATCTTTCTGAACCTTTTCAGCACTCTTTGCAAGAAAGTTTTTTTTTACAAAGGCACTTCTAGGTTTTCAAATACTTTTGACTGAAAAACCAACACACAATGAATATAAAATTTTATATCGTGGTCATGCAGCTATTTTTTATTATAGAGCTTGGATTTTAAGTAAGAAATTTGAAGAATAAATATTCTTCGAATGCAATTCATCCCATACATTCATGCATACAAGCTTTTCTGCCAACAGAAAATCTCAGAGTGATTTAATCAAGAATATGCACCATACCCTGATGTTATCTGCACTATGAAGTTCTGCAACACCACCAACACAAGCTAGTTCTTCAACATATAGAAGGTTTACAGGGGTTTCTCAAGAGGCAAATAAGCTGGTTGACTTCCTGAAAATCCCTTTGCCAAGCTTAGTGGTACAGCACAATTTTACCCTTGCCTCAGGGGTAAATTTAACAGTGAAGTAATTTTTGCTGACTCTAGGTGCACTATGTGGGTGTAAACAGAGGGGAACCAGGAATCTGGTGCTTCTGGGACAATGGCCAATGAAATACCCTGGTAAGGTAAAAAGGAAGAGGAAGTCTACTCCTGTGTTCCAAACTGAGAAATCCTGTTAATGTCAGTGGAACTGCAATAGCCAAATAATGGTAATCACTAATTAAAATTCAAACTAGACTTTAAGAGGTTCATACATAAGAAAATAAATTTAACAACTTCAGGTAGTAGCAGGCTGTTTACCAAGAAGCAACATCTATCAATCTTTTCAGAAGTCACATGTGTTTAAATACAAATTTGAAAGGCTGTTTTTGTTCAGTGCCTCTAGAAAATCCGAAAGCAGATTGAAAAACATTTGAATTAACTTGAAAGTGATGACAACATTGCTCACATCAGATTGTTGCGATTTCACTAAAGCAACAGAATAAACAAATGCTGACTGGTACCCTGCGTAAAACATGAGACTCTATATTTTAATAGAGTTCTGGCAAAAGTCAGTATTATGTAAGTTTTAAACCAAGGATTGCTTGCCTTACAAAACTGAAGTTTACAAATTTAATTGTTCAAATTTTAGCTGAGAAAATTAAGCTGGCTTGAAATACAAGACTAGCACACTATAAAATATTTTTTAAGGTTTGGGCTTTTATTCGACATGTGCCACAAGATATGATGAAAAATGTTCAAAGCATAAAGTTAAAAGAATCTAAATTTTTGATTGCCCCTATGTAACTGTTTGCTTAAAATCTTCCTGTTTTAAGTCTCTTGTCATCTGCTGATTGACTGGGATAAATAATTTTATTAACTTTTAGAGCTCATAATATCTTATTTACTTACACAGAGTGAAGAGACTTATAATTTGTTTTGGTTTTAACTTATAATATATTGTGTTAAGATTCCAGTTTCTACAGTTGTTTAATCAAGAGCCCACTTATTATTCTTTCATTAAACTCCAAGCAAGCAACAAGCATATGGAAAATCTGGCCAGAATCCTTTCAGAAAGAGATTGATTCCTTCCTTACTTCCTTTTTGTTTTTTTCTTCCTTCTCTCCATCCTTCTCTCATTCCCATTTCACTTTTTTGCCCCCTTCCCCTTTCCTTCTTTCCCTCTTCTTTCTTCCCTTCCTCCCTCCTTCCTTTTCTTTCTTTGAGAGGAGCATGCATTAGAATAAAACGGATATCCTCCAAAGTATTAGCAATCTTTATAGTACTTAGAGAATCATTAACGACTTCCCTTATTGAGAAAAACAAACAAAGGCTTTTTGTCTTTATAGTAACTTACACAACACTTCTGTAGTCCCTGATCTGGAGAGGTGGAGTGGTCCACGATGGCAAGGGGTACCCTAAGGATGATAATGGTCCTGATTGGAATGGCTTGTGTGTTTCTGGTTGGCCAACTCTGGCTGGAACACACGATGTTGGCCCGCTGTCTTGCTCTCAGCTGCTATAGTTCCCAAAAGCACAGCTGTAGTATGTGTACTATTTCAGTCATGCTCACTCTCTTAAGATTTCATCCAAAAAAATAAGTAAGATTACAAAGACTGAAAAGAAAGGTTAACGTTAAGAATTATTAAGGGATGAAAAGAACAGGAAATAATGCAGAATGTAAAAATACATTCTATTGTAGGAAATACATATTGAAAGTTTGAACTGTAGCTTTTAGTATTGCCATTTATGTATTGGGAGTTATTAGCTGCTGCAATTTGTAGAGGTGATTAAAAAAATGGCATTTGTGCTTTCTATTCTAGAGTGTAAACACAGACCACATGATGTTCTGAGTTTTAGTAAGATGTTAAAGACAATAATTTATAGATAGACTGTTTGGAATTTGAAGAAATAAAAAAACAAAACAAAACAACCCCCCCCCCAACTATCCAAAATACTGCAAATTCATTGCAAACCAGACCCTGCTGTAAAATACTGACTCATTTTCTCTCTATCCTTTAGCTAATTGTACTGTCAGAAATCACATTTCTTTATACTTGTTCGGATGTACCATAACAGTCCAGTGGAATTATCTTCATTTTAATACTTTAGTCCTTTTATTTTTTTGGTGCTTTAGAAAAAGTGCTGTTCTAATTTTAATGCCATTTTCAGGTTGTACATTTTTAACTCTAAGCATTTTTCTACAGGGTGAATTGTGTTCATCACTTCCATGGACATATGTTTTATTTTAACTTGTGCACTGTGATTCACTGCAACCAAGCTATGTTCCCTTTCATATATCTTCTTCCAAGCTTCTGGTTTCCTGATAAAATTGAATTCTTGTGCCTAAACTGCTCAGTTACACCTGATTTTGTTACCTTAAAGAATTTTTGTCATGTCCAGCTGGCAACCAAACACTACCAAGCCACTAGCTCACTCTCCACATGTCAGGATGGAGAAAAGTTAGGGAACTTGTGGGTTGAGACAAAGACAACGTAATAGGCAAAGCAAAAGCTATGTCTGCAAATGATGTAGACCAAGGAATGCATTCACAACTTCCCATGGGCAGGCAGGGGTTCAGCCATGCCCAGGAAAGCAGGGCTCCATCACAGGTGGTGGTGACTTGGAAAGACAAATAACATCACTCCCAATGTCCTCTCCTTTCTTCTTTCCCCACCAGATTTATATGTTGAGCATGATGTCATATGGATAGAATATCCCTTTGGTCAGTTGGGGTTAGCCATCCTGGATATGTTCCCTCCCAACTTCCCATGCACTTCCCAGCCTTGTTGCTGATGGGGTAGGGTGAGGAGCAGAGAAAGCCTTGATGTTGTGTAAGCACTCCTCAGCAATATGGAAAGTATCCCTTTATTACCAACATTATTTCCAACACAAATCCAAAACACAGCCCACAACTATTCACTAGCTAGTAGCGATAAACTTATTGCTATCCCAGCCTAAACCAACACATTCTCTACCCTTTTCCAGTCCTTATTCCATATCATGCTCAAATTCTACAGTACCCAATACAGCCTCACTAACCACCACCTCCCTTCCCTTCCTTTGGTATAATGCACAGATATCATTCCCTTAGTCTATGGACCACCCCAGCAAAATGTCCATAAAATTTCCATTGAGCTAATTTAGTCCATGATTTGGGTTCCATCTGTTATGGTGCTCACTTAGGGTAGGAGAGGTGGTGTGTTGCACAGAGTTGCTGGGCACCAAAGTCAGCTCAGGTTGGGTCACTGCTGCAATTGCGCTGCTTCTTATAAGACTTGTCCTCCATTGGTTTGCGTGGTTCCTGCTATAGCAATTTCTATAACAGGCAACTCAAATCCTGGGTTAAAAACATTTAAAGGTATTTCCATTAAAATCTCTATCCCTGTTCCCTTTGGACCAGATCATAGGGTTTAACACTACAACAGACTCTGCCCCTTTCCCTTTCTCAAGTCTAGACTTATCTGCAGACTGCAGTCCATTGGGGTAGCATCTGCTTCATGTGGAGCCTTATCTAGGAGCCACAGTCTCTTCAGGGATATAACTGCGGCAGCATGGACTTATCTGCTTTGAGGTGGGCCTGTTCCAGTGTGGCCTTCTTCATGGGCCACAATGCCTTCAGAGATACCTGCTCCATCAAGACCTTACCCACAGCCACAGTCCCTTTGGAAATAAACACGCCCTTACCTATGGCTGCAGTCCTGTGTACCTATTCTGTCATGGGCTTATCCACAGACACTTTTAGGTGCTCCAGCATGACCTCATGCACAGACACTGATGCTTCAAAGTGAACCTGCTGCAGCACAGACTTATCCACAGCCACATATAATTTGAAGTGTTTCTTCTCCAGCATGTACTTATCCTTGGGCCACAATCCCTTCAGAGGTACACCTGCTGGGTCACAGGTGTATCCACAGCCATGGATGTTTTGGAGTGTCCTGCTCATGGGTTACAGTTTCTTCAACTCAAGTTCACACTGGATTTTCAGCCTCTGCAGTACAGCAGCACAGAGAGAGCAGTGATGCCCTGGCCATCTGCCAGTCAGGTCATGTTGCCTTGTTTCTTATCAAAATGTTCCCAGGCACAGCAGAGTAAGATGATAAGCAGTGCGGCAGCACAGCAATACACAGTGAAAGCAAAAAAAACAGCCACTGATGAACACTAGACTCTAACACACAGTCAGGTAAGCAAGCCCCATGGTAAGCACAGGATCCTGATAATTAATAGCTGAACATCAACAGTGGCTATAAATTCAATCTGGCACATTCTAATCAAATCTGTCATTACCTCAAACCCTTCCACATTGGATGACTCATTGTTTTTATCTATGGATCTATGGCACTTAGTAGGTAAAATAAAACTAGAAAATACTGAAAGCCCTATTGAGTCAATATAGTTAAAACCACCTGATCTAGGCAGAGAAGGCTGACATGCCCTGCCCTGGGCTTCAGGAACACAATCACACAATAAAATCCTTGTTTCTCCTAAGATCTTTTCTTTTTTTTTTTTTTTTTTTTTTTGGTAGCTGCTACAGTCATGTGGAACCATGTTAGTTATTTTCATGGAAGACTGTTAAAAGAAAAGACAATGTCCTCTGGAACAGGGGATTATCTTTGAGATAGACGTTCAGGCATGGCTGGAGAACAGAGGCAGCTTTGTCATCAACTACAGCATATGCTTGACAGGGCTTGTCAGGAGAAGGAAAGTAGTGAGACTAAAGTGAATTAACTGTGTGAACTGCTGCTATATACTTTGTTGTTGTAAGACGCATGTTGCCAGGGATAGAAGGTTGCCTCCCAAAGTACCTCCCTGAGGAGCACAAGTGCACCTTCACTCAGTCTGGTTCTGTTCAAAGGTATTCAGGTTTCCCAGGGAATTGTGGATGCTCCAGTTCTGGAAGAGTTAAAGGCGAGGTTGGATGGAGCTTTGAGCAACCTGGTCTAGAGGAAGGGCCATGCCCATGGCAGGGGGGTTGGAACTACAAGATCTCTAATGTTCCTTCCAACCCAAACCATTATTCTATGACTCTGTATGTCTTTACAGTCATGAATTTATTCCCTCAAAGACATTTTCTAATCCTATGATTATCTTTAACATTACTTGTCTTTCAAAAAACAAACAAACAAATAAACAAATAAACAAACAAAACCAAATAACCATTCTATATTATTCTGTAAATCTTTATTTAACTTGAGCAGGAATTAGTATTTTCTCAGCACATAATATCAGGGTTGATTTCAAACTTTTCATAAGTTTTGCCACAGGAATTGCCTTGATTAATGAGACAGACTTAAACGGATTCATGATAAATTCAAGGAGGTGGTGTGGTGCTGCTGTGGCTGGACATACAGGGTAGTAGTGGCTGTATAGTTTCTCTGTGGATGACATAGCTATAGACAGTTTTAATTTTTGTGCCACTTTTTGTCTTTCTCATACATGTTTAAGAAAATTGCACAACATGATTTTTTGCAGGAACAGAGTTTGTCATGAAAATTAATCCTTAAACAAAAGTGACGGTTGTGATGCCAGTGAGTTATATTCCACTTTAAGGGCTGGTAAATATTAGATCATCCAAACAGACAAGAGTCTCTGTCTGAACAGACAGACAGCCCAGGAAACTTGATAGTAAATATTAGTTACTGAAAAAAAACCAGTTTCAGTGAGCAGGATTTGAGTGATCCTTAGGCTGCAATGCCTTCTTACAAAATAGTTCTTGGACTATTTCCAAGAGTGGACAAATTTGTCAAGGTTACAAATGAGTAAAATTTGCCAAGCAAATGGTCCCCCTGAGCTTGCTTGTTAGCTGGATGAATTTCTTACTTGTTCACGGAGCAGGCAAACATGCCACTGGTCTGAGTTGAGTTTTTTGTGGATATTTTCCAGTTCCAGGGGGTTTACTGTGGCAGAGGAGGATTTGGCCCAATATATACATTTTTTTTTTGTGTTACATAAAACTGTAGGAAGATTGCTCTGCCAAAGGGCCCAACTAATTATTTTTTGGTCTTAACAACCCATACTTTTGTTGATAATTTTTCCCAAACAGGATGTCCATAGAAGGGAAACATTCTTTCATTTAGTTTGTTTCTGCTATGAGTTTTAATGATTTAATCAGGTTTCTTTTTTATTATTATTTTCAGTACCATATTCTAAGGACAAAAATATTCTTTCACTCCATACCTTATAATATTGTCATGAAATAGCCTATGAAAAATTGTTTTGCCTGTTGGCAATGATGGTACTGTGAGGCAGATTAATCTTATCTGAATGAGACATTATGACAAGATATGACAGATTTTATCATTAGCTCTTAGGGGGAAAATACTTCACTACTCAGAAGAAACAATACTTTTCTTTCTATGTTCAGCCTAGCACAGTTCTAGTCCATGCAATGGTCTTATTACCATAGCATGAATATTTATTGCTTCTCTAAGGAATGATGCTTTAGCAAGAATGAAGACTATGAAGTGCTCTTTAGGTGCTAAAAGCCAAAATTCAATAGCTGATATAACTATTTCACTCCTTTTGAGGAGAATTGCCAGGTGAAACCTCAAACCTCATATCCAGCTCTAACAAACCCAAACTTCTTTCCTTAAACTATTCCAGAAATTGAAGTTCTTCTGTTTCGCAGTCCAGCCACTATAACTCAAGAAAAATGCATGTGTTTGAAAGGAGAAAGGACTCATGGCCACCCATAATCTCATGATTCAGCCACATTTTGTCTCCAGTCTTCTGAAACTACACAAGGGTTCTCAGATTTCTTAAAAGTTCAAAATTTCTCAAAGAAAAATGTAAGAGAATGCATATAGAATAATGTCAATTATTATTGCTGTTGTACAGCTGTTTGTAATTTTTTCATTTACATGTTCAGGTTTATCTGTATTTCCAAATTTTTCATACAGACTTTTCTCAAATATTCTATTTCAGATTTATTATCAATTTAAAATTCACAACTGTTATTTGTCAGTTCTGAAAAAAGGCTTCCTTATTTTTTTAAAGTAAATTAAACTTCCTTCATGAATAGAAAACAGCAATGTTTCAGGAAAATTTAATTTGCTACTAAATGTTGTAATTTAAAATTTTCCTCTGAATCATTTTTTGGTTTTAGAACTGGGCTTTTTAAAGTACCATAATCAGTTTGTCCTTTTTATCCTTGGTGTTTGATGGTGTATTCCTGATGATTTTCATGTAGAGTTATTTTCGTGGAGGGTTTTTTATAGTTTTTTTCTTTATTACAGATCACTTCTACTTTTCTGGAGCCTCCAATAGTCTTTAATCTAAAGAGTCGCTGACACACCTGCACTTCAAGCTGGACTTACATTAGCACCAGAGTGGAAGAAGGACTCAGAAGATACTTGGACTTTCAGAAACATGGCCAAAGCTACCATAAAAATTAACTTTTTACACTGGCACAGTGGCATGGCAAGACTGGATGAATAATGCATAGATAAGGCTGGCAAATGAGAGCAGAATAGGTAATTTTTACTGTTTGCCTATCAAAAGGAAAGGAAAAAATAAAGCAAATGATAAAATCAAGATAATTCAATTGTTGTATGTAATGTTTACTCACTTCCCACACAACCCTAGCAAGTGAGCTGGATCAGTTTTACTTACCACTTTATGCTGAGGCAGGTATAAATGGGTAAGTCTCCAGGTCTCATTTCATAATAATCTCAAAATGTATATTAAGAATAAGCAGAAACTCTAAAAAAAAAAACAAAAAAACAAGACACTCTGAGACTACTCAGCCAAGAAAATTTGTCTTAAAGGTCAGGAAGGATAAAATACAATTGCCAAGAGTCAAGCTGTGTTAACTTGTAAGAGATATTCACTTAAGTGAAAAGACTTCTTCCAATGCAGAAAGAAAGAAAGAAATTGATGCTTGTGCACTGTGGTAAGAACTGAGATGGGAAGTAAATGAAACAGGAAACTAATTCAATTATTTGCTTCGGCTGAGATAGAAAGAAAATGAAATGCTTAAAATAATCCAATTTTGAGGCCTGGAGAATATCTGTTTCCAGAATTCTCAAAACAGGCATATGAAACCAAAGATCAAATAAATAAAAGGGGTAATAAATGTATTGACAACAGATTAGCACAATGTAACTAGAAAATAACGTGGGAGGTTCTTAATCTATAAAGAAAGAACATCATCTGAGAATTCCAATTCTATTAGTATGCCTTCAATAGTATTCAATGCTATTTTAAAGGTATGAGTAATTAAGATGTTCCAAGTAAAAAAAAGGGATTGGGGCAATATATGGCATACATTTACCCCATCTAGATTACACCATACTAAAATGAGTGAGAACACCAAAATTTTAGACAAAGGAAAAGAGGTAGAGATAGCATATCTGAATTACAGTAAAAAACAATCATGTATTAGTATAGAAGAAATTATTGACAAACCTGGAGAAACTGAAAATTAGAAATGGAGTCATCAATGAGAAATGGACTTAGATAATTTATATTCTGTATAAATGTACATCGTGTGTGATAAAGAACCCTTAAAAGTGCTTTAAAAACTCACAATATTCTTGGCATAGTGTGTGCTGAAGAAATAGCTCATAGGTCAAAGCTAAGAGGCACTGCCTCTATAAACAAACTGAGTTTCTGAGAGAGCTGGATGTCCTTGAAAAACTTGAGCAATAGAAGCGATCTGATATTCTACAGTATACAATACATGATTCTATACTTTTGAGTTACTGAGGAACTCATGCTTTAAGCTCACATGTAGGAAATAAAAATTGAAAAGCAAGGAAGAACTTGACATCCCTTAGCAACTAAAAGCTAGATACTTCATGCAAATTTGAAAATAGGCTAACGCGATTTGAGACTTTGCTAACTGAAGTATTTTAAATGAAATTTGCAAAA
This sequence comes from Pithys albifrons albifrons, assembly GCF_047495875.1. NCBI lineage: Eukaryota > Metazoa > Chordata > Aves > Passeriformes > Thamnophilidae > Pithys > Pithys albifrons. The sequence continues at coordinate 60,592,691 of NC_092461.1, read as the reverse complement.
TATTTCAGTTATGTTGCTGTTATTATAATGTCATTTGGAATATAAAATGCAATATAAATAACAACTATTTGTATAATCAAGGGAATGGATAGGTTTTTATATGAACAGCCATAATTTCCTGTGCATTGAAGCAAATATGAAACTGCTATCATTGTAAAGGAGTAATGTTATGCTGTTCCCTATGCTTTATCATATTTCTCTGCCTCCACTCCTAGCAACTGCAGTGGTTGTTCAAAAACTTTTCAAAGATGCTATTTAATGTGGTTTCTGAACATGCCATTGATGGGTAGTCATTTAACTAGACAGCTTCATTTTACTAGGTTCTATTTAGTGAATTTATTCATATGATTTCAATGACTTTCTTTATGCTGTGTACTCTGTTCTTCTTTATGCATTTTTCATCAAATAACTTTCTCACTATTTCTTATATTTGTAATTATTTTTCTTTTAATATCTTCACACTATGTACATTTTTCTACTAGTAGTTTTGAGACATTTCAATTTCTTGTCCACATGCATAGATTATATGCATAGCACAGTTCTTGGTTTACAGAGTAATATTATGTTTCTTACCAGTAATATCTATAAACTGATGACTGATGGATAGGTACTATTCACATATGATTTTACCAACTCCTACTAATATAATGCTTATAAAATACTTATATATTATATGCTGTATATTTATATGGTGAAGGGTGTGTGTGCTTTTATAACTTTCATTTATTGATGTACACACATATTATGAGGGTTGAAATCATGTGGATTTAACCAATGGCATCAAACAAAACAGACCCTTTCAACTTGGTGATTTAAAGTCAGAGATCCTGGCTTAATGAAACACCTAGAATATCAGATTACCCAAACCATGCTGTATCACCTACATGTAAAGTCACTGGTTTGCTGCTGTAAATCAGTACATCTCCAATGAGCTTAAAAGAATTACACCAGATTATGGTGGTTAAGGGTGAAGCCAGCAAAATGTAGCACTCTCAAGTGTTTTGATTTGTCCATTTGTCCATCCTGCCTCTTCTGCAAAAAGTTTACAGTTGCTTTCAGTGAAATACTGGCCTGCCTTTTTGCCCCTGCATCTGCCCAGCTATGCCCAGTGCATCTGTTTGCCTGTGTCCAGTGTGGATGGCTAACTCCACTGTTCCCAAGGGGGATTTTTTTAGATATGTTGCCAATGGAAGTTGGCAAACAGACTTTAGAAACTCATATTTTGTGCCTCTATCATAGTTTCTTGTCCCTGCCCCAGTGTGATTCCCCACAATTCTGGAATGGAAGGATTTGCCACTTTATTTCAGTGCTTCAGTCTAAAGATAATGGCAGGGGTAAAGAAAGTTGCAAAGTAATTGTTCTATTAAAAATATTATTGCAGTTAAATATAAAAAATTTGGTGTGCATATTCTATACATCTTTAGTCTTCAAATCTGAACATTTTTTACAGTGACACACACAAGGGCATTACAAAGAATTACTTCTATTACTAATGATTAATTTTAAACTTGATTTTTAGAAGGCAAAAGTTCTTTTTCTGTATTTATATTTGTCCAGATCTCTTTCTCAGCAAGATCTGATCCCTGGGTAATTTCAAGCAGCTTAAATACAGAAAAAAATTCTACAAAGATGTTTCTTTTTTTTTTTTTTAATTTTTCTGTTTCCTTTTTCTTTAATAAGTATTAAATAAAGAAGATACACCAGTAATGATTACAATGAGTTAATGGTAAAAGTTTTTCTCTTTGGACTTTAAAGGAATCCACAAGAATGTTTATTATATCTCAGGATACTAGTTATTGATGCTTCATATTTAAAAAGAATGGGCTCATGAAAATAAAAGAAAAAAAATTGCTTTTGTGGGGTTGATTGTGTTCTGTTATTATTGTCTGGAATTAAAGTGATGCCGAAAGGGTTTTTGTTCTGATTTTTACATTTTGTAGATTTTAGGAACACAGTAGTTGTAGATTTTTAAAGGGTTAATATTTCTAACAGTTTAAGTTTAATGCCTTTCTATCACTACCCCTGTCCCAGAACAGGGAGCTCAAATTCCTTTAGTTAATTAATCTTGTTTAGACTCCTTTCCAAGGTAAAGAGCTGAAGGATATCAGAAGGCCTACAGAATGAAACATAAACATAGGTCAGAGTGACCCAAAAGCCAGAATTGGATAAGCTCCAAGAGACCTTTGTGTGCCTGAGGAAGAAGAGCTGATGAAGACAGAGGGTCCTGATGACCCCAGACCCAATTCCAGGGGGTTGGACCAGGGGTGGGACTGGGGCTGGACTGAGTAATGTGTAAAGCAATGATTGGAGGGATCTTATTATAAAAGCCATGGAAAGAAGAACTAAGACACATGCATGTCATCCTGTATTCCTGTGGGCTGTAGGCCCTGTGTTATTAAAGGACCTTTACTTTTTATCTTACCCTACACTAACGTGGCTCAAAGTCCTGTTTTTGGGGGGAAGGGTCATTCACGGCATCAAAAGACTGAAAATCCTAAACATAATTAATGTAGAGTGGAAAGGGCTAACATCTCTTCCCTACCCTCTGCACCTTGCAAAATCAGATATTCCTTCTCTAACTTTGTAATCATGAAGTGTCTGACTGGAAAGCCAACATGACATTTTGTTGAGTGCAGGTGTCATCTAAAGAACTCAGAGATGGAGGTTGTAACATTCCATAATTGTGGAACAGAATGACATGTTCCTGCAGACAAACTGGGCATTCATCCAAACAAATTTTGAAGAACTTTTATCTTAAATTATGAGCTTCCAGTATGAGAAAAGTGTTGCATAGTCATTCCTGTTGTAGTACATGGCATTGCCTGTACGCAGTGACCGTAACCAGACTCAGATACACACAATCCAATAGAAATCATAAGTATTTAATAACATGAATCTTCATTTGCTATAAATGTCTGTGCTCTTTACAAAAAGCAGAACAGTAAGAACAATAGTGTCTTACTTGTGCTTCAAGCTAAAATCGAGGTCTGGTCTTGCTGTGCTTGTTACCAAATAACAGACTGTTTTTCCTATAGGCTTTGGATTATGAAGGATGGAAGAAATAAAGTGCTAGCTCTCTTTTGCAGATAAAGACCTTCAAGATGCAAAGATCAGTACTCTTGTAAAAGGTCTATGGATATTTTGAAATATTACAAAGGATGTTACCCCTGGCTGTTGGTATCCAGGTCAACATCTTAATCATAATAACAGTCCTGATTCTTTGTATCTTTTCTAGACTTCTGGATTATCTCTGAAATTAAATATATGAGATCTCAGTTTGTGCTGAGACCAAATGGATTAAATCTTAACATTTTCCTTAGCAAAATGACTATTCTCTCTCAGGAAGAAAAAAAAAGTCCTTAGCTTAAGAAAAACACATGGTTGCTATTCTGAATTGCATGAAAACTTGCGGGAATAAGAGAACTAACCCTCTGCCAAATAGTTATAGAGAAGATAAGACGTGTGTACTTTACATTAACCAGAAAGTTAGTACAGAAAATCAGCACTTCTCTGTTCATCAAAACATTCTTTGTTTGCTTTCTTTTGACTGAAGCCTGAACTACATTTTAACAATGTAATATATGAATTAGTAATCTTTTAGATGAAACTGTATTGTTCTGTAATCTTAAAGGAGTTTTTTGCAGTTCAGGATGACAACAAGACACTCACCTCCAGCCCAAGAAGAAACTGACACCTTACAAACTTTTTAAACCACTTCCTTGGTGCTTCAGGGGTCTTTTCCAGTGAAGCCTCAGAGAGATTGTGGAGTCTCCCTTCCTGGAGGTATTCAAAAGCCCTCTGGACCTGGTCCTGGGCATCTGGCTCCAGGTGGCACTGCCTGAGCAGGGAGTTGGACCAGATGCTCTCCAACAGTCCCTTTCAGCCTGAACTGTTCTGTGATTCTGTGAAGACAGTTTGGTTCCTATTGTTCCCGATACATAAATGTGTTGAGACCTAAAGTGCTTTAGTCTAATCCAGTATCCTGGACTCACTAGGGTAGTAACAGAGTGATATTAAATGTGCTCTCATATACAAGGTTTCAGTCTATGTGATCTAGTGATTATTTGCCTCAGACTGTGAAAAATATTAAACCTCACCTCTTCTCCCAGTTCCTCAGAAGAATTATTAAGCTGCAAAGCCAAGAGAAAGGAGGATCTGTTATAAAGCATAATCTACCTCTTGTACTGTCATCAGAATTATTAACAAATGACCCTTTATTACTGTTGAAAGGCAGAAACACCACAGAAGATTTTCAGGTATAAGATTAGGCTATTGTTCCTGGAAAATATACATAATACTGCAACCATACAGAATAACATACACTTCTAAATCTTGCAAATCTGATGCGGAGTCCTACAGGAGACAATAATTATGCACTTCAATCTTTTTATGCAGCAGATTTTAGGTTTGTAAGAATAAATGAAGTATGAAATCTGTTGGATGGACTCTCTGGCTGCTCACGACAGTGTTCCCTTCCATCCCAGGCAGGCTGCCAGCCTTGCAGCCAAAATTCCTATCAGGAAATTTCAGGTGTTTTGTGGAGGACATGTTCAGGAAGAGAGATAGATCTTGTTTCTTTGTGTTTGAGAGTATCTTCCTGATGGGCAGCACAGATTTCATGAAAATAATAAAACTGAAACCTGATTATCTGACCACCCAATTTCTATGTTACCACTCATGAGCCACAGATATAGCTGGCTCAGTTTTAAGTGACAGGCTTTTGCTCTGGTTTAGGAATTAAAGCAAAAGTGAATGAAAATCAAAATAATACCTGTATTATCAGTGATGGTAATAAGAGGGAGTTGCCATGTTGTTAAATTGGAGACAAATCAGTGTGGGGAAAATGTGTGTTATGTGCTGTGACACATGAAAACAGGTACACATAGGCCATTGTTCTCTCCTTAGTAAACTAAGTCAAACAAGGAAAAATTCAGTAGAACTTGACCAGGAGCTCAGCAGAGAAAACCTTTGTTCCCATCTGGAACTTGCCTTTCAAGAACTAGTCTAATATAATTATTGCCTTTACAAACACGGCTTTTGTGTGTATTGGCTGATTTTATTAAGAAAGAAAGAAAGGAAAAACAAAAAGGTGATAGACTCGTCCAAAGATGAAAATGTTACTGCAACTACAGAGACTCAGATGAATTTTTTGTCTCTGATCTTAACAGCAGTCACTGTTAATATTGGCTTTGTAAAAGTGAAAATATGAACTCATTCCTGACTAGACTGAGATGCAATGGGGGTTGCTTATCTTATTTACAAAAATAAAAATAAAAATTTCAAAGGTTTTTATCTAGCTTGTTCTGAATATCATTATTGCACAAGTTCCTGCGATATTGTTGCCAGTGTCCATTTTCTCTTGAATCATAATCTCTTTCCTCAGTTTTTACGAAGGACTCCTATTTTACAGCTGTGTGTGGAAACTGGCAGAATATAAATTGTTTCAGAAGATCACAGGTTTATTCAGAGGGAAAGCAATGAGAAAATGTGATTCTCATAAGAGGGAATAACTTTGGCAGAGCTTTCTGGGTGTCTTTGTGGGAAGGGAAGGGTTCCAGTCTTTACTCCAAGAAAGGAGAAGATTTTTTATCTCTCTCAGAGAGATACATTTTAAATTAAAGTTTACATTTCTACTATATAAAGGTACATTTGAATAATTAAATATTTTACAGTTTTGTGGAAAAAATATATTTTCAGTCCTGGTTGGTATTGTAAGGGCTTCAGTTTAATTTCAGTGGTGATGAGGTTTTGAAATCATTTACAGACAAACATGGACAGCGTGACTATAACGTGTTCATTAAACAAGGAGCAAAATCGTACAAGTAGTCAAGAAAGTTTCCCAAAACTCACAAGAAGCCCAGATTTGTTTTACACAGTGGTAGTAACTTTTTATAAGCTGATATTGCATGACTTCAACATTTAGAATAGCCAAATCATCTGTAAACTAGAGTAATGTATTCCCTTGAAGGTTTAAAGCATTTCTAGTATTCAATACCTTGTATGATGCTTTTAATGTGCTTAGAGATAATTTTTTTCATCCTCTATTGTTGGATGAGATTCTGTACAGATCTCATTTTTGAGGGGTGTTAAGAAGAGCACAGGGAGCACTGACTAATCAGAAACCTAAGAACTACCCCATGCTGTAATGACTGTAACAACCCTGTATGCCTTACATTCTATCTTGCTTCCTTAGCTTTTCTCATTAAATTCCTTCTGTCTCCACAGTACCTGGCAATTCCCACATGTTATGGGTAAATCTCGCCTTCTTTCTCAGAACTGAGGATTTGGCTTCAAAAAAATGTATGAGCTATAGCTAGCCTTTGATAAAAGATATTTCCAACCTTCTTCTACTGTTGACTGGGAAAGTGGTAACCTCTTAGTAATGTCAGCTCATGATGTCACTTGTGGCACTAGATAAATACATGAGTAACCACTTTTTTATAGTAATGTAATGGGGGTCAGTTGTTTCTCTGACTTTTGTTGCTTTGTCCCTTCCTTTTGGATACAGTCCCTGTTTTGCTATTTCATGTTTCCTGGCATCTCTTTTGAAACACCCTTTTGATTTCTGCTTACTCATTGCTATACAGAGTTGCAATGTTCTGATTCTTAAATCTGTACCTCAAGTTGAAACTTTAATTCAGTAAAAGCTTCTGGGTCTCCTGTTGACTTGTATTGTTTCATCAACCTTACCTTTGAGGGAAAAGATAAATGTATGATTCTGACCCATCTTTACTAAAGGTTTTTTTACCTTCTGCTTAGTAATAATTTTAAATTAATGTTTCAATATAAAAACATTTCTTGTATGCTCCTGTGTTTTCTATTCCACCTAGTCAGCATTTTTGTTAGCCTTGTAAATCTAAGTCCCAAACAGTAATGGAGTTTAATTTTGCTATAAACCATACAAATGCATTCAGTGGGTTTACAAATTATCCTTTCTGCTGCTTTACAACAAGATCATTTTTTAAAATGGATGTATAAAGCTCCCCCCTGCCCTTTATTTGGAAAGAACATCTGGGCTCTTGTACAACTTTTAAGAGCAAAGTTAAACAAAATCTGGGCCCAATGCCCAGAGAAGCCAACTCAAATAAAACTTGGGCAAAATAAACTATCCCAAAAAGGAAGAACCAGATAGGAGCATAAATAATGTATGTGGAACCGACCAACAACACAGAAAGTGGAGTAGATCAACTTTGTACTGGGCACAGTTGCCATACATCAGACACTTCAGAGTGAGGATGAAAAAGCTGCCTGTAGAAAGGGATGCCAGTGGATTGAGTCCCTATACTTTAGGGCCTGCCTTGAGTCAGATTCAACTGCAACATGAATATTCCCATAGAAACACATGAGGTATACGCTGAAAGCATATTGTTTCAGCCCCCAGAGCTCTGGGCAGTTTTTCAGTTCACCAGCAAGAGCAGTTTGGGTAAAATGTAGCCGCTCTCACTTAGGTGAAAGCTGTGGGATTAGATCTTGCTCTCTTGTTTTTTCCCAACTAAGCAATTGGAAATTGCTTACACAAGGAACTGACACATCAGGCATGACAGCTTTAACCTTTGGAATATACTATGATCCAGATATCATGAGACTGACTTACAAGAATGAGGATATAATAACAATATTTTTTAGTTTCTTTCACTAGCAATGTGAACCTTCAAGCTGTCATAGCCTGTTTTATAATATGCCCTATGTCCTTGAGGTGGGTAAGCTACATTTAAAAGAAATTGAAACCCCAAATTCTCATGGACAAATATGTACATAAATGCAGAGTTTTGCAAAAACACAGTTGCCAGTTCTGGAACGTGTCTTCCTTGAGACATGATGTGCATGAATAGCATCCATTTCCTGAAGTTAGTAGATGACTTGTGGCTTAATTTACTTGAAAGCCCATTAGAATCATAGAATCATAGAATCATAGAATCATAGAATCGATCAGGTTGGAAAAGACCTCCGAGACCATCAAGTCCAACCCTTGGTCCAACTCCAGTCCATTTACTAGATCATGTCACTCAGTGCCATGTCCAATCCCAGTTTAAAAACTCTCCAGGGATGATGAATCCACCACCTCTCTGGGCAGCCCATTCCAATGCCTGATTACTCTCTCTGTAAAGAACTTTTTTCTGATATCCAACTTAAATTTCCCCTGGCAGAGCTTGAGTCCATGCCCCCTTGTCCTATTGCTGAGTGCCTGGGAGAAGAGACCAACCCCCACCTGACTATAACTTCCCTTCAGGTAGTTATAGACAGTGATGAGGTCACCTCTAAGCCTCCTCTTCTTCAGACTAAACAACCTCAGCTCCCTCAGCCTCTCCCCATAGGACTTATGCTCCAGTCCCTTCACCAGCCTTGTTGCTCTTCTCTGGACCCGCTCCAGCACAATATCTTTCCTGAGCTGAGGGGCCCAGAACTGAACACAGTACTCAAGGTGTGGCCTCATAAACGCAGAGTACAGGGGAAGGATCACTGCCCTGGTCCTGCTGGCCATGTTATTTTTGATACAGGCCAGGATCCCATTGGCCTTCTTGGCCACCTGGGCACACTGTAGGCTCATGTTGAGCTTCCTTGTCAATTAGTACCCCCAGGTCCCTTTCTGCCTGGCTGCCCTCCAGCCACTTTGTTCCCAGCCTGTAAGTCTGCATGGGATTGTTGTTAAAGGTTACTGTTAAAGAGATTAAACTGGTTGGATTTGTGTAAAAGTGGTGATCTATTCTCTGAATGTATAGAACTGTTGTGTTTTTGTTGTTGGGTTAAAGAAAAACATTGTGAGCAGCTGCCAGTTTATCATATTGGTGATCTTGTAATTTTTCATAGGATTGTGCATGAACATAATAAGCAGAAGGAGCCTCCCCAGTCTCCCTGAGGCATGCAAAGGTTGGGCCCTTCTTTCTGTAGGTTTTGACAATAATTTTTTTGGTTTGTGACACAAATGTCAATCTCACCTGGTACAGTTGTTCTACATCTGAGGCAGCATTCCCATCCAGCTTTCTGTTGTGCATCTATATCCTTCTTTCACAATCTCCATTGCATCACCACTCCCTTTGCTTCCCGTAATTCCCTCTTTCCAACACTACCTCTAATTTATATAAATTTGTACTTGGAAGAGGAGAGATAATCTGAGTTCCAGTAACTGAAATGACCAGTTGATCAGATATTACCATTCTTTCTCCCAGTCCTAATTTTCATTTCGTTATCTTTCATGAAGTCTTCTCTATGTTTGGAGAACATTTATTTGCCCTGTGCTAAGTTTTATCTCTGTTGTACTATGTTTATAGGACACAATGTGTACTTTTCAGAAGTAACCTTAATTTCCTTGACAGACCATACTTGTTCTTTGTCTGTATGTCTATTTGTTACACAACGCTTTTTTGTTATACCTTGTTTGTGTTAGTAGTATTCTCTGGTTTTCAACCTGAAATGAATGAGAATATAAAGTTATTTTTATTACTATTTCCACTAACTCAACAGAACTCTATGTATTTGTGATAGATTTTTAAAAAAAAATTTTAAGTAGCACAAAAATGAATCATAAACCCCCAAATCCTGCATTTCTTATTACATTTGTTTTATTCAGCAGGCAAACCAAACCATTAATCATTTGGATTTGTATGTGCTGCAAGATCAGGTCCTGGCAACCATGACCTTAGTCCTGGACAGTGTTTAAGCGTGTGATTAACTTTGAGCAGATGCTTAGCTCCTATTTTTGACAGTGGAATGTAAGCACATCTGCTTCTTAAGGAGTCGCATTTCTACTGAAGTTAATGCAAGGTTTTCTTTGACTCCAGAATGACCTGGATCAGACTTTAGTTTCCTAAAGATACTAAAGAGTCCTGGAACTCTGTAAAAAATGCTTTTAAAAGAGTTTAATTAGGATGAAAAGGACTGATCTTCTCAAAACAGTTATCTAGTTATTTATGTCTCATTTATGTCATAGTGCCTTAGCTCCACAGCCTCAGGGACATTCCATACTGTGATTTAAGTCACCATTCAAGGGGACCTTTAAACTGATGTTTAGTCTCTCCTCACTTCATGTGTTTAATTCAAACATGATTAAAATATTTGTAGAGGATTTTGTTCAATGCCTATGTGACCTTTTAGAAATTTTGTGCACATAGGGCTCACTTACTTTGGAGGATTTTTAAATCATTGAAGAAAATGATTTTTTCTGAAGATCTTACATGTGTAGCATATTCTATTTGTTAACACAGTGTTTTCAGTAAAGTAGTGTCTCATTTTGAGGGGCAAAAACCAAAATGTTTACCCACAAGCGAAGGAGGGGGGTTTCCTCCACAATAATCACACCACTCTTTATCAAATTTAAGAAAAGGAACTTTAATCAGACAATGGATACAAGAAGGATAACTGTTCTTAACTGAGATATATATATATATATATATATATATATATATATATATATATATATACACACACACATGTAGGTATAGGTATAAGTGTAAACAGACCAGAGCAAAACCGCTTCCCCAAAGCCACAGAAAAAACCAAAACAAAACAACCACAACAACAACTCCCACACCGGCAAGTTTCCTCCTGGAGAAGAGTTATACTTATGAGGCAGTATCAGTGTCACAGCCCGGCTGGTGGCAGGGTGAGCTCCCAGATGAACTCTGTCTCTCTCTCTGTGTCTCTTGTCCCAAATGTAGAAGAAAAACTGGAAGCGACGAACCACTGCATGTCCTGGAAAAGCAGCTGCAAGTTCTCTCTCCCAGGTCGCTGCCCCAGCTGGGGCAGGCAGGCCATGATGCTGCAAGTAGAGGTGAGACTGGAGCAGAGGCCGGGACCCCAGATGCAGGAACCAGGACAACTAACAGTGGTGAGGAGAAAAAGAAACGGCTCAGCAAGAAGCAGCAGCAGCAGTAGCAACGAGGAGCAGGAGAAGTAGCTTCCCTTCTCCGCAGTACACACACACACACCGCTCCTGCATTCCGTCGAGGTAAGAATGGTAAAATGTCCCCCAAAACCAAAAGAGACAAGCTGCCCCCACCCAAGCAATCAAGAGGAAGACGGTAGCAGTTGCAGTTAACTACCTCTTTTTGTTAACTAATGGCCTGGGCAGTTAGTGGCAGGGGAGAGAATTTACATAATAATTCCAAACTACAACAAGTAGAACAGATGCCAACAAATTTTACTTTTAAAAATAAGGCAAATATAACTGGAATAGTATTTTAAACATCTGTAGGTTTGAGAAAGAATTGTTTCAGCTAATGTGAAATGTATTATAAAGTTGTCTTTATTTCACTCCTAATAAAGAACAAATTATTTTTAAATGTTGTTACTTTTTTCCCTTGGAGTTACCATGCAATGCATTAATATGCACTTTGCCTAAAGTTATTGTAAAGCATTTACACACTTTTTTATTGACTTATGCATACTGACTTACCAGTGGTCATTGCCAGTCAGTACTATAAGTCTTGGAGTCTTCTTTTTCTCTTATGAGTGTGTTGGTCTGAGGTTTGACCCTGTTCTCACTAATCCAGGAGTGCAATAAAGGAAAGCAATAAATATTTTCATTTCAAATCTGATTTAGTAAGCTATCCTTGTTTTTGATAGAATATACCAATGTACTATCCACGTAAAAATTCTGCTCTTTTAAGAGGTTCTTAAAATGCAACATCCATAATGATTTATTAATCCTAGGAAGTACCTGATGTCTATATTACGTGGGCAATATGATTTGGATGTGTGTTCTGCTATTTATATGTTATTTTTATATAAATATATACATATATTCCAGCACTGAATGCAGTAAAACTTCTACACTAATAGATTTTTGAAAAGTTTAGAGTCACAGAATCATAACAATGTCCTGAGGATCATCAAATCAAACTTCTGGCCCTGCCTAGGACAAGTCCAAGAATCATACCACATGCCTGAGAGCATTGTCCAAGTGCTTTTGGAACTCTGGCAGGCTTGGTGCTGTGATCCGAGGAGTCTGTTCCAGTGCCTATTCACCCTCTGGGTGAAGAACCTTTTCTTGATATCCAACCTAAACTTCTTCTAACACAGCTTCAGGCCATTTCCTCAAGTCATATTACTGTATTGGTGCCTGACACTCCACTTCCCCTCATGAGAAAGTTGGTGATTGTGATGAGGTCTTTCCTCAGTCTCCATGCTGAACAAACTTCCCTCAGCTGTACCTCATATGGCTTCACCTCTAGATCCTTCACCATCTTAGCAGCCCTCCTTTGGATGCTCTCTAATAGCTTAATATCTTTCTTATATTGCAGTGCCCAAAACTGCACACAATACTCAAGGTGAGGCTATCCCAGTGCAGAGCAGAGCAGGAAAATCTTCACCCTCGACCTGCTGGCAATGCTTTGTTTGATTCCCCTCAGGACATGGTTGGCCCTCCTGGCTGCCAGGGCACTGCTGACTCAGATTCAACTTGCCATTGACCAGGACCCCCAGGTTCCTTTCCATGGCACTGCTTTCCAGCATCTCATTCTCCAGTCTGTACATACATCCAGGATTGCCCCATCCCAGGTGCAGAAGCCAGCACTTCACTTTCTTAAACTTCATATGGTTGGTGATTGCCCAGTCCTTTAATTTGTTGAGGTCTCTCTGCAGGGCCTCTCTGAGGCTGTCAAGAGTCCTCCCAATAATAGTATTCTCAGCAAACTTTCTTAATATACCTTCAAGTCCTGCATTCAAATCATTAATGAAGATGCTGAAGAGCACAGGAGGCCTAAGATGAAGCACTGCAGAGACCCACAGGCCACCAATCTGATCTCAACCCATTCACTATAACTGTTTATACCCAGCCCATGAGCCAGTTACTCAGCCATTATATGACAGGTTTATTAAGCTGTGTGCTGGACATTTTGTCCAGTAGGATACTGTGAGAGACAGTATCAAAAGCTTTACTGAAATCCAAAAAGATTACATCAGCTGCCTTCCCTTGACCAACTAGATGGTTTACCTTATCATAAAAGGAAATTCAGTTTAACAAGCAGGACTTTCACCTCATGAAGCTGTGGTGGCTGTGACAAATGGCTACGCTGCCCTTCAAGTGTTTTATAGTAACTACCAGAATAATCTCCATAATTTTACTAGGCGCTGAAGTGAGACTGACAGGCCTGTAATTTCCAGGACCATTCTTCTTGCCTTCTTGAAAACTGGAACAATGTTCTCCAGCCTCAAGGCGACTGAGACCTCTCTGTATTTCCAAGACCATTCAGAAATCATTGAGAGGCTTCAAGTTGAAATCAGCCAGCTCTTTGAGTATTCTCAGATGAGGTGCATCAGGCCCCACAGATTTTTATGGATCCAGCTGGAGCAGCAGATCATGCAAAAGTTCAGGGTTGACTTGGATTTTATAATACTCACAGTCATAGTCCTCCAGCTCAGAGCTCTGGGATTCCAGAGCCCATCATCAGTTTTGAAGGCTGAACTGAAAAAAGCATTAAACACCTCTGGTTTGTCTATGTCCCTATCTATGAGATGACTATGTTCATCAAGTAATGGACCAACATTTTTTCTGGACTTCCTTTTGCTATTAATATATTTAAATAGCTCTTTTTTTATTGCCCCTCAAAGTAGTGGCTGACCTCAACTCCAACTGAGCTTTGGCCACACAAATTTGCTCCTTGAAGTGGTGAGCAGCATCTGCATTCCTCCAACTTCCTCTGATCTTGCTTTTCCCCGTCTTTCCTCCTCTGGACATATGCTCTCTTTTTTTTTTTTTTCTTTTCCTTAGCTCCAGAAGATCCCTGTGCAGCCAAGCTGGTCTGCTCTGTCTGCTTTACTTCTGACCTTTTGGAATTGCCTGTTCCTCCGCTCTTAGAAAGTGATGTTTAAAAAGTGACCAGCATGATGGATCCCAGCACCTGCAAAAACATTTTTACAGGGGACCTTACTCACTAGTTCTCTATACAACCAGAAGTCTGCTCTCCTCATATCCAGAGCTGAAGTTTTGCTGGCACTTTTTGTCCTGACACTAGAAATTTTAAACTCAACTGCATGGTCACTCTGGCCAAGACAGCCACAAATCTCCACTGCACTCATGAGACCCTTTCTGTTAACAAGTAAGAAATCAGGGAGGACATCTTTCCCAGTCAACTGCCTTAGTACCTGTACCAGAAGTTACCATCAGCTGTTTAGGAATCATCAGGACCTATTTGTGCCAGATGTGTTGTGTAAACAGGCTTCCTGTACAGCCTTACCGTACAGTATCCTTTTAGAGGAGTTTACTTTTTTCTATTATTATTTTTCTTCTCAATATAATTTTACTGAAATTTGATGCTGGAACTTCAGAGGTTTATGCCTCCAAATATTTGCAGAAGGAAAATGCATCACAGTCAGCCATTCCAAATTGCAGCCTTGGAGTCACACTATGAGTGGAGTAGTCAGAACCACTAGAGAGAGCTCTCGTAACAAAACACTGCTCCCCCATGAAGATCACTGCAATCAGCCCAGGCACTTCATCGAGTTCCAGCAGGATCTTGCCCCTTACCTGCAGCTGGATCCCAAGTTATATATAGTTTTACACAAGGCTTAATCCTGAACTGGCATGAAGCAGACAAGAAGATTATAGACGCATGACCTATTAGCAGTCTGGATTTATGAAGTGAAAACTGTGTAGTACAAATGTTGATTATTTTTTGTGGAACAGTTACAAAAGCAACTGAGAAGGGAAAGTGGATATCATCTGGGTTTTGGTATAGCATTCAATACAATGTCTGACGAAATCTTACTTTTCAAATGAGTTCCAATTGGCCTGGATCTGAGCTCCATCACATGTACTGAAACCTGGCACATAGAATGCAAAAAAAGTATGATAATAAATAACAACATACTGAGCTGTATGAGCTGGCTGTAAGGGTGCCACAAGGCTTCTTTTAAGGTGCTATCTTCTTTAAAACTCATATAAATGATCTGGGATTGAAATACAGCCATGATAATGAAATTCACAGATGATGTTAAGTTACAGGTTGTGCCAACAGCAGTCAAGAAAGGCAGAAAATAGAGGGTCCTAGAAAAAATAGAAACATGGGCTGAGAATAACAGAATGAGAGTCAACTTGGAAAACTGAAAATACAAATGCAGAACATTAATTCAAAACAGCCACTCCACAAGAAGGCTAAATCCAGAAAGCAATGGTGCTGAAGTATATTCCTGAGGTGACAGGATGATCAGCAAGACAATGCATGAGGCCATAATGTAAAATAAAGAGCCAATGGGATGTGGAGCAGCCAGTGCAAGATGCCTCTTCCTGATAGAGTTGAAGGGACAATAGCTTGAATATTCTGGTTACTACTAGACATTTCACAATCACAAAATGCAAAGTAGAACCTTGATTTTAAAGGGGGATGTCAATTTAGAAGTTGTGTCTAGCATAGTAAATTAATCTCATTTGCCTTTCTATTCCAGGAAGAGGGGAAAAAAAAAGAGAAAGAAGACAGAAAGCAGGTGACATAGAACAGTTTATTCCACTTATCTTAAAAACCTACCTGCTACAGGATAGATGTGCTTGTCTCTACAATTGCAGAACTTGAACTCTGAAACAAAGAACTGCCTGACTTTGAGTAAGTGCACATTCTGCAGACAAAAGGAAGATGTTGACACTGTGGTATAGCCTCTGGATATCAGAAGTGTTCATATGCTGAGTTGGAAGGGACCCACAAGGACCGAATCCAACTCCTGGTCCTGCACAATATACCTGAGAGTATCACCCAAACACTTCTTGAACTCCAGAAGGCTTGGTGCTGTGACCACTTCCCTAGGGAGACTGTTCCAGCACTGAAACACCCTCTGGTGAAGAACTTTTTTCTCCTGTCTAACGTAAACCTCTCCTGACACAACTTGAGGCCATTCCCTCCGGTCCTGTCACTGGTCACCACAGAGAAGAGATCAGTACCTGTCCCTCCTCTTCCCCTTACAAGGAAGTTGTAACTGCAATGAAGTCTCCTCTTCTCCAGGCCGAACAGACCAAGTGAACTCAGCCAGTCCTCATTCGGCTTCCCCTCAGGGCCCTTCACCATCTTAGGAGCTCTCCTTTGGATACTCTCTAATAGCTCAATAATTTATCTTGCAGTGTCCAAAACTGCACACAATATTCAAGGTGAGGCCACCCCGGTGCAGAGCAGAGCAGGACAATCCTCGACTGGCTGGTGATGCTTTGCCTGATGCCCCCCAGGACATGGTTGGTCCTCCTGGCTGCCAGGGCACTGCTGACTCAGATTCAACTTGCCATTGACCAGGACCCCCAGGTTCCTTTCCATGGCACTGCTTTTCAGCATCTCATTCTCCAGTCTGTACATACATCCAGGATTGCCCCATCCCAGGTGCAGAAGCCAGCACTTCACTTTCTTAAACTTCATATGGTTGGTGATTGCCCAGTCCTTTAATTTGTTGAGGTCTCTCTGCAGACCCTCCGTGTCTTTGAGGGAGTCAACAGCTCCCCTGAGTACACAGATCTGCTTTAAAAATGATGTCATCTGTACTTAAGAATCTATTAATTTGTTTAGTGATGCTCTTCTTTCCACTTCTATATGTAGATTAATTGGATTTTTTAAAATATGCCTAAGAGATCTGGATCCATACTTGATGGCAAACAACTCAGGATATAAGTGTAAAGTATAAATCTTTACATTCTTTGCTCGATAATAATTGACTTTCTCTCTCTGAAATGACCTCAGTTATTTAAAACAGCTAGTACTTCACTATTGCTGCAACATGCAGTTGACCATGTAGCTGCATCAGACTGCAGAGCTGACTTCCAAGCCTAGCTGAACTTGATTCTATTTAAGTGTATTAAGCCATCCAGCTCTTTTTGTAAAAAAACCTGAAGTATGTAGGAGATTAACCATCAGCATGTTTCTGGGCTAATTAAAAACTTCAAAAACATTTCACATTTCCTGAATGGGAAATCTTTGAGTCAAATCTTAAATCATAGAGAAATAATTTTTTTCACTTTGAGAGTTCATACACTTTTGTACTTTGCAACCATGGAAATTGACAGGGAGCAGGAGGTAAGTGGTTTCATCTGGATAGCAAAATTATTTGTAAATTCTGCAAATTTCTTTGCTTCTTACAGTGTCATTCCTGTACCTTTTCAAGTCATACAGGGGGTAGCCAAACCAAAAGCTACTAGCAAATTTTATTAGACAATGCTTTATCTTTCTGTGCTGTTAAAAGACTCATAACACTTTAAGTATTCTTGAAGAGCAGCTTTTTTAGTTTTAGACTGTATACCTCTTACTGATTCAGAAACTAACTGCCCAGCACTGAGAGTGGAATACTGAATTATTATCTTTTATCTGATGTAGAACTCATTGCTATTAGAGACCGGAATAGAACTTTTGTTGCCTGTCTTGTCCTATTGTGCTCTAAGGTTTCTCACGGAAAACCTGGTAGGAGATCCATTTTGGAACTTTTTTCACACACCACCATGAAATATGAGTATGCAAAAATATTACTAGTAGGAACAAAATAATTTTTGGGTAAATAAAACCCCAACCCTCTACACGGAATTATTTTATGAAGAAATCTATTCTGGACAACAAGAGCCTTCTACATGACTGATTTTTTTTTTTTTTACCAATTAATCATAAAAGGAATACTTATTCCTCAAAAATAACAGGATTCATGTAGTCTTAAATAAAAGTCTTGCAATTCTTTATGTAAAACTATAAGCTCCTATTTTCCCTATCCTGGTCATACCATTTATATCTGGGATCAGTCATTTTAGATAAATCATGTTTTTTTGTTGATTTTATTTTGTTTTAACTTTCTATGGTTCCAGTTCTCTGGTTGGTTAGATCAAAGCATATTTTCTTGATTGATTTTGTGAGTTTAATGCCACTCTAAGAACTTCTATTTAATTAAAGAACAAGATCAAAGTCTTCCTTTTGATCAATGCAAATTTGGCATATGTATGAACTCTGGATACACAAGACTAAACCTGAAAGAGAGACTGAGATTTCCATAGTGCTGGCAATCTAGCTGGCATCAAATGCATTTCTGAAGAACAGTCAAATTACAGACTCATAGAATGACAGTGATGTTGGTTTAAAGTGATCTTGTCCAATCCTTTGCTTGAAACGGGGCTATTGCTAACATCAGACCAGGCATTCTTGTTTTAAAAATCCCCAAGGTCAGAGTCCATAACCTACCTGGGCGACCTGTTCAGTGCTGCACTGGCTCCAGTGAATGTTTTTGGCTTGATGTCTAATCATCTCAAGCACAGTTAGAGGAAAGTTTTGTTTCTTCATCTCCAACACACCAGTTTAAGTAGTTATGATATCAGATCACCCTGTAGCCTTCTTTTAACTAGGCTAAACCAGCTCAGCTCTGAGACTTTCCTCCTGTGTCCTGTGCCCCACATTGCTGATGGATATTGTCTTAGGTTGAGCTGGCAAAATGCCAAGTGTCCAAGACAGAGAGAAAGTGTTCCTCCCCCCCCTAAACCAGCCAAGGGAAAAAGAAGAGGGAGAGAGGGAAAAAAACCCCTTCAAACTAGGTTTGAGGAGAAACTAACTACATGTATTTATACAGAAAAGAGAAAATTAAAACTACAGTATAACACACACTTACACAAGTTATACATATATAACAAGAAATAACTTCCCACTCCCCAATTAATACAAAGTCTAGATCTATAAGGCTCTAAAAGACACCTAGCAAGAAACATAAAGAGTAACAACAAAATGTTTCTACTTCCCTGAACTTAAACAAAATACGATGTAGAGGTAGCAGAAGCAGGGCCCAACAGAGCAGAACAACTGCAGCAGTCTTCTCTGTACTCCAGCCATGATGGAACTGACCAAGCCACTTCCACACACTGGATTTTACACCTTTTGAGATGATGTAGTATGGTATGGAATACAATATTATTGGCTAGAAGAAGTCAGCTGTTAGCTAGCTCACCCCAGCTCAAGTTAGCTGACAATTTCAGGCCTAGTCTGAACTTTAAAACCTAAATTTAGGCCCACCTGGCCAAACCCATGACAAATATGTTGAATGATATGAGTCCATGTATCAACTGCTGGGATATTGTGCCTACTGGCCAGCAGGATGTTGAGGCACCATCCATCCAGTGAATTTTCAGTCCATGTAAAAATGTACTCTTTCAGGACACATATCCTTACCTTCTAGACATAATGAAAGATAATGTCAATAGCTTTACTAAAGGCAAATTTATTATCCTACCTTTCCTTTTGGCCTGTAATCTATGCATTTTTCTATATAGAAGGACAAGTAAAAGTTAAAGGCACAATTTGTCTCGAGAAAACTAAAAAAATTGCTATTTTGTTCCTAAAGGTGTGATGAAAATGAGAATCTTTAAAATCTTTATATTATCTGCTTTTACTTCTGCAGTCCATTCCTTCTTTTTTTTTTTTTTTTTAACATTGACACTTCCTTCAACTTTATGCACATTGTGTCAAAGAAAACGATATGCCAGTATCTGGTAACGACTACACAATAACCTTAGATTTTCAGAGGTGAGTAGAAGTTTTCACATTAATTACAGTTAAAATGACAAACAATCAAGTAGCAATTTCAACATTGTGAGAATTGAAAAACAGCAAACTGCTCAGCTTTATGTAGAACTATATTGTCAGCTATCCATTTTATTTCCCAGAATTTCTTAGACTGGAAAAAAAAATGGTTATCAGTGCCATTCTTTCATCTTATTCATGTGTCACAACAGTCAATTCCTTTTAGCTGGACATATCTGTTTTTTGATCACTAATAGCTCCACAATTCGGATCCAGTAAGACATCTTGACAATTTTTGTAACTTTCTTGTTGTTTCCTAGTCCCTGTAATAAATTATTGATCATGTAATTTCTCTTCTAGCCTGTGAAAATCAGAATTTTAATACCATAGGCTGAACTAAAGGACAACTGCTTTTATAACATTAAATTGTATTTCTGTAATCTTATGGAGTCAGTAAAAAGGAACGGGGTAAAGGGCATTTTAGCTTTTTCATATGTGCCTTTAAAAGCAATTCTTTATGTGTTGTGTAGTCCAGGTGGAGTATATGCTCAAGAAGCCTCTCTATAGATGACAACAGAATGAGCTAAGGTTAATTCTCTGACCCAAAAATGGCATGGCACAGCTGCCACCCATGTGGCCAGCCTTTCTGCCTTCAAAACAGAGTGGTCATATCCACACTGCCTGTTGGTACAGCTGTAGGTTTGTGCTGCCCCACAAGTCATGTCTGTGCTTTGTCTGTGAGATGTACTTGCCATAAACCAAGATAAGTCTGTGAGCATAAGAACAACTGAACTGTGTGAGTGAGTTTTGGTGAGAGCTCAAGCCTGTGCCTGGGTCATCTTTAACATACTAATGTAGACGTGAACAGGTGCAGGACACTAACAATTATCAAGGATTGTTACTAAGACTGATGGTCAGTACACTCATGTAATCTAGAAAAGAGGGATCAAATAACCATGTAATAAAAAGCCCTTCTGCTTAAATCACAGGTATAGGATAGCCTAAAATACATAGGGAAATCAGACATGGGCAGCTAAATTAGTCATAGATAAGCATTGATAGGTAATGAAAAGAACGATGTAAGAGCTCAGGACTTTGTAAGGCTCAGTGCTTTTTAGAAAATGAAAGCACTTTCCAGGATCTGTCATTCTCTTGCAGCCTAAACCCAGGGGGCAGCTCAGCGCCACACAGTAGCTCACTCACTCTCCCACAGTGGGATGGAGGAGAGAACCAGAGGGCAAAAGTGACAAAAAAGGTGGGTTCAGACAGAGTTTAACAGGTAAGGCAAAAGCTGCATGTGCAAGCAAAGCAAAATAAGAAATTAAATCACTACTTCCCAGATGTTTAACCATCCCCAGGAAAGCAGGGCTCCATCACTGTAACAGTGACTTGGGAAGAGGAACACCATCACTGTGAACATCATTCACTTCTTTCTTTTTCCCCAAGCCTTATATGCTGAGCATGATAACCTGTGGTATGGAATATCCCTGTGGTCAGCTGACCCAGCTGAGTCCCCATCCCAACTTCTTGTGCACCCTCAGCTTACTTGCTGGTGGGGTGGAGTGAGAAGCACAAAAGACCTTGACTTTGTGCAAGAACTGCTCATAAAAAATGAAAACATTTCTGTGTTATCAGTTCTGTTTCAGAAAAAATCCAAACCACAGCTCCATACTAGTTTTTGTGAAGAAACTGAACTCCATCCCAGCCCAAACCAGTACACCTTCCTTGTCTGTGGGCTGTGGTTTTATGATTTTCGTAAACTTAGTGTGATTAATACATGATCACAAAACAGAATATATATTTGTTTCATTAGTGCTTTCAATTTGTATAAGCCAGCACATCATGCTGTTTTTTATTTCTCTATTTCTCTGCATGATTAATATAGTCCTAAGGCTGAAGCAATGCAATGACATTTGTAGAACTGGCAAAATAGAAGTCCTCACTGGTTTAAGCACATTTTTGCAAAGTTTCTGGTTTGTGAGCCTTTAGACTCAATTATATAATCTGAACACAAAACATGAAGGATTATGAATAAAGATCCCAGACATTTTCAGGACAATGTTCCATGGAAGTCAAAAGTGGAATGGCAACAAAAATGTGAAGCGATTATTATCATTTTTATATGTTAAAACTTTGAACTGTGGAAGATTGAACTAATTTTCTCAGAAAGACTGGAAGGGATTATTCTAAAAGCGTATTTGGGATGGAAGAAAAAGAGGATGGAAGAGAAACACTCTGAACACCATGCATTTTAACTTGCCTCTCTCTATTTGTGGTCAGTCAGGCCTTAATTTTAGTAGGCCCTGACAGTGTTACGTAGATTAGGAGGGACAGGTGTCACCTGACTTAAGGAACCAAAGAAATATTTCATACCAGATGATGCAAACTCGGATACAGATACAGTGGGGTAAGAGGTGTTCTCTCAGTTCCCATCATGGCTGAGACAGAGACAGTACACGCTGCCGCTGTCCTGCTGAGTTGGGCCTTGTTGGTGCCCTGCGACTACTTTGCGTTTTATTTTAGTTCAGGGAAGTAAACATCTTATTATTGTTTTTTTCTCCTCTTTTGCTGGATGTCTTTTGGGATGCTTTATGGATCTGGAGTGATGGGATCTGTTTTCAGGGTATTTTTCCCCCCCTTTTCTCGGTGTGGGGGGAGGGAGCTTACATTTGATTATATGAAGACACCTTCTGTGCTTTAGAAAACATAGTTATCTCTAGTTATCCTGTGTTCTCATGCAATCTGCATTTCTTTAGAACATATTTTTTAAACCAGTATTGGACTACATCACAGGATGCACAATTCTCAATTTTATTTCCTTGTTTACTGTCATTTTTTAAAAGAGGTCTTTATTGTCAATTGAATACGTCTTACAAAATGAATTTAATTACCTTATGTTGATAGAGACATCCTGTCAGATTGTCAGATAAAAAGTGGCTAAGAACTATTGCAACATTACAACTCATGTTACTTTTTCCTACAATCTCAGGTACAAACAGAAAGTTTGTTCTGTCTTCTTCCACCCTAGAAGAGGTCCAGTTCCAGAGTCCCTCTACTACAGCCTTGGCGTGAAAGTCCGAATCATTTGTTATTTTGTCTGAATATGAGTGTCTGTCTCTAGTTAGCTACCACAGAAGCTGCCAGCAAAGTCTGCATAGGGTAGGGAGCAAAGGAAAAAATTAAAAGTATGGAAGAATTTGAGAAGAACACATATCATATAGGATATAAAGTAGATCCTAAGAAAACCAGCCAGCTACACTATAAGAGGAATCTTTTAATTTGAGGTCACGCAGAATTGTTGTGGGAAATGGAAAAAAACCTGAACTCAAATAAGATCCCTAACTTGGTAATGCTGCTCTTGATGCAGAGGATGACAGAAAACCTTGTGTAACAGTGGGCAGCATTTTAATTGTATACTACACAGTTATTAGAATTCTGGTCACAAGTGTTTTGAGTAACATAGCATTTGTAAATAATAATGCTTTGTAGTAATTACTGTTAACATCCTTGCACAAATGCATTTATCTTTGCTGTTTACAAAATATTTAAACAGTCGTGCTCTTCCATGGAGATGAGGGATTAAAGGGAATGCAGATGAGGCTTCAGGGGGTTCATTTCTATTGCAGTTACATTGAGCTTCTCTCAGCAACACCTGTTTAGCTATGAAATTTTACTGGTTATTAGCATGAATTTAAGGCATGATAATGTAAGAGGAATCCCACCTTGCATCACTGTACTTTTTCAGAACTTTATAGAAACTAGTCCCTAAGAAGCAGCAGAACTTCGATCTTATGTTTAAGACCCATAGAAATACAGATTTATAGTTTGATCCTTTGAGGGGTGGCTAAAAATATTGTAGGAATAATTAGATATGACCTGATGGCTTTATACATTTTGTCTGCATTCTCACCGGAATAATTATCAGAAAACACAAAAAAATCTGGATATCTTGGGTCAGAAAAGACAGATTGGAAAAGAGCAGCCATGAAAATTTTCATACTCTCATCGGCACTTTCTCCATTATTTCTGGCTTATGATTCTATGGTCTGTGTGCTTCTTGCTACTCAGAGGACAGGCTGTAGACATTTCTAACACCATGTTTATTTATATAAAGCTTCCTTTGCTACCAGATGATTATCAGTCATTTTCAGAGACTATTGCTTCAATTTAACTTTTTTCAAACTTTATTTTCCACAAAAGTAGTCAAAATTACTTAGACATAAGTGTAAACTGGTATAAATTCTTTCTAGAAGTCTTCAGAAAAGCTACACACTCTACTGAAAAGCTTTTTCCGTATGCTTTATTTGGCTAGAAAGGGAGCTCTGTATAGTTTAGTGTAAATCATTCTCACTCAACAGCTCAACACTTCAGGGTCAAAGTTTGCAGATTTTTTGTATAGTACCCTGAAAATAGTTTTTAATACTCTCTTGTTTATTTAAAAAAAAAACAAACAACAAATAAATCAGAAAGGGTTATGGAAATTTGGAGCCTGTAAACTGTGTTTGCAGAAAATGGCTTATCCTGGAACTTCTGTGAGTAAATAGGGAGGGTAACAAAAGTATTCTGCATGTTGAATGGATCTAGTAGGGATTCTGCAAATAGTTAGAATGTGCATTACTATGAACATTTAAAAGACCAATGGAAGCCTTAATGTAAAATTAATGAAAATGTATCGATTAAAAAAAGCTCTTACAATAGCAATGGATGTGCTTCATAAGTATTTCCCCTCTGTGATACGATTTACAGTTGGTCCATATTAATCATATTTAGCTTTGGAAAGAGTACATCTTCTCTGCACACTGCTACAAAATACACTACAGTTCAAAATTTGATGCTGAAATTTAATAGTAAGAGCACTCCTCAGACAATGCAAGGAATTACATTTCTGCCTACAATTTTGACTTTTCATGACACCAGCCACCCCTAAAGCCAGGAGTGAACTGTGAATCATGATAGTGAAATCAGACATTATAATAGCAATGATCAGATTTCCAGAAGCATCATTTAAGAGCAAAGACTGATGACTCAGTTACTTGCTCATTTAGAAAATCCCACTCTAAATCAAAAAGTGATGATGCCTTAGAAAAAAGTGCACCTTCAATGTATTCAAACACAAGAGTGGGAGATGAGAAAGAAAAAAGGATCAGGTATTTTCACTGATAAATGTGCATGAGAATACACTTCAAGTTATTGTATGCTTCCATAACTCTGATCTTTTCCACATGAAGTTTATGCAACAGATTTTGCTGAACATAAGAAGGTCAAATTATTTGGTTCTTCATGCTCAGTATATGTTTCCTGATGCATCAGGTTTTGCATCTTTTCTGATTTCAATTTTTGTGGATGCAGACAACTAGAATTCTCTTTTTTAGCATTCCACAAAAGAGGATTATATGTAACAGTATTTCCCTGATGTCTGTTGACTGCTTTTCATGGCCATGTCTGAAAGTAGTTTCTCCTTGGCATTGTTTTCAGTAACTTGTTACTGGATGTTCTGCAATTTTCTTTGGCCTATTGATTTTTTTATTTCATTTCAATTTCTCCTATTCTCAAAAGTCATCCAATTTTTCATCAGCAACAACATGGCATTAGCTCACAATTTCTTCTATCAAGAGCATAAATGAATCAGTCTTGTTGCAACAGCAATCTTTGGGAAAGTCTATACCCATTCTGAATAGTCTGTTATAGATATTTTCAGCACTTTTAAATATTTTCACTATTTAATTTCTATACTTGATCTTCCTTTTAGTCAAAATTCTTGTCTTCTCTAGTTGTTCAGCAACTTCATTTCAGTTTGTGATTTCCTGTAAGACATTGTATCATATACTTTATGAAAGCATAGTTATGTTTGAGCTACAGTACATGTTTCAATAAGAATACAACTTACACCAGCAAAGAAAGATAACAGGACAGTTTATCAGAACATAGCTTTCATAAGCTCAATTCTACTTTTTGACCTGAATGTATTATTTTGTTGTATTTCTGCTTTCCTCTAAACAAATTGACTAATTCCTTACAAAATATTATGTGTAGTTGCCTGGACAACAGCCTTTTACCTACTATTCAGAGAGGTGTGACATTTTCTGTTCCCCATTCTTATGCTTTCATTCACAATCTCATTCTTTTGAAATTCCTATGCTATCTGGTAATTTTCCAAAAATTTTGAAATGGATGATTAACCAATTATTTAATCTTCACTGCATTAAGATGTCTGATTTCTAAGTCAAGTTCCAGTCTAACAATTTTTTATCTTGATTTCTCTTACTTTATCTGTGTCTTCCATTTCATACTGAAATAATTACTCTTATAGAAAACTGAGACAAACTATTTGTGTAGTATGGGGACCATATCAAGATTATCTTTAATCTCAGCCTTGGCCGCCTTCTTTCTTTTGATTTATATTCACAAATTGCCTTTCTTTCCTATTTATTTATTTTAATATCCTTTAAAGGTCTAACTCAACTTGACTTTTCACTGTTCTCATTTCATCCCAAAACGTCTTGACCTCTAAGAAGTCATTTCTTGGCCATTTGGTCCTTTTTTCCATCCCTTACATCTCTCTGCTTACTTCTAATATCGTTTTTGTTTATTCATTCAGCTAGGTCTGATGCTTTTTCTTGCACATTTTTCTGTTGAAATGGAAGCATGTTCTAGATACTTTATGAAACTTTGCCTAAAGACTTCTTCTATATAAAAGTCTTGAGTTCAAGGCAGATGACTTAATTAACTAGAATTTCTCTTTAAGTAACAGAGGTAGCAAGTTTCTTTTTTTTTTCCTCATTTATTTTAAACTGAATCTGCCAATGAACACACCTTTGTAACGTTATTATTTTATTCCAATATGTCTAAAATGTCTTCAGACTAGGTCTGTAACTTGATTCTTAGTTGTCTCAGTAATTACATACAAACTATCATATTTTTAAGATCTCATTATGAGTAACAATACTTGTTTTCCATCCTATATCTTTGTAAACAAAGTCTCCCACACTATTAGACATTACAGAGCCACTGGTCTGTAATAATACTGTGATGATTCCTCTTCATAGCCTCCTTCCCTGTTGGCTTCTAAATTCTATGAGCTTGAAAATTCCTTTTTATTTTTCTGTGTCTCTCTTTCCCCTCTCCTCGTGTTTCTGTTGGTCCCTTTCCAATCCCATTCCATAACTCTGCTCCCTTTGTTTTGTTTCCCAAATTGCTTGAACATGTATGTAAATGTTTATTTCTATTTCATTCCTCAATGCCACCAATCAGATCAAGTTTCCTACACAGACAACACATAGCCATTGCTATAGAAGTTAATTTCAACCACTGTTAGTGTTAGCATTTTCTTTCTTAGGTTTATCTATCCTAGAACCCGTCAAATTCCTTTCTTCTCTGCTGTATCTTTTAAAAATTGATTTTATTACCTCTCTAATAAAATTTAAGGCATAGGTTTCATAAATTTCTCAATACATCTCTTTTCATGGTAAAGATTTTTCAGTTTCACTAACTTCAATTTGAAAAAGGTTATACCCATATACCTTCAGAAATGTCCTTTTCCTTTTTCCAGCTTTTATTTCTCTTTTCTGTGCTCCCCTCAGCAAACCATTTTTCCTGTCTACTGTATCCCTACTTATTGGTTTTCTCACCCATATTTCTTACTCTGCAAATCCTTCACTCCCTGTCTCAGACATATGGGAATGATTTTGTTTTGCTGTAGACTTGTTCCAAGTTCACCCACCTAAAACTCCCAGATTTCTTTGGCTTAAGTGATAGCTTATGTCTTTTGGCAGTATAGCTGGCTTTTCTCATGCTAATGTCTCTGTTGCAGATCCTGGCATTAGTAACACAGGTCTGGGCTTCAGGCATTCTCCAAGGTGTTTAAGCAGGCAGATGTAATATAAAATTTATAGGCCAAATGTAGTACACACAGCTACTCATCTTGCTTTCCAGGGCTAAAAGGTAGGTTGAGCAGATTTTTCCTAATGACTTTTTCCTTCCAAGGCAATAACTGAATAATCATAGAATCATATAGGAGAGCTAGAAGAGGTGCTCCAGCCCTTTGATCATCTTCATGGCCTCCTCTGGACTTGCTGCAATAGTTCCATGTCTTTCTTGTGCTGAGGACCCCAGAGCTGAAAGCTGTCCTCCAAGTGAGGTCTCATGAGACACTCCTTTTCATGCAGTCAAAATGTTCAAACCTCTTGTGTAATCAGGATTTATCAGAAGACATATGCTGATTGGTCAGAAAGTACTGGGTCCTTATGCTACCTCACTGCAATGTTTTACCAAAAAATAAAAGGAAACACACTGAGGAAGGCAAAGTGTGAATACATGGCATTTGTAGACACTGTCCAGCTTTAACTAAACAAGGATTAAAACCTGCAGCACTTAGTGGCCTCACCAGAAGTCTGTGCAGAACGAGTAAAAAGCCTTCAATCATGTTTTGTGTCTCTGGGCTGACTTTGCAGGTGTTTTTCTAAAGAACCAATTTAACTCCTCATCACAAAAATTGGCATGTAAAATATGCCCCGAGTTGCAGGAACTGCCTCAAATAATCCTTGTTTGTTTAGGGAGGATTCCTTCTCAAAAAATATTTCTTCCACAAAGGGGGGGTGAAGTGTATTTTTATAAGCTTTAACCAAAAGATATGTTCTGAAAATACATTTTCAATAAAAATAATTTATTTTGGACTAATACAGCAGTCATGGTTTTTAGTATATCAGCAGAATGATCTAGCATTTCTGAATCCTTGAGCATCCATCTGTTGTTGTGTTTCTTCCACTGAAGAGAATATATCAAGTCAAAGCTCTAAAAAAGGCTTTTAAGTCACCTGAGTGTGCAAAGAATTCAGCTTTATGCTCTTACTCTCACTCACAACTTGTATTTCATTACCCTCTACAAATCAGGAGACACCAAGTCTACATGATGACCAATCCACTAGCCCTCTGCATCTCGTTACCTTACTCACCCCTGGATAACTCACTAGTCCTAAGCCAAAAGTCTAAGTCTAACAAGAGTCACCTTTTGCAGGACCTGTAGAAAAGGACGAGTCACTTGCATGTACTGCAGCAAGTATAGGATCACAGAATCATAGAGTGGTTTGGGTAGGAAAGGAATTTTAAAGATCATCTAGTGCAATCTCCCTACAATGATCAGGGACATCTTCAATTAGATCACACTGCCCAATCAAACCTGATCTTAAAAGTTTCCATCCCTGGAGCATTCATCACTTCTTTGGAAAACCTGTACCAGTGCTTCATCACTCTCATTTTAAAAATTTTTTTCTTATATCTAATTGTCCTAGTTCAGCAGGAGGGACCAGCTAACCCTGTGTGGGGGTGATCAAAACTGTGTATTCTACCCCCTCTATTCATTCCCCAAGGTCAATGGGCCATTAGCAGCAGCTGCCCAGGGAGCCATTATCACCTTCATACCCAGCCTGAGGGGGGCGGAGCTGCTAATGGGCCATCAACAGCTCAACACCCCCTGGCTCCCAGAGTTAATCACCCATTGTGTGAGTCCCCGCCCAGGGGGAGGGACTGAGTGCTCCCTGGGGGTACATAAGTGGTGGGTAAGAAGACCTCAGGAACCTCTTGTCGGATCCAGAGCAGCAGCAGGACCTTGACAGGAGGAGATCCCCAATCTCGCCCAGACCACAGCCCTCACCTGCACCAACAGGTTTTTCTTTTCCTTTTGCTCTGGACTTGGGGGAACCACAGGGGTCTCAGCACAAGGGCAAACAAACCCCCTTGGGTTTGTGCCCCAGGACACTGGGTTATACTGCTGGGGTTTTGTGAGTTGAAAGCAATTTCCCTTGTGTGTCAGTGTTGTTATTGTAATATTATTATTAAATTTTAGGTCTGACTTATAATCTCTCTCGTGGTGAGTTCATTTCCCTTGCTGGTTCACCTTTAAACCAGCACACTAATCTAAATTGATTCTTTTTCAATTATCCCTTGTTCTATTGCAACAGGCTCTGCTAAAAATTTGTCCCCATTTTTCTTACAGACCCCTTCAAGGACATGAAAGGCTGCTATAAGGTCTTGCCAGAGTCTTCACTTCTCCAAGCTGAATAACTCCAGCTCTCTCAGCCTTTCCTCACAGGAGAGATGCTCCATCCCTCTAATAGTCTTCCTGGCCCTCCTCTGGACCAGCTCCAACAAGTCTATAGCCTTCCTGTGCTGCATCAGCAACATAAGTACAATTGAGACCTTACACAGAAGTGAAGACGCTGCTGCTGCCATGGCAGTGCATGCCTAGGACTTGGAAATGTGTAGTTCCTTCAAGGCAAGTGAACCATAGCTGGAGAACCTCTGGTCTGAAAGCTCAACTACACTAACTGCTCTAAAGACAGTAATACCAATTACACTGTGAGGAAGTAGGAATGTGATTGGAAGAGCAAAAGTATATCCATATATACATAAAACAAGATGTTTAATGTTACATTGTAATGGTATTTATTCCAAAGCATTTCCTGAAAACAAAATTAGGCTCTGTTGCAGCCGGCATGTTTTTATAATCTATTTTTATCACTGTAGACACTTGGGAAACAGTAAAGCTGCCTAACATTCCCTGCTCTATTGACTCAGCCTGAGCCTTTTGGAACCACTTTATAGTCTCATGCAATGGGTGATACTTGATTTGAGGCAATGTTTCTTTTGACCAAGAAATCAGAGATCTAAATCTTGGCTACAGAAAGCAACATGAACTGTTACTGCTCAGGTCTCAGTTGCTCAACAACAGGCCAGGCTGTTTTCTGTGTAACTGAGACATGAACAGTTTCCCGTGTGTAGGGCATTTTAAATTTGCCACATAAGAAGATTCATGCATATGGGGCCTTTTTGTTTGTTTGTTTGTTTGGTTTTTTTTTAATGGAGCAGCAATATTTAGCTGCAGAACTGTATCAGTAACATTTCAGCACTGATTACTGCTACAATTTTATCAGGTTTTTGACTGATAGATTGTGAATGTAATAGCAATAATAGAACACTGAAATCAATATTTTTAACATACATCCTGTGTAGTATTTTGGCAAATACAACTGATCTACTTCATTGTATAAATCTAAGCGTACAGTATAAAATTTATTAGAGAATTTATTGAGCTGTAGATTTTTCCTGGGCCTTGTAGTTCTGACAAAAGTCATGTTCTCATCCTTAGATTCTCTTTCATTTGCTTTGCTTTGAAACA
Source organism: Pithys albifrons albifrons (assembly GCF_047495875.1). Classification (NCBI taxonomy): domain Eukaryota; kingdom Metazoa; phylum Chordata; class Aves; order Passeriformes; family Thamnophilidae; genus Pithys; species Pithys albifrons. The sequence continues at coordinate 60,562,068 of NC_092461.1, read as the reverse complement.
GCACATGAACAAAGTGGCAGTGTGAACTGATGAGGCAGGTTTTGTTTCATCAAACTACTATATGTGAACTCAAAAGAAAGAAATAAGGCAACTTCTCCCATTCCCGGTATTGTTGTATGCTTTCACAAGCAAAACTCTGGGAGATGTAATAAAATAAACAGTTTGTTTTTAAACAGATGTTCTTGTGCTGGTTTGCATGGGAACAACTGATATATGAGGGAACAGTCTAAGACTCATTAAAAAATAATATTTAAATTGGAACAAGTGCTCTTGTGATTTACACCTAATGTTGCTCTCATTCTAACAGACAGCCAAATGTTAGAGAGAAAATATCCAATGCGTGTTCTCATTTTGAAGCAGTGCAGAAGTCTTGCAGAGAGAAATGCATGAAGGGTGCATGAAACATTCTAGAGTTAGCCCTAAGCTGCAGTTAAATGAGTTGTATGTAATAGTTTTTTGATCATATCTTGCAAAAACAGCAACTCTCAAACCTTTTAAAAGCCATATATATTTTTAGTAAATAGCTTGGCTTTATGTCTAGGCATTTCAAAGGTTTCCAGTAGAAATGAATATTAAATTCATTTTGGGTTTGACTCCTGAGCTACCATTCAAAAAACCTGATCCAACTGGAGCCTTGAGAGCTCAGAGCACAGACCACATTGCTGTACCAAATTCTATGTCAGCTTCTAAATGTCTCCCCTACTACACAAACTGCTAAAGCTGCACTCCAAAGAGAGATCACCTTATCTGCAAAAAGCACTCACTGAGTGCTCAAAGAGAAAAATGAGAATCTATCAGATGGGAAATCAGATCACCCATGGAGTGGTGAATCAGTGATACGGAGCACCATGAACATGAGAAAAGCTTGTGTCACAGAGGACAGAAGTGCACATGAACACAGGGTGAATATGGAATTTTAGGGTGAAAATAGGATAGCCATTCCTGCTGGTCTTCTGTTAAATTGGAGGAAGAAAATGTGCCCGAGACAGGGCCATGCTAAATGGAAGGACACACCAGTTCCCCACTGGCTCCAGTCCATAATGCTCTGAGGCTGACATTCAGCATCTAGGAAACCTTATTCCAGGTAGAAAGTGTAATGCTTAGATTGGGGATATGCTATGGACTAAATGTGATACATGATCTGGCAGAATTATTCAGATGGGTTCACAGTGCAGGGCAGTAGTAGAGAGGAGCTAAATTTCCTCAAAGAGAGTTTCAGTAAGGGGTGATCTAAAATTACCCATCCTACAGTTCATCATTCATTACAGTTTGTCATTAGAGTACAAGTAACTAAATTAAGGCATAAGCATATAAGTATCTAAAGCTTTCATTTAATTTCAGAAGACCATTTCATATGCCATGTGGTATTCATGTTCTGTTCATATATGAGCTTAAAGTTTGATGTGATGGGTAGTAGTATATGAACCTAGAATAAAAAAAAGATAAGAAAAAATTAGAAATGGCCTGCATTGAAACAAATGAGAAAACTTCTCAGCTATATTTTATGAAATCATGCATTTCTTAGAGCTCTGTAAGAAGCTTTTGTAGAGGTTGACTTAGAGATCAGGTCTGGTGGCAGGTCCTAGCTGCTGCCAAATCCCTCAGTGGGTCTCACAGTAAAGTGACGGCTACTCTGGACTCTAAGGAAAATTTTTAATAATACCTCTGGAGTTGACTAGGGCAGTGCATGATGAAAATGCCTATGCCCCTGCCAGTTTAGAGCCAAACCAAACATACATAAGCCTGGGATACCCTAGAGTTGATTTTATGACCAAACTTCCAAATAAAACTCAAAATATAACAACTTCCTATTCCCTTACTTTTTAAAAAGCTTGAATGAGCTTGTTAGAAGAGAGAGGGGAAAATTATAAGTGGAAAAGTGGAAAAAAATTTTGTATTATCCCTTAGCTAGATGTCTGGAAATCAGTCAGCCCTTGAGATAATCTTGGACTAGAGGTCTGTTTCCTTCATCTTCTCTATCCACAAGTATAGTTCACATAAATACAATTCAAAACTCAAACTCTACCTTTAAAGGCAAAGAAATATACTCAAAATATTTGCTGTTGCCTTTGTTGTTTGGCAGGAGATGACAACCTGGGATGAAATTTATCTTTCCAGCCTGCACAAGTCTGTAGTTTGTAACAAAACTGATTTTTTGTTTGTTTTGATTTTCTTTTTAAAGCAAGGATTTCTCAGGAATGTTGGTGATTTAAATGGCAAAACATTTGGCCCCATTTTGCTTTCTACTTTTTCCTCCTTAGCCTATAATTCCATGAGATTCCCATCAGATGGCTAAAATACCCAAGTGCTCTCTGGACATGGTTCTCCAAAGCCCACTCAGGAATGAGATAAAAGGTAGAATTTGCCATTTAATGTAAAAATACTTACGCCTACATTCTCATATAAAAGTATAGGGTCTTTGAAGCTTAATTTTATTTGAATATGCAAATGCCTCATCTTTTAGTGCTGGCTAAAATAAACCCTCCAGTGAGAGTGCAGTAAAAACTGTTCTTGAAAAAGGCTCTTTGGGATTAATCTATAATAAAAAAATGTAGAAGAACAAAATAACACATGAGGAAGAAATGTGCCGATGAAAGAGGTCTTGGCAGAATTCAGCTCTAATATTCTCAGAGTGTCTTCATTTGGTGTTAAGATCAGACAGAGTGTGAGTATATACCACAGTTCACCCTGGGGCCCAAGCTTCTGAACCACCCTCTCTGGGGACTTGGGCACAATGTGCTGTGAGTTGCCTCCAAGTCACTTGCCCAGTGGTCTTGTGGAAACAGAAAAGCAAAGGATAGGGCCAGGGAGGGCTGGTGGGCTTCTGAATCTCATACTTACCTGGGATCAGCAGAACAGAATATGACTGCTGGGTCACCCATATTATCACTGGGTGAAAGGTGTATTAAGTGGAGCTTGAAAAATCTATCTTACTTTACTGAATATGCTGGGAGACTCAGGAGACTGAGCAGGAGGAGAATTTTGCATAGGTTCCCTTTCAAATCACTGGTGATAAACTAGATTCCTCTTCTGAAAGTCTACGGTCTCTCCATTGACTAACAATAGAAGACAAGTCAAAGAGCCTGACATATCCTTCAGAGCTCCCATATAAACAGTGAAATTGGCCATATAACCCACTCCACATGGACATGCAGGTCTGTTGGCATATATCTTTTCTCATTCATCCTTCCCTCATGGTTAAATATTTTGAGCTCTATGTTTTTAAGGGCAAAGAGATGTGTCTTGTTATGGAAGAATTTAGTGAGGTGAGTAAAAGACAGTGATGTTAAGGTTAGTTCTCAGGGAGGTTACACTCCCGTGTTTTTCTATTCCCTAAGGAAAACACTGCATCTGGTGCAGGTGGAAAATAACAATGAAGTTTCAATTCTAATAATATCTTCTTTGACTTTAAAAATGGTGCCTTAGTCATAGGTCTGATTCCTGTTTGCATTTGAATCATTTCTAGTTGGTTTATTGACAACAATAACATTTGCTACATTTTATTTTCTCAGAAAAATATGAAAGATAGAACTGAATTTTCAGTTCTATCTTTTCCTTCCCAAATTTGACATTGCGAGGCACCTATTTTGTGTCAGTATTATAAGCAGCAGTTTCAGTATTATTTAATGAAAATCTAAGATTTTCCCCTTGCTTTCCTACAATAAAATTGAAGTGGTACATAAGTGACTCTGGTCACTTAATTTCACATAAGAAATTTCAATTTCCAGTGATGATGCTGGAAAAAAATTGGCATAAATTGAAGAGTCTAGAATTTAGGGAGTTTTGAGAGTACCAGAAATACTAGAGACAGTATTTCTGCTAAGGAAACTAGTACACTTGCTTCAGAAGTAATTGGTTTTTGTTAAACATGAAGTCTCATACTATCTTTTGCAGCAAAGTTATACCTTAAATATTGGGGATGGTATCACTTTTACTACAGTATGTTCTGCTAGGTTGTATGAACACAACATTTCTACTACACAGACTGTAACGTGAAAGGGAGGAGGGAGACAGAAACGCAAGGATTTCTAGTCTTAACTGTATTAATAAGAAATTATTAGCAATAAGCGCTTCCAGACAATCAGATCCTTATGCTCTCAACACTGCCTATCAGCTACGGACAGCACACAGGTTGGAAGGGTTTCTGACCTCTGATATGAAGCCACACTTAAGCCAGGAAGAACTCATCAGCTAAATCAGCGCTTCCAGAAAATTAGATCCTTATGAACACAGCTCTGCCTGCCAAACTGCTGGACAGAACACAGGCTGGAAGGATTTCTAACCTCTGCTTTGAAGCCATATTTAATAGCTAGAAAAGAACTTTCCCCACAACAGCTCCTGAAATAACATTTATTAATACAAGTATGTGACCGTTGTTGTGGGTTCCGCTTTGCTGGTGATAACGTTTAGCTGCAAGATTCTATTTAATTGATAATAAAAGACCCCAAAAGAAACCAGCACAAAACACATTTTACAAACACACCAAACTCAAGTTTCAGTACAGTAATGTATCCCATTTTCATGACAGACAAAAACTAGCAACAAAAAACTACTAACCAGAAGCACAGCCACCTAAAACACTTATCTAGACACTCTTTCAATAACATAGGACAATAAAATAGCTTGCACACCACTCTCTCTGTAATACAAAAGAATAGAGCTCCTTCTTATCAACACACATGTTGAAAAAGCAACTGCACATTGCAAAAGAAAGCAATAACTAATATGAAGTAGCAAAGATGGTAAAGGAGGTGCTTATAAAGTAAGAATCAAAGTAGCTGTTAGCATAAGATGTAAGATAGAATGTAAAAAGGAATAAGCTTTGTAAGAAAGTAAAGAAAGTAAAGTATATAAAAATAGAAAGCACATGGTCTCCTTACCCCTACATTGTTCCAGGAGGTAGAAGGAGGCAGGACAAAGCTGACAGCAGCTACCTCAACAGAGACGATGGCATTCTTCCCTCTCTCCTGCAGTTAAAACTGCATCTCTTTTTATACCTTTTTTTTTTCAGGTGGTTGTGTGACTAAAGTCAATCTTTTGGGGGGGTGGTACAGATGCCTGAGAGTGGTGGCTCCTTGAGTGGTTATAGAAGGTATGGCAAAGGCGGGCCGTGTAATTTTTTAACACTCCATCCTTTGTTAATCTCATCAGTTTGAAAGCTTTTGTCCTCTGCTGGGAGCACCACTCCAGAGAGCTGAGGCATTTCCCTCAACCCATCCAGGCTTATCAGGGCCATCACCCCACAACAGACATAATTCATAAGAAATATGATCACTTTTCTGTTCCAGTGTGCTTTTTTCTTAAGTTTACAGGACTTAAATCTTTAAGTCCCGAGAAACAGATTTTCAATTCAAAAGAAAAATTAAGACATTAACATAAGCAGCATAAGCTCTAGGGATTTGTGAACCTTCTCTTAGTTGTTTTTCAAAAACTTTCTCAAAGTGTGTATCTTCCTTACAATTTCAAAAAGAAATAACATCAGAACATCTTAAACAAAAATCATTGTAAAGAGCAAGCTTTTGAGGAAAACATTCTTGAAGTGAAAACACAAATTGCAGCAAGAGTCCTTACAAATAGGTCTTAGGTTGACTCAGAAGATTAATGAGCTGTTTGGTAAATACAGTCTCAGTCTGAGGATGCTTTTTTTTCCACAGGTAAACGTTAAAGATCATGCAATGGTGGCTTTTCACAGCTCTGGCTATTTTTATCTGTTACATGTACCCCCTAAGTTGTGGTATAACAACAAAACTCACCTGAGCTGCAGACTTTGACAGTGGCGGTGGTACCCAGTAGCTTCCTCTGCATGGAGTGAACATTATGTTAGGATGAGGAAATTTGGGGATGAAGTCATAATACTAAATGAAAAATCAAAAAGATTGACCACCAGTTAAATATACCTAGATGTGATGACAGATGTTTCTTCTATCATAATTCCCCCAGGTTTAACAGGTAATGTTAAATAAGGAACTTCAGACTCCTTTTGCCACTCAGATTCTCCTTGGGAATGCAGTTTGAACATCTCAAATCTCCTTCCAGTTGTCACTTGGCAATGTTAGTGTAGCACCATTATTTTTAAATTATTTACTCTACTTAATGTGGGTTTAGTTTACATCTGAATATGGCCCAAGTAATGGTATTAGTTTGAGATAATTGCATTTTTCAGATTTTAACAAGTACATGTGCTAAGTTCACTAAAGAGTGTGTTTAAAATATCTTGTCAAGTAATTTTCAGCTTTTGAAGCAGCAAAGTTGCAACTAAGTACCAAAATAAGAGCAAATCCACCTCTTTTTATTGGTGCTACCACAGATGTGAAAGCAACAGCATTAAACTTCACTAAGGTAAACTGATGCGTGGTGAAAGACTCAGATTTCCTCTGGTTCAAAGAGAGATGAAAACATGAAAACAAAAGAAATAGTTTTTAGTGCAAAACTTGGTGTGACATAAATTATGTTCATCTCTTTTTACAGATTGCTAATACGCTTTTATTATTTTAAATTACCTATTTAGAAACATTTTAGAATGAAATGACAAGGAGAATTTCCAGTTAATCTTGGTAAAAAGTTGGTGCTTCACCTTAAGCCAGTTCATGCGTCATACTGCTTTCATTTGTCCATCTGCTAATATAAATGATGATCTGTTGAAGTGCATCTCTCTTGGCAAGATATAAAACTGGCAAGGATTTCTGGACAGTTGTGTGCATTTACTTATGAACAAGTACACCATTCTGTGTAGCAGCACTCACCACATTGCATTAAATGGTCCTGCAAATATAATACGACTTTCTGAGAGATTTAACTAAGAAATCTTTTGTTGAGGGGATATAAGATTTACAGTGATTGTGGCTTCTGTTTGGTTAGGGTTGATAAGTTTCTTTAAAAATTTTGAGAGAGAGAAACCAAGCTAATTTGAACATAAAGAAAGCAATGAATAGCCTCCACCTCTTTTGCCTGTACCATATCTAAACTTAGTGTAAACATTTGGAATGAAATTATGGTCACATTTAAGAACAAGACATCTTTCAACTTCAGTGTATCCCAGACAGTATCATTAACACATGGTCTTCTCTGTTCTTAGAGAAAAATTCTGCTAGCCCTAGTTATGCTGAGTTAGTAACTAATTTCAGCATAATTTCTTGTGAATACACCTGAAGGATAGCAATGTATTTTTTTTGCAGAAAGTCTTTAGGATCATCTAATTCACTCTGATGGATAATTTGCCCCCTAAGGTGGAAGTAGATGCAAAATCAGATGCTGATTGATGAAGATGGAGGCCTGTATCAGGAAGAGATTATTTGTGTGTGGATTGTTGTACCTTGCTTTTAATCTCTTTTAATCTTTGTGTTGATTAAAAAATATTCTTAGAAAATTGGACCTTTTTATGTCTTGGAAGATAAAATGTTACAACAGATATTGGATTAGTCTGCGTTCATTTGTAGAGATTATTTTGTTATGAAGAACAGTAAAACTGCAAAGAAATAAAACGCACAAAACTTACTTTTGCATTCTTAATGCATAACTGTCTGCGTTGTTTTCAGCCTAATATTTCCTCCACCTATGCTGCAGCATTTTTACTTTTGCAGCTTTAAAGAATTGTGCTGAAAATCTAGGAATGCTTTTCTGAATATGTAGATTAGTTCAAATGATGCTTTGGAAAGGAAAAGCCCATTAGAAAAACACTCATAAAATCTCATTTTGTATGTCACTATATTTATGACACCACAATCCACTGATGGCACAGTATAGTGATTATAAACACAGCAGTAAGAGCTTAATCATGCCCATCAGAAATGATTTCAACTCATCCTCACATGTCCTTAAATGCACCACCTTTAAGCTGACAGAGCACAATCTACCAGTGTTGTGCCTATTTGTTGAGAAATGAGGCCCTTGACTCTACAATGGGCTGCTTGGCAACTTGTAATCCTAGAATTTAAAATAACTAAGGGAACTTGTGCGGTCATATAACTCCTGCTATAAGGCTTTTTCACTTCTAGCGAAAGTGCACAGGCATGAAAAAAGGTTCAAAGTAAGATTAAGTAGAACATGAAATGGTGATGTAGCTAAATGCATTTGTTCTAGCTTGTCAGTAAGAATCACTGACACAGCATCATTTTGGAGGATCAGATTTTCCTATAAAATTTGAAACTGGATCCTTGACTAAGTGTAGTCAGTAAAGATAACACTGAACTCTGCAGAAGAGTGGAGTTATTTTCCTAGATATTTTAGATGCATTTTAACTTAGTTGTATTCAGCCTTCTTCCATTTCCACCTGCTAATTGATAGGAAATGCTCTCATTTTTAATCTATATGTTTGGGAGTTTTCTGTTTTGCTTTGGTTTTGGTGTTGGATTTTTGTTTTGTTTTTTCCCTGCTGTGATCTGATAGAAGTATTTTGTATGACAAGGGCACAGCTGGATTTGGCACATATTTATGAAAAATGGGTTGAAGATAATGATTGTGGATTGTAAGGTTTATATGTGCGTTTAGTAGACTAATGAAAATATGATACTCATCTTCCTATTTGTACCTGGAGCTTGCACCTGCCAGTAACTGGCAGATCTGGTTGCTCTGACTTATGCTAGTATCTGACTTGGGTATTTTAGTCTCACTAATTTGCGATGTTACTCAGGTGTTGTGGAAAAATTGCAAACAAAATTGCAGGCAAAACAATTTTCCTCTTTAAGACTGAACAAAATGCATTATCTCCGTTCCTCCAAAAACTTTCCTTCATTCCTGTTGGCCAGAATTGTTTTTTTCTACTAGGGTAAGGTGACATGGTTTCAGTTTTGATCTATCATGTGTTACTGAAAATCCCTCTCAGTTGGAGTATGAAATTTGCTTAAATAAAGCCTCTGCTTCCTCTTTTGTGTATTGACACTGACCGTGATCCATCAGTTTTGTATATGGTGAATGTAAAATCAAGTTGTAAATTATTTTTAAAATGATTTTTTTTAATCTGAGGCTCTCCTTTCCAAGAATTTCTTTTAAAATACATATTGCAGTTCTTCATTTACATTGGGATAAATCATATCATCCTAACTTCGGTGTTCCTTCCTTGCCTTAAACAACTCTTGAGTGTGAAAGTAGATGAAAAGCCAACAAAATTTGTTTTATAGAAATATGAATTATTTTACAATTTCAGCTAGCCTTGGAGCTGTGTTGGAACATTTTGAAATCATAAATGGTGCCTATGGCTTTAGCTTTTTCCATGTGTACTAGATGAGCAAGTGCTGTCTCTCAGAAGAAGACTCATCATTAATTCTTTAACTTCTTTTTTCTAGAAAATACTTGCTCTAATTTTTCTGTTAGAAGAGAAAAAGATGTTCTGAAAGACATAAGTGCATAAGAATATATCATGGAAGGATTATAACTGTTGTAATCAAGGAAATTCAAGGTGTAGCCCCAGGTACAAATGGAAGCTGCTGCTCTACATGCATTATACTACCTCAGTTATTGAACATACCAACAGAACTTTCAGCCTTGCATAGGCAGCCTAGGTGTGCCTTTCCAACTTTCTTTACATAACTGTGTTCTTTAACATATCCAGTGCTGGCTATGAAAAGCCTAGTGTTCTAGTCAATGGAAATGCCTGACTTCAAGGACCAAAAATTTCAGCAGAGGAGGACTGAAATAGGAGTGGCAGCTTTTTGATGCTGAGAGAAACTATTTGTGTATATGGCTCATAAAATACTTGATAATCTTCCTGGTTTAGGGTCATTATGCAGTATAAAATAGTTATTAGCAAATTAATAAAAATAACACACACAGAAACTATGCAATCACAGAGTCTAAATGAAACCCCAGTGCAATCAGTGGACCTTAATTGATTTCATATGAGCTGTTTTTACTTCCACATTTGTTGACCTTAGTAATTTATGTGTGTGCTTGAAATAATTTTGTGAAATCACTCTGATTAACACTATATCAAAATGCCTGATAAAAGAATTACTTCATTTTACTAAATTAAAAGGATTTTAACATCAGGATTTATTATATTTTTTGAACTTTAACGTTGATGAAAAAAAGGAATGTCAATTTCTTACCAAAAGATCAGCATTGTTGTATACAGCTGGAAAAAAACATTCAGAAAGGGATCAAAGAAAAATATTGTGCTCTGTCTTTTGTTAATACAAAATGTGGAATTCCAATTTGCATTTGCATCACTTGGCAAACTTGCTGTAAAAACAAACTCAACACCACCATCCCTCTTTTTTAAAATATTTTGTCTAGTTGTATTACCAGAGATCTTTGTCAGAGATCTTTGCTTGAGGTCAAAGAGGCCATTGTATTGCCTGTATTCATGAAAGTGTAAATAATCTAACAGGACACAGAAGATTGACATGAGTTGAAGGTGTTTCTCCTGGTCTTTGCCAGTTCTTTACAAATTGAATGCACATGTGTTTAGGGGAGAACTACTGAAGACAGAAATGGTCTTAAAATTAAGCAGAAAAAGAGTTGCCCTTCCAGTGACAATAATTTTAGTCCAGGTGATATAAATAGCTGAAATGCATCTCTCTTCAAATCTTTTAGCCCCAAGCGATAAAGTGCCACACAATTAGCTGAAACAAATGAACAATAAAAAGTACATCTTTTCGCAAGTCCAAGCTTTTAATTCAGGATCAGGATTGATAAAACTGTTGCCAACATTGTGTTCAGAAGCAGAAAATGCCTTTTACCCATCCTGTCTGCCTCATGAGGTATGGTTTCTCCAGAATCCTCCCAGAATGTGGTTCCTTGACAAGTAAAAAGTGTCATTTATTCTTCTCCCCTAGAGAATGTTCACATCAAGATACCCCAAACTTTATGAAAGCCAGTGACTTCCACACACTTTGACTAACATGGAAGTAGTTCTTTGCATTTAAGTAGATCACAGTACTGAAAATTCTTTTATCCATTTTAAAAAGTAACATAGAAACAGATATGAAAGTTCTTCAATAGGAAAGGATTCTTAGTTCAAATGCAGCATTATGCGTTTCTTGCTTTCTACACGGTGTACTTCCCACCTTTTTGTTGAAAGTAAGGCTTTTATATATTGTTTAAGAAAACATTTTGTGAACCATATTTGGTCCAGGGGCTGCATGTTTCAGTTTATATAGAAAAGACAAAACAAATTAAAAAGTTGATATACTCAGGTTTCAAACTGATTGGGGTACCTGCACCAAAAATGTCAACACTCAGGAACAAAGTCATGTAAGACAAAAATTTCAGACGTAACTAATATCAAAAATTTGTCTGATGCCAGTGGTTTTCTGTTCACCTCCATGTCATTAGAGTTGGACTTGCTTGAAAGTCTTATAACAGCACTTCTTAAGAAAATATCTACCCATAAGTAGGAAAAGGAAAATATGAAAGTCATTTCTTCTCACATATATCTGAAATCTTGCTCAATATTGTTATATTTTTCACATCACAGTGGCTGTTGAACCATAAGGACGAAGATGAAATGGAAGAGGAGAAGTACACAGAGCACAAGCTGCAGACAGCTATCCTTCACACATCTACAAAGAAGAATTCCTCATCTGAAAGGCCTATGATTGCTTATCTTATCCTTACAAAAGAATGACTGAAGCAGGGAAAATATCACTTCAGAACTGGACAGAAAATTGAAAACTCTTTCATAACTAATCTTCTCTTGGAAGAAAAATTAACCAGTTTCTATGAATTTGTTCATTCATAGAAACATAGAATCATACAATCGATTGGGTTGGAAAAGACCTCCGAGATCATCAGGTCCAACCCTTGGTCCAACTCCAGTCCATTTACCAGATCATGGCACTCAGTGCCATGTCCAATCCCAGTTTAAAAACCTCCAGGGATGGGGAATCCACCACCTCTCTGGGCAGGCCATTCCAATGCCTGATTACTCTCTCTGTAAAGAACTTTTTTCTGATATCCAACTTAAATTTCCCCTGGCAGAGCTTGAGCCCATCGTGCCCCCTTGTCCTATTGCTGAGTGCCTGGGAGAAGAGACCAACCTCCACCTGGCTATAACTTCCCTTCAGGTAGTTATAGACAGTGATGAGGTCACCTCTAAGCCTTCTCTTCTCCAGACTAAACAATCCCAAGCTCCCTCAGCCTCTCCCCATAGGACTTACGCTCCAGTCCCTTCGTCAGCCTCGTTGCTCTTCTCTGGACCCGCTCCAGCACCTCAATATTTTTCCTGAGCTGAGAGGCCCAGAACTGAACACAATACTCAAGGTGTGGCCTCACCAACACAGAGCACAGGGGTAGGGTCACTTCCCTGGTCCTGCTGGCCATGCTATTTTTGATATAGGACAGGATCCCATTGGCCTTCTTAGCCACCTGGGCACACTGTTGGCTCATGTTGAGCTTTATTACAGGCCATAAAGTACTCTAAATGGTAAGTGTTCATATTTCTCACCATCTTTTGTTTTAAGCACACCAGGCTAACTACAGTCACAGAAGTCAAACAAAACCTGCAGAGTTGCATTTTCCTCTGTAAAAAAGTCCTTTAACTGGCAACTTCACAGAATATAATTGTATCTGGATAAGTACTCAATTTTCTCCACTGACAACCAGTAAATGTGAGTGGTGTTTTAAATTTAGAATGTTTCAAATGAATGGTTTTTAATGTCATTTGACTACTTTGCCTTTGGACAAAACAAAACTATACCACATTGTGAGCAAATGATTTTATGCAGCCTAAAGCATAGCACTGAAAGCATAGCATAGCAGGCTGTTCAAGGTTTTGGGAACCAAAACATGAAATCATGTCAGAAATCAGAGTAACTTGACCTAAGTACAAAGAGAGTTAACGAGTTCTTCCTAAAATGGAAAGAAGCCTTCTGAAGATAGAGGGATTCTTTCCCCTGGGTTCTAGTGTCATAGGGTTGAGATGAAGTTCAAAGTCAGGCAAAGTCAATATCTTTGACCTTCTCTCAGCAAACAAACACTAGTGGTGAGTGTCAGTAACAGTTCAATAGCAGGGAATGTTTTTCTTAAAGGACACGGTAGAGTCAGGGGCTTTGCTCTCCCCTTCGGAGGGTAAACTTGTTCCACTGCTAGAAGGCTGCATTTTAAGTCAGCTCAGAAACTGAACAATGGCAATGCAGCTCCATGGACATGGAAGATGAAGAAGGCAGGATTTGGATGTCATGAGTCTTGTAGTTACTGAATACAAAAGCCAAGTTCTTCCCTTGTGATTGTATATCATGAGGGAGGAGAATCCTCTGAAAAGTTATTCAACACTGGTTTCCCATCTACCTTTTCTTTATCATGTGCTTAAACAAATGTTTCTCCATGGTGACTTTTTTCTGAGTTTGCAAAAAGATTGAACTTATATTTTTGTGCAATTTCTTCTATGCCATCTGTCTTTTTTGCTTTTCACTTGCTACCTTTAATCAGTTTTACTTGCCTTTAATCACACTTTTTGCTCCTTATCTTCTTGATTTTCTTATTAAAAACCTTTGAGATAGATCTTCTAAAACCTTTATAAACCTTGCCTTTCTAAGATTTTGATTTACCTTTACATCTAGTAAGGAGAAATCACCTTTCTCACAAGCGAATAAATTTTAACTGTTTTCTAGGATTTTGGAAATAATTTTAGCCTTTTTTTTCCTACGTTTTATATATAGTGATGATCTGTGCCTGTGCATCTCACTTATGACGTATAATGGCATCCTCAAATGGTGGTTCCAATCTTAGAAGGCAACTATCTCTGCATTAATTTTTGACAATGTCAGAATTAAT